>NC_090715.1:5102489-5444156 GCF_040954835.1 Lepisosteus oculatus | reverse complement strand
CATAGTGAGAGACCTTAAGAATTTAGGTAAAGATACAGCAGAGCAACAAACAAATGTGTAAGGCTCATAACATCATCATCTACTATATGCATCAGAACTACAGTTTTTAGCTCCCATAAAACAAGTAATAGAAATATGAGCTCCATCACCTAATCTGTATATTAATTGCTTTCACCAATATATTGCACACATTGAAAATTAACTTATAGATGTACGTATCACTGACTTTTAACATATCTTAAAATTACTGTGATTTAAAATATATGCTCTATACACCTTAATACACAATAAGTGATTCAATAGATTTAAAAATCCACACATTATTTATATTTCAGACACACACAAAATGTTTGTTTCTTCATGGGAAACCCCTTATAACAGCTTTTAGGATATAGCAATTGATTTAGATTTTGATAAATGTCACAAGGAAATTGTCAGATTTGTTGCTGCATTTTAAATTGATTTTTGCCAGTTGGGTTGAAAAATAAGGGGGTTTTTTGTCACAAAGGTAGCAGAAAGATTTTTTAAAACTTTAAAATAGATTTTTGGTTGAATGATGAAAAATGTTACTTTGTTAAAAAAATCCTAATAAAATTAAATATATAATAAAATTTTCAATTGTATTTAAATTGTATTTAAAATTTGCAGACATTAAAATGTACATTATACAAAATGTATAATGATACTAATGAACAGTTTCCTTTCATTTTCACCAAAGCAAGTCTTTTTTTCTAAAATTATGAAAAATAAGTGACAGTAAGTTGCTTTTTTATAATTGGTTTACAGAAGGGGCCTTTTGTAAAACACCCTTAAACTAACATGCATATGTATGTGCAGCTATGAATATGTACATTATCATACACTATCACAATTAGTGCTGTGTTGAAAATATTAAAATTTAGCTGCAAAGTGTATCTTTATCTTTTCTGGATCAAAGTTTGTCTTTTGTGTGGAAAATGAATATGCCGCATAGTCCATTTAATGTTGGTGTTATATAAATCACTGTACTTTTATTATTAATTTGTAATGAACGACTTTCGAAGTGTTTCAGTCAAATTGTACATTTTCTTTCCATTTAATTTATATGAAATAACAGTATGAATAGCAATAAAACATTAATGCTATAATAAAACTTGAAAATCCCATCCTACAGAATCTGCTCTGTTGACATATATCATTTACTCTCAGAAAATATAGAGAAAGTTTTGCGCCAGCCTGAAATGCTTAAGTATTTTATTCTGAATACATTGCTCTTCCATCAGTCACCAACTTCATCTGTAGTTTGATATAACTGCACCTCTAGATTATTTTGCCTGTTCATTGCATCATTGATCAACCAGGTACATCCTGTCTCCTGATCACAGTTGGTCACTGAACTGCCTGACCTCCCTCCTGTAATGTTCATTCAGACCAACTCTGAGAAGGAACGTGGAGTTTTCTGGTAAGTGGGGTCATGGGCCATATATAGTAATCCATCTAAATAGCATGACAACAGTGACTAATAAATCATCCATTCATTGTTTAATCCATTGCCTTCCACCCCAATGTAAGAAAGAATCTTTTTAATACTCTTATAGACGTACAACGGCTTTTTTGGGGGAATTTCATGGGTACGCTATTTTAATGCTTCAAAGTGCTAAATATTGCTTTTAAATGTGCTTCATATATATGAAATGCGAAAGTATTACAGTATGGTGATATTGGGAACACGGATTTATTTGTTTCATGTTTGAGAGATGTGTGACCCAAAATATTTCGTTTTGGTGCTAATAACCCAGGTGTTTAGAATCAGAATTCCTTGCCCACTGAGGTGGAGAACTGGCCATCAAAATACAGCACAGACGGTGCCATGGCCCAGGACTGATGGGTGCATTTGGACTTTAATACATCATAGAGAACAGTGCCACCTGATGGTATCTTATAAAATGTTCGATTTAAATATATAATGTTGTACATGTAGTGCTGAGAAATTTCCAAGGAAACTTGATTGCAGACCATTCCCCAAATGAATTTTTCTGTTTGTCTGTTTTGGTTAAGTTTAACTTGCTGTTCTTCAATTCGTCTCAGTTTTAAAGAAAACCATCACACGACAAAGTGACACCATTTTAAGGTTTCATTTCCGACTGCCTTGTATATGACTCAACTGCGATGTGGCTTCAAAAGACAGGTACAGTATTCCAAATAATTAAATACTGACCCATTAAACTGTGAACATGTGGAATTGCTTCCTTGTTTATACCCTTCAGTCTAAGAGTGAACACCATGACACTAACTAACAATGCCAGCTCAACGTTTCTCCCTAACTTTTATTTTGTTTGACATGCACAATAATTGTTTGCAACAAGAGAATTCTGGTCCATATGATTAAAAGTCTTTAGGTTAAAAAAGTGACCAATGGGTTAAAGTAATAAAAATGGCTATTAGAAATTCCCTATAGGACATGCCATTCTAGAAGAAGAAGTAGTGGCACCTAATTACAGTAGTTCAGTTGGCTGCTTTTATCTGTAATTGGACTATATAGTCCTTCATTATAATTTACTTTCCCCCCAAACTGTGATAATCAAGACAAGCAGAACTGAATGGCCTGTAAATGGCCACACCACTGACACCAGTTAATGCCTAATTATAACAACTAAATTAAAGAAGTGACTGAAAGAAACAGTGGATAATCTTGAAGCACTTAATTCAAAGGAACACTACAAAGGTTTTAGATCAAGATAAGAAAATTGTTCATATGGTTCAGCAGTTTAGGCACCAGGTTTGAAATAAAAATACTGTTATTAAATACACATTGTTCGGACTGAAGCATTTTTATGAACTTAAATATAATTGAAAGTCAGCACTATGAAAGGCACTAGCAAAAACTTGTCTGAAACAGTGTAATTTGCAGTTAGATCTGGTCTGTATAAGTCGATGTTATCCTCCCTTACAGAATAATGAAGTCAAAGCGAGAAAGGAAATCTGATCTTTCTATCTTCCAAAGCTGTGGATACAAAATGTAAAGGATAAATTACATTTTTTGCTTCGATTCAATGTTGTATTGTCCAAGATCAGGCACTGCTCACAGCTGAAATATTTCCTTTTGTTAAAATGCAACACTTCTACAACATATTAACATTTAACACACTCTAAAAGGAAATCACATTTTTAACATCTTGTTCTGGGATTCCCATTGCCTTTTTTAAGCTTTTTGCTGCGTCTTAATAATCTCCTGAAATCTGTAAACTTTAGTGAAGCTGTCTTTGGCATGTGGTATTTTATTCTGAATTGTTTTTCTTTTTCCTGCAAACATCACCATACAGTTTTACACTCTGTTGTCCCCTGTAGTTTATATTTTATTAGCAAACCAAGGAAAACATCATAATAACATGATAAATACCTGAGAGATATCAAAGTGCATATTTGGCAATCAATCAATCTAAACCTTTGACATAGGGTGCAAAATGTGTATGCGCAGATTTTTTGCTTGTTTGTTTCGATTTTCATGTTTAGGAAAACGGTGAGGTCAGCAGCTCTTAAGTATCTCCAAACGTAATTGGCAATCCAGGTGTCCAGGTTTGAGAAACAATAAATCTCATAGGTCCCGCAGAGGTACAGTGTGTTTCACAAAAGGTTTTTCATTCAGTAATGTAAGTGCATGTGGCAAGAGACAGGATGGTAGGTGTAAGACCAGAAACATATTGCAGACAACCTCAAACTAGGGAACATTCATACTTAACCTTTCAATACACACAATCAATCCATTTCCTATAACCAAAGCACAACATGTGAGGATGTGTTTAGAGTCATCAATACATGCCACCTTATTTATGTGTGGATTGGTATACCCTGGCAGTTCAATAGGCTAATCTGTATGAGTGAGGGACATCCTGCCACATTGCTGTCATGCCACGAAACACTGACAGGGGTATTTTCCAGATGCTTAACATCAGTCATCCCCACTCATTTAGCAGTAATAAGAATTACCTGACAGACTGCAGGCTTTGATGGGATTTTAGAATATTTCAAGTGCACAGCCACATGATTGCATTTCAGAGCGGGACAAGTTCTGATCCGGCTTAAAAGCTGCTTGCACAACAGAAAAAATGTGTAGCTAATGCCAATCAGTGCAGAGTTTAGCAAATCGTGAAAGATGAGAAAGCGACACAAATCTGCGGTTTACAAATCATAGCATTTTTATATGCAGAACTCACCCCACAGATAAACAAATCACGGTTACTCTCAATTTAGTATTAATAACAATAATAAAAAGAATAATGAGTACATTTATTGATATTGAGACTAATATTCGTTCTAAAAAGTGTTTATTCATTGTAACAGATCAACCTGCAATCACAGTTTTATGCAAGAATTGCAGTAGGGAAACATTACCTAAATACAGCATCTGCTATATTATATTTTCATAATTATTTATAGATGTATTTTTTTAACTATATCAAGAAACAGTAGTGTGCAGTATGTTTGCAATATTCACTTGTATGGGAGGAGATAAACTATATAATCCCATCATTTTGCAAAATTAAATACAACTCAAACAATCAGAGAGATTTGAAGTTTTCTGTTACTCTGTTGGATCAGGGACATGGAAGGAAAGCAAGGAAACTTGTTGGAAGTCCTGGAAATACAAATATCTGAGGGCACATTCATTATTTACAACAATATCACAGACCATCAAGGGTAGCAACTGTGTCCCTCTGCTGGCTGAGTATAAATGTTAAACCTTCTTAAATTGCAGCACAGAATAATTTAAGCAAAGATCATTCTAAATGTAATAGATGGGGATGCTTAGGTCACTCAGCTGTACAATTCAACCCCTCCTACTAAATGCTTCTCACTTTAATATCCAGCTTGAGCTTATTCAGCAAACCCAAATGCCAATGACTCCTCTTAATTTTCAGTCCATAGTTTAGACATGGGTACAAAAATTCACTTGTTTTTTTATTTGATTAATATTGAAAAAAAAGACTGCACTTCCAAACTGGATCCAGAACAATAACAAAAATATTGTGGTTCGTTTAAATAAAGAAACTTCCTTAAAAGATGAGACTCCAGATTTGTTGCTGCTAACCATATTTGATTTACATCAATTAGGTCTTTCACATAAGGTATCATATCATGGGAAAGCTAATAACCCAGAAATAACCTCATTAAAAAGACAGCATATCGGTCTAAGCAGAATGAACTCATAGCTGAAAAATTAGTGACCTGGAAAGTAGCAGGACGAGTTAATGGCAGCACATAGGAGAATGCATTTCCATTACCAGACCTACAGAAGAAAAAAAAATCCTATTTAGAAAAAAATACAATAGCCCTATTTTAAGATAGAATTGGTTATTCTTTTAAAGTCACATATAACCAAATTAGAGTTCATTGCACTTAATTGAGGAAAAACAAATTGGAATTTAGAAAAAAAAAACAAGAGAAGCTAAAAAACAACCCATAGAAATTAGTGCCAGGCCTCTTGCTTAAAAGGAAATGCCCTTACACAGGTTATTGGAACACACCTCTTATGCCCAGTGACCTCCTGTTTTGTCCAATTAAAAGCAGCCGTTGACTAGAACTGAATATCTTTATTGGGGAGAAAGGATGAACGAGGTCATTACAAAAAGGAGATGATTAAGAAGAATATATGACCTGTTCTTACATACATGTGAATGTGGTTTGAAAAGGACTGAAGATTCAAAATCTTCTTTGACACTGACTCATTATAGAATAGACCCATTGCACTTCTTTAAAACAAATTTTGAATCATACGCCAGTGGACAGCAGGCACCTTTTTAAGTGAAGGGTTGTGGGAGCATGGAACAAGACTCAGCTTGCAGCTGAATAAGTTCCTCAGATCACTTGGTTATTGGCAACAGAACATGCATGCAGTGTGACCCAAATGGCCTCCTCTGTTTCGCAACTTTTCTTATATTCTTATATATTTGACTCTTATTATAAAAAAAGATTCAAAATTAATCCTGAATAAATAGTAATAAAGTTTTTTATCATAAAAAAGAAGTCTGTATCAAAATATGTTAGTATTCTTATGCTTCTTTGCAGAAAATAAACAAAAAATATGGTTATATTTATTTTCTTGTGTATCCAAATACAGTTGGTCCTTTAAACCTTTTTTTTGCACTTTAGATATTTCGGACAGTGAGACGAGCAATCAAGAACTAAACCCATGAATGTTAACGTAATCACTGCTTTGATTTTTAACATCAATACCAGTTTGGCACTTTGATATGTAAGCTCGCCTTGATGAGTCTTATAAATATATTAACATAACTTTAATTAGCAATTCAAATTAGCGATCTAAAAAGAATATACAATAAGAACACAATATAGAGAGGGAAGCATGAATTAGATAGCAACCGGATGAACAAAGACTATGAGTGTTCAAACTCATTTTTAGCCTCATGCCATTTGGGCTTCATTTGTTTTTCAAAAAAGAAAACAGATTCTAACTTTATGATTTCTTCACTCCCCTCAAAAATATATTTTGAATAGTTAAGGAAATGCTGTATATAAAATTGTATAATTGAAATGGTATAATTATTCCGTTTCTATAAATATTTAATACATCCAGAACATTCTTTGAAAAGAAAGAGAAAAAAACTGTCAGTATCAGTGGGATTTTTTTAACTTAACTTTTTTTTTAATATGTGGTTTAGAAATTAATATGCAGAAGATGACTATTTAAAAAGGAGTTATACTACCTGAAAATATCTAACAGTTACACAATTTTATAAAATTATTACAAAAGATAAATGTTGTCATCTCTAGTGCTGATATTTAATTAATGTTGACAACGTTAATCAATAAACCCCACTGAATTGTACCAGTTATTTGGCTTTAACAGTAACAATAAAGAGAATGTATATTGAATGTGATTTATTAAGTTGTGTTTAGTTTGCTTTTTGCTTTCAACCTAAATTTAGAAAAATAAAACTTGGCATTAAAGGAAAATGTTTTATTTCAAAGTATTAACACCTGCAAAAGTAGTTTTACTAAACAATACCTTACAATCCAGATATCAAATAACAAGCTATTTTATCTGTCTAGACTAAATTACAGCTGTGTTATATGATGCTTTATAATTGTAAAAACACATTGTAATGAATAAAGGTATATGAATTAAATTAAAATGTAAATCATAATTATATGTGAATTAAAATATAATTTGTGGATTTATTTAGTGAACTAAGATGCATATTACACTGGTCTAAATAAATAAATGCATTAAAAATGAAATGATAGAAAAGATTTGTGAAGGAAGCAGTAGTGTAAGAGTGGCAAAAAGCCCACAAACATGTATTCTTAAAGATGTATACTGTACCAGTTTAATAAATGGCATTACATGAGCATCAACCTTTTCAAAAAAATTAAGCGAGTTGCTATTCTGCATTCAGACTAATTAAATTTCCAATAATTATATACATTTCTAAGTATCTTCACACATTTAATTGCCTGTTAGAAATCATGGGCTTAGTTAGTGGTTGTTGGTTTTTATGTTCTACAGCAGTTGTATGATTACTCTTGTGGTGTTATCAAGCATTGTTTACTACTCTTGATGGGCAATATAGAACTGTCTCAGTCTACTGGAATAAACAAAAAAATTATACAAAAGGAAACATATAGAAGAAATTACAGTAGACACAATAGATATAATAGCAGACATTCACTTAATCCATTTTATTTGAGATATGGTACCAAAAGGGAAAAATGTATCTTTTAATAAAGCTATTTACTGTGATATGCACTTAGGGATAGAGAATGTAAATGGTTCTAAAAACAGTAGGCATATAAGCTAGAAAATGGACCTTCAGAGGGTGTGTCTAGATTTTAGTCACTCTGAGATTTGAATCTCCTATTATAATCTTGTCATCTCTGCCATTCAGAATAGTCTTTTTCATAACATACACACACGTCTCTAATAACCATCTAACTTACAGATCAGTGGCTACAGACATTCATCTGAACAAAATATTCCATATATTTTAAAGTATTACATGGTGAATGGATGTCAAAAAGAAAATGACCATAACGTATTCCTCAGTCTTTGCATTTTATTGGTTTACTTATTAAAATGCAAAACTGTGCTTTCCTGAAACCTGTAAAAAACTTCTCTGTAGACCAATTAATCTGTACAAGCCCTATCATGGAAAATAACCATAGGAGGCATTTCAGATTGATGGGATTCCATGTTCAATGCTAGTGCTTTGCCAGCCAACTCTGTCAGAAGAGGTGAGGGGTTAAAGGGTTAATGTTACATGTTTGGAAGGTGGGCTGTTCATCTGTCTGGTTCTCAGAAAGATAAAGTGAGGAGGAGTGGGCACATGCCAAGTCTGGATTGCAGTTACCCAAAGACAACTGGCAGGACAAGTTTGTTGTGATACAATATGCAGAACAAAATGTTTCAGCCTTCATTATTGATAGCGCAAATGAGAATATAAGGGAAATATATCCACATGATCACTCAATACTAAGATTTTAGCTCTCTTAATTAGACCTAACAGAGTTTCATGAAACAGTGCTGATACAAGTAATAATAAAATGTCTATGCATATAAAAATATTTATTTTCATACAAGGTGAACAGCAGAATGTTGTCCCTTATAGCACTTTATAGCAATATAGTATCATAGAATTTGTGTAATGTATTGTGAAGATAATGTATTGTGAAAGCAGTGAGTACATTTAGAGGATGAGCTCTCCAATTGGGGTGATGTAATTAGTGGAGTACCGCAGGGATCTGTACTAGGACCACTCCTCCTGCTTTGTTAAGGTAATTCATGAAAACATCTGGTACAGTATATGACTTTCATGTTGACAAGCACAGAAGAGGAATAATGAGAAGGTACACCACAAAATGTTGGGGAATATTATTTAACTTAAAATCAATGTCAGAATGTAAATCACATCAAAATTATACTATGTAAGTAGTTTACTATTATAGTAGTAAAAGTTCAATAAAAATAGTGCACAATTTCGGTCGAGGTGATTAAAAAAATATTGCTACTCTGGAATTGGTCCAGAGAAGAACAACTACAGTAGATATCCCAGGCTCAAAGAAATCTCCTCCACAGCCTAAAAGAACTAAACTTTTGTGGTCTTAACAATGAAGGATAAAAGAAGACCTTATTCAAGTATTCAAAATTCTCCAAGCCATTGACAAAAAAATCACAACAGACTTATTCAACAATGCAATGTGAACCATTGGATGGATGTGGAACCTACAGTATATGGAAGTGCAATTAAAAATTAGAACAGAAGATTTTTACATCCATTTTTTATACAAATGTTTGTGGAAGTATGGGATACCCTGGCTTCTTTCATAAAATGTCTGCCCATAAAAATACTTAATGGACTTAGATTTTCTGAATTGTCCCCTGTTGTTTGTAACTTCTTATCCTTTTATGACCATCTGAGTTACTTAAGATTGATCAATAGTTGAAAAATGTAATAGTTTGTCAATACTATTTGGCTATAAATAATTCATTGCCATGTGCAAAGACTATAAAAATGTGGGTCATGGGACTGGGGACTAGGAAAATTTTATCCAACAAAAAATGGTAAAACATGAATATGTTTTTACTACATATATTATTACAGACCCTGTACATTGTGGCTTAGCTATTTCACTGTGAGAGGTAATTGACTTAAGACACTGTGATAAAGATCGATTACCAAGGTTTGGAGTTATGACACCAACAAAGTTGCAATGACATTATCAGAAAGAGAGACACAACCCATTATGGAGACACAATCAAATATTCAAAGATGCCTGGCGTAGTCATTATTTATTCATGCTAATACAAGTATATTAAGAAAGCTAAACAGGGTTAGTGCTCAATCACTCACAAACTAAATGATTTTCCACATTTATCAGCACCCAGCCACTATTCTAATACTGGAGGTATTCTGGAGGAGATAAAGCACTATATCCGAGGGTGAAGTTTTATAATGAATATAAGGGCATTTGTTTAATTGATTGCTGAGCTATTTCCCAGTGGGATCGGTCATTAATGTTGGGCATTCAGTCTGCTTCTTTTACAAGTTTTTTTAAATACCTGTAAACTAAAACATATGTAATAGACCTTGTGACAGAATAGAATTAGATAGTGGAATCCCTTTACAAAAATATCGAATATCCTCTCCATGAGTGCATTTTCATAATTGTACATCAAAAATGGCAAAGGCTGTGATGGATATTCATATGTAGTAAGTCAAGATAAATGAGAGTTCTTGTCATTTTTTAACTGATTTATACCATTAACACTATCTGTGTTTTAACTGTCAAGCAATAAAAAGCTTCAGGTATATTTTGTTTTAATGCTCCTTGTAAAAGACACATAAAAATGTAATATACTGTTTTCCATTGCTCTGATAAACAAAGCTGAATATTGGTTTCTTTTAACAATGTAACAATGTAATTTCTATTTTTTTGTCTTCCACAGTCTTCTTTAACGTGTGAATCCAGTTGTGTAGCTTTAAAAATGCTTCTTCTTTTTGTTTCTCTGACTCCCGAAGTTCAACACTATTCATACAGACTACTAGTTTAGTCACTGACTACATAACTAACCTAATAAACATTTACTAGATACCTTCTCCTAAGCAGCATACTCAAAAAGTCATGTTGTGTTTGTCTTCTAGCAGCTGTTGCTCATTCCCCTGAGAAACGTAAGAACAAATAAATGCTATTAACTGAGCAGATAAGTGAACTGCAATACAATAATGTACAACAAATATACTATTCAAATTCAAATACTGTCATATCTCTTTATAAAGATCTCAGTCATCTCCTTCAGCTTTAAGTCTTCTTATCAAAGCATGTCAGTCACACGCTCTTCTTAATTCCTAGACAAGTTGGTAAATCTACTGCAAAAAGTGAGTCATTCATTTTCAACATGGGAAACTGCCTGCTTAGTCACAGATTACTTATTTATACAATTTATACATTGACAGATTTATACAATGCACTGTTTTTTTCTAAATGATGTGCAACTGGGTATGCTATGAATAACTACAGTGTGTACTGTACATACGTTCCACTCTAACAAGTGCACAGCAACTTTAATGTAGTTAACTTAGCAGTGCTCACGCACACCAATAAAATGTTGTAACTATGTTGGCAAAACTGCATTTCCTTTGAATTATCAACAGAGTAATAGCACAGCTCTCAGTGATATGTAACAATTATTTAATTCTGTTATATTTTACATTTTTTTGTTTTAAATTGTACTGGCACAGGAAAAACAGTTCCTGAACATTGTTATCACAAAAGATTTAATCATATCAGTTCCTGGAGCAAATAAAGAAATGATTAGCAGTCCTCACAGCGTTCATTGTCAGTGAGTTGGAATATTTTTAACTCAAGTGCTATTGATCTGACTGAGAGGCTGCAAAAAGATGAGACAGACTGGAGGATGCTTCTAATCGAAATTCATCTGTAGGTGGCTGAAAAAAATCAGTATTGAAGTTGCCAGGGGTTCAACTTATGGAGAAGAGTGTAATGGTTCTTGAACAGTTACCTGAAGGGTAGCCCCAAGGCAGAGAGCCGAGCACTAGTCATGACCAGAGAAGAAACTGCTTCCAAATTTCATTGAAAGCAAACAAATGAACTTCCAAAGCTAACTGAATAACAATATTTCCTTGACCAGCATTGTTTAACAGCTTTGATTTAAGGAAGGACAAAAATAAATCTTCTGTTTTTATCTATTAAAAGGCTCATTCGGGTGTACAGTATGTTTCTTACAAAACATTTTCTTCTTCAGCAAGAAGGTTTTGACACGTAAGAATGGAGAAAACAGAGACCATTTGCAAAGCCCAGAGCCTCAACAGCAGCCTTACCTTGGTGCTGGAGACCCACTTATCTGCAGAGTTTCATTCAAGCTAAGCTCTCAGTTCCATAAATGATCCCTTAAATAACATATTAATAGGTTTAATTTGAACTACTTGTTTTCATTTCCTAAACGTGTTGGAAGTTGTCTTTTTACTACTGGGTTTCAGACTGCAAGTGACATAAGATCTCCAGCTTCTGAACAGCTATAACCAATGCAAAATCCAGTGAAGCAGCTTGTTGGTTCCATTAAGGATTCAATTAAGATTGAATTAAGACCAACAGAAGTGTGGATATCCATGGAGTCCCTTGTCTGCAATTTAAAATGTTAAGTTCTAGTGTACACGTTCAGACAGATATTTTACTGCAGTTACCGTATGGAAGACCGTGGCAGCAAGTTTCTAAGAGTGAACAACTTACTGTGCTGTAAAAGATAAAGACTGTTTTTTTCATTTTCTTTAGCCTTTCTAATCTGTAGTATAAAGCCCTGCCAGGGCAACAGCTGATAACCTTTAATATTCAATTATGTAGTACACTGAAGTTCACAGTCCTCATCTTTCAGATTACATTTTCACAAAAAAAGAAAACAAAGTCACAAATCCATTCCATCAATTCGTCAATTTTAGAATCAAAATGGAAAAACTTTAAATCTGTGTTAGAAAAACATTTATACACTGGACTGGTAAAGTGTTACTTCTTATTACTAAAGTGTTGAAGAATTAAAGCGGTTTGGCCACATCATGTGAATATTTGGGCTTATTTTAAAATTGGATTAAATTACATTATAACCACTCCTTTTTTCCTTCTAAGCCTGAGGTCTAGAAAACATGCTTGGCAATTTTTCTCTCTGTGTGGGGAGAGAAAGACAGGGATAAGCCTAATAGAAGTGGAACGGAAGTCTTTCTTAAACTGTGAATATATAGGATAATTAAGTGCCAGTTTTTCTTTCTTTTGCATATAAAGACAAAGGTTGCCTACTTGTTTTCAGAGCAGCAGAAAAAGTATGAGAGTGAAACAGCTTGTCTTACATGACTGCCTAGATACCTGATCAGGAAAAGAAAAATCACAAAGACCCTGTGTCAATGAGACAGAGTTCCACCATACTAAATTAGATGGATTCTGATATTACCTGTTGAGTGTGGTGAGGAAAGTGCCTCACAGACCACTGATGGACAGACAGACTGTGAGACAATGAATTCCTGGCAGGTGCTTTGTCAGACAAGATGCAATTTAATCCAAGAAAGAAACCATTTAGGGGTCTGAAAGTTGCAGTGTATTGAAACATTTTTTTTTTGTTACAGTAAAATATAACTTATGGTACTACATTCTTTTAACATATACAGTACTTTATTAGTATTAGCCCATTATTGGGTTTCTTTTCTTGTGTTTGCCCACACATTAGTGTGGTCTAATTTTTGTGGCTCTTGATAAAAGGCCAGTCCCTTTATATATTGTGACTGATAGATCCAATACCTTTGGAATCAGATAAAACTTTGACAAATGACTTTCTGTTGAGCTATTTGCAATAGCTCCTTCTGTCCACATTCAGCTGTCCTGCTCCCATCAGCACCATTTCGTTTGATCAATGATTCACACGAAAATACATTTGAAAGCTATCACATGATTAAAAGTGGTGGAGGATATTGCTTTCCCTCCATTTGCTTTCAGACAGAAAACTTCATAAAACTAAGCAGACAGAATTCTCACTCATCGTTGGCTTTGAGTGTTCCTGAATGAGTTGAGGTCAGTGAGGGGGGCTGTGTGAAAAACTGCCACTGTGGGATATCTCTTTCCCTAGGCCATGGAGGAACTGAGGTTTAAATTACAATGGCAAGGCTTGGTAAACTCGTACAAATTTCTGATTTTGTTCGGGAGAGCTGGAAAGAATCCATTTAAGTGGATCTTAAGCATGTTTCTGTCATAGGAGCTTTATTTTCCGACTGCTCTTGTTATCAAACTACTTTAAACCATCCCTAAATATGATTGCAGTTACACATTTCACTTTCACATGGCATGTTATTTGCAAGACAACCATACTAGAAATAATCATAAAAGAGCACAGAGAACAAAAGAGTCATTGGGCACTCTTTTATTCCCTTGATCAATTTGCACAGGGTGTAGTAATGCCTCCAATGCGAACAGAGAATTGGTGAGAAACTACATCAGTTTTGTTCTGAACAGCTCGGGATGAGCCTGCTCCATGTCTGGGCAAAGAATCATCATTTTCGTTGACAGATGACAGAATACGAGGACAAAGTGAACGCACCTCGGGTTCTCAAACCTGAATCCAACACTTTAGTTCTTTTAACATGAACATGCCCTCCTCTTTCATTACCTCACTCCCCAGGAATCTCAGCACGATCTGAATAAATTACACTGACAATACAATAGTATAAATGATAAATCAACCACACAGTTGTAGTGATATATAGCATGAAATGTAAATAATAACCAGTGCTGCTAATTGGTCTGCTGCCTGGCAACAAATCAGTAATGCAGCTATTCTACACTATAGTGCAACACCCCAATCATTAAGCATTTCTGGCGCCTAAGCCCTTTCCTTGCTTTCTCTCGATCTGATACATGTTCAACTCTATAATTCAATTGTTATGGGAACTGTGTTTTTTCTAAAAAAAGAGTAATTTTGAAAGGATGGGACCCAATTCACAAAACCTTCTTTTCCCTAAGTTTTTGCTTTCTCTAAGCCCACAAATGGCTATGCAAATAAGTCTGTGCTCTTAGCTCATTTAGACAGTTGACCTACATATTTTAAGTTAAAAACTCCAAATATTCTTTGAATAACATATCATATCACTCATTAGTTTTTTTTTAGGTTATCTCTGGTATAACAGAAGTATTTCTGTTGGAATTTTTTATTGTATTTAGCCATTCAGTTGTGATTTAATAATTTAGCCATTTGTTCTATGATTTTCTGATTCTGTGATTATTAAGCCTTGTGTGAGGGTTTCTTTTATGAAGCATTTAGTAGAAATATGATTTTCTTCCCAGTTAAATAATATAATAACAAATAGGCTGTTGTTCTTCTGAGAATTTCTCTCAATGCATGTTATGACAAACTGATTAACAATCCATATACAATATTACATCTAAATACAGTAAGATCACTGCATCTAAGATAAAAACCATGGAATTACCCTTTTTATTTGAGCTGTTAGAAAGTGAATGACCTTAGAGAGTCATAAATGTGATGATTCTGTACTTAACGGCTGACCTGTCATTGCTTTCAGCCCCTGGAAATGAATTCAGTGTGCCTTCCTTAGGTGGTATCATCCTTGGAGAGTTTTTTTTTTCTGAGCTACCCCCTTCTGCTATTAACCGTGTAATTTCAATCAGTTGTCGTGAACTGCAATAATATTATTTATTATTCATTGGGCTGCTCGGCGCACTAGTTTGGATATCTAAACAGAAATGCAGCCCCAGCTCAATTAAGTCCTAATGACATTAACAGGAACAATCTGTCACCAAGGAGCTCAAGTACACCAGCACTGTCGCATGCATTTCTTCCCTTTTCCCCACAGAAATCAGGAAACCTGGTTTCTCATCAAAATATAGTATAGCCGTCAAACAAATTCGTCCCATTTTCAGAGACATGAGCAGTAGCTACAGGGGGCAGGGATGGGATGATTTATCACAAAAAGAAGATCATTGAAACACAGGAGCTTCAACACTTGAAGTAGCCTGCTAATCAGGACCGGATGAAGTAAGTGGGTGCTTCCTCTGACTAGGTTTATTGAATTACTACTGTACATGTGGGAAAGTAAATACTTACATTATGATAGTCATTTATTTCTTCAAAACAATGTGAAGGTGAGAAAAATGCAAGAGGATATACTGTACAGAAGTACATAAATGCGAAAAATCTTACTGATTAGATGCTTCTGTTGAATGTCTTAGTGAATCCGGCTTACAACACAAGAGTGCTTTGTACTGAATGAGAATGTTCCTAACTGGAAGGACCTTGCATTCTTCATCCCTAAAACTGGTATTTTTCTTCTATAATTCACCCTTCCAATGACCTGAACAGCACACCAAAAGAAATCTTATGCAAATGAATTACAAAATTAAAATGGAAGCATTCATAAATGCACAAAGTTAGTTTCAAGACTTGTTAGACTTTCATTCGAAGCAGGGAAATGCAAAAATATGCCACCTTTTGAGACGGGTATTTGTGTATGTGTGTTGCACCCTATGAATAAACGTAAAGGCTTACGCCCTACCTGAGGTTGGTTTGGGTGAAGGTTTGCTGGTAGCAGCAGCATTTTTCCATCAACTTCTATTAAATGGTCACCCTGTAACACATAAACAGTCTATGCAGACTCATTCTGCTGTGTATGTGGGCAGAATTTCATTGCAAGGATCATGTACTCCTGCTGGCTGCAATGACCCTAATCTCTCAAACCCTTAATAGAACCATGTTAGTCAACTGTGATCAGTTATGTAGTACAATCTCTAATACATGTCCTTGTATGTGTAGAATAGTGTGGAGTCTTGACAATAATCTGACAGTACAATAGATTGAACCTCACACAGTGCCAATGCTGTAGACAGAGAGGGAGAATAAGACACAGACAAGAGACTCAGGCTTCACAGCTTCAGCAATATTTGCAGTGCAAACAGCTTAAGTATCTTTTTCATTCTAGTTATGCTAAAGAATAGTACAACAGGAGACAGACATCAAGGGAGGAGCATTGCACAGATTTGTGTTCTGAAATGAAATCAGTAAAATGACCAACTTTTTGAATAAGAAACTATTGGCAAGCAATCTGAATATCCTTTTTCTGCATTTACAGAAAATACTTTTAAACACGGAGAAATGCCCACAAACAAGTGTATGTTTAAAATATATTGAGATTATTTTTTTCACTTTCCAGAATGAATGTTCTAAAGTATTTTGACTTTTCACCAGTAAAACAAATGTAATGTAAAAACATATGCATGACTTAGTTACAGTATGTGAACATAATAAAGCAGATCAAGTATTCCTCTGTTAAATACAATGTTCTTAAAACAAATACAGTATATGTTGCTGAGAATCTCAAAGGTGAAATTATATTAGCACAATTAACCAGACTTACTGTACAGTATTAGTGACATACCGTTTTTACTATCTGAGTTAAGCTGGTTGACAGTAAGCATGGAATAGAAGCCCTCCAAAAATTCAGTTGGAATTGCAATGGTTAATAGTTTGCTTTGTTGGTAAAAGTATGCAATGCAAATTACATAATTTCATTACAGCACTGTTGTTGCTTATTTTATTTTAGGAAAAGCATGTCTTGCATTAGGAATGAATTCCCATTGAAGATGGTATCATCCCAGACATATGCAAACCTTTGAAACGAAAATGTATTGCTATCTCAGATTTCATTTCCGCATCACTTCTTATTTGTTCTTTAAATAAGCCAAGGAAAACAAAGGCTTTTCAAGGTTGTCTGAGGGCACTGAACTGGTGTTAAGGCTAAAAATGACATATGAATATATAGGAAAGTAATGTGTGCCACATTGATTTAAATAATAGTGTAAAATGTCAAAAGTACATAAACATGCTTAAGATCTATTTGCTTGAAGTTCATTATTATTGCATGTCATGAAAACAAAGTGTTTTTTAAGTGTTTCTAACTCACAAAATACTGTTAGAATTCTTCATTTTGTAATTAGGCATTTTTAACATTTTAAAGTGTATAAATACGCTAAGGATTTAAAAATAGAAATTTCTCAGTGTCCTTTAGAGAGTGTTCGTTATGTGGTGCGCTGGCACATGTGCCCGTGCAGAATGTAACAGAGAAAAAGCGATCTTCATTAATTTTATATGGAACGGTTGTAGTATTACTTCAGTCCTTGGAGGATAAAAAAAAATAGCTGGATCAAACTCCATTATTTTCACCATTTCTCTTATTAAGTTTCTCGTTTCCACTACAAGTAACTTTTTGGTTTTATTATTATTGTCTTCCTCTTTTTATTTATTTATTTTTACCAAGACCCTTCTGGGCATTACTGTGTTCCTGCCAAAATTTCTAGTCAGCGACTATAAATTTTACATTGACGTCTTGCTTTTCGGGAATAATTACACTGTATCTTAAATGTTAGCCCATTTACTACTCGTGCAAGGAGTGACAATAAAATCAATTCCAAACAATTCCCAAAAGTGCGTCAAGTGTTTTGCAATGTTAATAGATTAGCCAGCCCGACATCCCACTTGGGGCTTTTGTTTTATTTCAGTGGCTCAGGCCTTCCTACAGTACCTGGTGAGAGTGATATTTTACTTTGCTCAGGGAACAGATATGTTAACCCTCTTCTGCTGAGCTCAACTGTTCTAAAAGTTATTTTAATGCTCCAGTGTTTGTCAGCATTCTGTTTCCCAAAGCTGAAGAGTGGAATCATGGGTTTCGATCAATAGTCATGATGAAGGCTCTGCCTGATCTACCTCTCGGCCAGTGGTTACGGGGCTGTTTTTTTCCCGATGATTCTGCTGGAGTCAAAAACTCAACAAAGCGAATCGCCGGTGCTGTAAAGGGAGCATGCTGCTCATGTCTGTGACCACTGTATGCAAAGCTTGGCATTAGTCACAGCCAGGCCGCCACTGACAGCCCTGAAGTGAGGGAGATTAATGTGAGGCAGGGGCACTTTATTATTGTCACTCTGTTCTTTCACACTCTGCCTCTGACTTTCAATTTTGCTCCAGAATTAATTGTCTGCTCCCTCCAGTATGACTGATGTAGAGGGATGCAAGTAACACAGGCACCTGGTTCTGGCCTTGACAACCCCCAGCTAGCTATGTCGAAGAGGAAATATGGTGTATGGTCACTTTCAGGGGCAGAATTCACAAAACTCACTTCCTGCGTTGCTGAAATGATGAATTTCTGAAACTGGAACTGTGCTCATCATAGGGTTGCATTTTTTCCATTGTCTCTCTTTCTCTCACCTTTGTGATAATCTAAAGCTTAAAGCATATACTGTACAGTAAACATAGTATAGTAATTCATTTAGCATGTGCATTGTAAGAGAGTGTTTATTTTAGTCTTTCTTTTTTACTACCTCCTTTCCACAGTGGCAATCTTTGATATCAAATTCCATCCCATTCCTGTGAACCTCCACATGAACAGGGCAGATTGATGAGAGGTATGTGTCCCGTGCTCCCAACATCTCTCTCACATCTGCAACTGTAATCTGTAATGTGTGTGAAACACAGAGGACTGGACTAGGGCAGACCACACTTACCACACAGCATAGGGTTTGGGAGCGCAACGAACATGTTCCTATTTCATGCCTTGAGATGAAATAGGTGGTATTCCCTGTGTTAAGTCTGAAAGTAATGACAAAATCTGCCCTTGAGGCAGCTCCAGTACTACGCACTCTGATTTTCTCCCGGAAAGATCCATACAGAGAGTGACATATTTTATAGTGTGTATAACCCTGCCAGGAGTTTCACAAGAAAAGCTCAGGCACTCTTCACTGAGGTAGAGGAGGCTTTAGAGAAAAGTTTCTGGTTTTGGCACAATGAGCCATTTTTGTATGCTGTGCATATTGTTTTTTAGTTTCTAATATTACAACTGGGTTTTTGTTGTGGCTTTTTGTAATGCTAATTTATACTGTATATATCTGTACAAAGAGACAGAGGGGGCGCTCTCCCTGTGTCACATTGGGTTTGATTCTCCAATTCAAAGACAAGCTGTCCGGGTACACAGGCATGTACAGTATGAATTGGATCCTGAATGTGTAGCCCTCTGATTGACTGGCATCCTGCCCAGGATGTGGTTCCACTTTTTGCCCTGTGCCTTCTTAGTTAGGCTCCATCTCTTCCCAACAAACTTAGGTTGAAGTGGTTATTGAAAATAGATTGATGGATGAATGGACAGAGGGTCAGAGTAAAAGAGAGATTATGAAGTGTGCTTTGCCTTTCTTTAGAACACTTCACCACCAACCATGCTAAAAGGAAACATACCCTAAACGGCAGAGAGCATCCTGTATCAAATTCATTTCTAGTTTATATCAGTTTCAGATTCTGTATACCTCTGTGTTAAACGACCTATTAGAAAAGACAACTACTTAACAGCCTGGATGTGCACAAACAGATGAGTAAGATGAAATCCAGATTTTTGACTTAGGGTGTCCATTTGTAACCCTAAACTAGCCTCACTCATCACATACCATTTTACTACCCGTACCAAAGAGGGCTTTGAAGGTCAGTGGAAAGCAAGGCTGCGTCTTTAAGAAACCGAACAAAACCCCCATAACATCCTTCAAACCTGACATTAAGTATTCAGATGTTACCAAAGCAAAGTGTTAGCAATTAAAATAATCAATCTTCCCGGCGATGCACCTAACAGCTGTTCAATAAGTCCTCCCCACTTACTGGGAGAGGAAGGAAGTCCACTTTTAGCTGTCCTTCAGTGATGACATCTCAGCTACCGTCCTTTTTGCCAGGCCTCCTGGGCCACTGTCAGCAAGTTCTGCTGTGTTGTTTCTTTATTATAAATAACAACAGGCCACCTGGACTACCTGCGGTACCTGTGAGCAGAGGTTTAATGATCCTTCAGGCTACATTCTCAGCTCTCTCCTGATCCCAGATAATGGGACTGATGGGAATGGCAGAGGAGTGACGGATGGCAGAGACGGATGACTCCAGACAAACATGTGCTGACAACCAGTGAATACGGGGCAGTGTTGCAGAAAGGTCAACATAAAAGTACTTGCCTGACTTTCAAAGTTTCCCAGTGTAAAAATCACCAGCAATCAGGAAGACTAAATGCGTTCACGTCGTGTTTTGTATCATTTTCTGGCGTCTTTCTTTTTCGTTTCTCTAAGAGGCAGCCACGCTGCCTTGGTGTGTCTGTAAATTTGACGTCAGCCAACACTGTCTCATTCTTAGGCGTGAAAATCCTCTTTCAGTATTTTCTGATTTAACCATTACTCTTTTTTGGTTGTGATTATTTGTTAAATAGACCGCCTCTTGGCCAGCAGTTCACAAACTGGCAGGAATTAGAATTATTAGAGCACACCTGTTTAGAATTTTCTAAAGGGAATGATTTTTAAGCAGTTATTTTTTGCTTAAATGCTGTGCTAAATGACAAGGTTTTCTTGCTTTTAGGCAGCAGTGATAAAACGTTAAGTGGCAGAAAAAAATGCAAAACTCAGCATACACTAAATATACAGTCTATAAACAGCAAGGTGTCCATATATCAGAAAATCTGAGACCTTATTTTGGTATTGAATGGAAGCAGTTCTGTTATCACACTGTTGGTAAAACAGGTTTTTCAAAGTATATTCATTGTCCTTTCCACTTTTTTATCTTATTTCCCATGGTTCTTGTGTTTGTTGCTCAGTGTGCTGCTCGGAGTAAATGATGATGTACCTACATCTATAGGCATGTTGAAGCATCGGTGATGACTCTCGCCGCTCTCCTTCAGCGGGATAAAAAACGGCAGGTCCTGGGGGGGGTGGGGGTCTGTGTACTCAATTCACACTTGGGACAGTTGTACATCTTCATGCCCTCGCCTCTGCCCGCTTGCAGGATGAGCTCTCTCCCTTGTTCAGCATGCTGTTTTTAATCTGAAACAAATGATTGCAGAGAGAGAGGGGGGGGGGAAAGCATTATCACCTTGGCGAGGCATCAGGAGTATAAAAAAAAAAGAAGAAAGGGTCTGTGGGCAAATTCATCTTCCCTTGCTACAATCAATCTCTCACCAAAAGAAATACACAATAACTAGGCAGGAAGGGGCCAAGATTTATGGCCTAGAAACATCTACACTGACCAGTATCCACCTAGGCCGCTTGGCTCCTCTCTCTCCCTGCTCGGACGGCTCTTTCCAACACTTACAATGATATACAGTTGCTGCCTACTGTTTTACAAGTACATTAGCTTTATTTAATGAGATCAGTGAGTAATTTAACAGATATACATAGAATGCAATCCAGTTACTTCATCTTTTTTTATGCCAAACTGCTATAGATTTTAAGCATTAATGTTAAGATTTCCAAAGGCCTTTATATTTGCCTTTATTTTATACCTTAAAGACTTAACTACTAGCAGCCAGAGGACTCCTCTCATCCCCTCTCCTTTCTTACATTTGTTCTTAATACTGTGCACATGTCCTTAAACTAAATAAAAGATGTATGTATGTCTTCAGCTTCTTTTGTTATGCACATCGCCATAGAGATCTGTCTCAATTATAGTCCCTGTCTTTTAATAATACTTCTTTCGTAGGCCTTTTAGGGTAGCATTACTGAGGGATATTGGTATTGCAGGCATCAGACTAGATTGTGATGAAAATGAGTATGTTATTAAGATGCCAGTTGTGAAGAATAATAACTACACTAGAGAAGGAAGGATTGAACAGTTACAACAAACATAAGCAAGTAAATAAACAAGTCATAAAAGGACACACTCTTACTTTTAAGTTAATTTGTTGGTAACTACAGTATGGAATTTTGCCTCCAAACTGTAGTTTTCTTGGTTCCTTTAAAACGGTTTCCTTCCAAAAAAATCAGGTTTCTTTTATAGATACTATATGAAAACCCTTCTCCTGGGTGAATAAATGAGGGCTTCCTTTAGTTGACATTAAAATCACTGTGACAGGAGTCAGAGAATCTGTACAAACAAGACAGACACACAATGCCAAGTCACCTGAATCCTGAATCACGTTATTATCACATGATTCATCCCTGGCAGAGAAAGACATATGGAGAAAGAAGAAGGAACATGATTAGCAACAGACACAATCAAAATAGACATACATATTTTTATATGCAGACAATAACCCATATATTGTAAATATCGCAAGCACTCTAATTATCAGAGATTTTTTAAATGTTATTTACAAATCAGGAATGTGTGTGACTCTTTTTTGTTTTCAGGATTTACAGACTTTTTCTTCTTCTACTTTTAAATAGCAGAAAATTATCTGATTGGACAGACTGGAATGAGTGGGAGGAGCATTGTCTTTAAGTGTGCCATAATTGGCTGAACCTCAGCAAGTGGGAGGAGCAGTGTGTTTAAATTAGTGTCCATGTCGTAGGTTAATTGTTGGAGAAGTAATAGTAATATGATGTACTGTAGTTTAAGTAGGTAGCTGCATCTGCATGCAAAGGAATAGGTAAATGTTTATTCCATGTTGAAAGGAAAAGAAAAGAGATAAATTAGGCAACTTTATTTATCTGCCCATTTCCCTCTCTCCCTCACAACTGAAGAAGGCTTCACAGCCCAAATCGTGTGTGCATTTTCTTTTCCTTTCAGCATTAAATAATCCTTTACCTGTTTCTTTGAAGTAAGAAGTAGCTGGGGAGAAAGGGGGTGAAGTGGAGAAATACAGAGGGTAAGAAACTTCAAAACATTACTTATATTTCATTTTCACTGTATTTGGAGACTTTTCTTTTAGACTTCACCATCACAATAACTAAGTAAATTAGTCTATAAAGGAACAAGTAATAGGTTTATTCCATGCTGAAAAAAAGAAGAAAGAAAACACAACGTTTCCGCCGTGGAGCCTTCTTTACTGTAGGTGACACCTGAAGAAGGCTCCATGACCGAAACGTTGTGTTTTCTTACTTCTTTTTTTCAGCATGGAATAAACCTATTACTTGTTCCTTTGCAGCCTACACAGCTACCCACCTAAATTAGTCTATTACTATTTACTGTAATACTATTACATGCTAAGTATTTCTTAGCAATTTCTAACTCCACCTGGGAGCCCAGAACCAAATATACTGTACAGTCATCAATGAAAAGCAGGAAACAAATGAGGAAATCAATAATAATCATTTAAAATATTAAGTGACCAGATCTGGTTTTGATATGTAGCAATGAAAGACATTACCTACTATAATTACATAAAAGTTAATTAATTTCAAAAGTATAACTGCATAAAAACAGGGAAAAGACCAAATGGCCCATTTTGTCACCGCTAACTGACTGAGGATCATATCCAGCCGTTTCTTGAAATAAGCCAGTTTTTTTGCTTTGTTCACATTTATTTTTTTATAATATTGTGGTATCAATGACATACTATTGTATTTTCTATTATGTACTGTACAAAAAACTTTTGTAATCTAAATACATATTTTATGTTTTTATACATATACTGTATATGACTATATCATGGCTGTATTTACAATATTTGTACCTATTTTATTATAAAAACCCAGAAACATTTAATAACTCCATCAAGTCCAATCACTGTGTTAGACTCTCTTTAAATTGACTATTACTCGATCAGTGAGTTCAAGTTAGCCTTGATTTCAAATAGAGTTAATCTGTCTTGGGTATTTAAAGCATCTTGAATGTATTGCAAAAGCAGAACATTTGGCATGATTTCTTTGTGCTTGATTTTTTCAGACGTTTCTGTTAAATTGACAATTGATTACCTACAGTAAAATGAAAAAGTAGTCTTAATCAAACTCTCTGCATAAAAAAATACATTCAATCAGAAATTGAGACATGGAAAAGCACTGAAACAAAACCTCTGTTTTTATTTTGTAATTAATTAACTGTATTGGGATAAATTACTTCAAAATTCAAAAAAGCAGATACATAAAATTATTATATTGCTTGATTTTTGTCCTTAAAGCAACACATTTACCAATATACTGTACAGTACAAAACATAAAACTAGAATCAAGGAATAGAAAATTCCAGAAGGCATCAATACACAATATAATCAGTGTTGATTGCTTTTCTAAGAATTTATGAGTGTATTAACATTCAGAATGAGGTATTTTGCTCACTATCACTTTGAAAATGATATCAATTAGTATAATCCTATATTTTATTATCCACTTTCATATCTACACTGTGACTAGAAAAGGTATCATTTTATATAGTGTCAATATATTGCCCTCTTAATTCTGAAACAGCATTGAGATTGTGAATTTGGATTCAATGACTGATGCATTAAATGGTTGGTAAAAAAATCATATAGAATATTTTAATAATCTTCAGATTAATACCAGGGGAACACAAATTCAAGTAACAGCAGTAACAGAATGAGTGTACTGCAAAGTCCTTCAAGTAACATAAGATACTGTACAGTATATACTATATAATGTCTAATTTACATCACATTATCTCAAATGAAAATGTTGTATACAATATTACAATACAGTATGTGCACAGATGATTGAAATCCCATATTCTAGAAAGTCAATAGTGACTGCTACATTATTGGTGTTTGGCAACAATTTTTAATTTAATTTACTTATTTTTCTCGGTTGTTCAATTCGATGGAAATACTTTCACCAATAAGGACTAATAATGAAGACGGAACAAAACCTTTTTGTAAAAAAAAAAGGAAAAGATACAGAATGCACATGCTAAGAAAAAATTCATTTCTTGAGAGCTATATATCAAGCGATATTTGTTTAATGAGTGTAACAGTAGAAAGATGTATAGAACATGTCAGATACCCAGTACCAATGCGTTCTGGGAAACAGATAACATCTGAGAATGTGACCACTCACTCCGTCTCTATGCCTGCCTCCTTTATCTACAGCTTCTTCAGGGGATTATAAATGAGAGGGCACGAGGAACAAGGAGCAAAAATAATGAAAAAAAACAGCAAAAAAAGAAAAATTATAACATTATAAAACAATGTGAATCCAGATATATTATCTTCACATGAACTACACTAGGAATCAAAAGTTAACAATGTAAACTTTTGGTAAAAGGAAAGAAAATGTTTTTTTTTCTTTTTTTTACCCCCTTTTAACTAACCTACAGCTTCTGCTAGTGAATTCTCATCTCTTTTTTAAGATATGCAAATGGAATGCAAGTTACAGACGTGAGGGTAATTAATTGTAAATCTAAGAATAATGTTTCGTTGTCAGGGATGTCTTTGCGTTGTGTAACATTTTAAAGACTAATGTGGTTAAACTCGGAATATTTGTTAGCAGTCTGTCTAATTGTTAGGTGTCCAGAATGCAAAAACACTCTCTCTCTTCTTTTCCTGGGTTTCGGAGATGAGGAGAGAGATAGCCTTTTTAGGAGTACTTGTCATAGCTTTGGAGTGTTAAACAAAAGGCTGGAATAGCAGATGAAATACAGGATTTAATCTCACAAGAAAAAATAAAATTTAGCCACGGAGTGTCTGGTCTCAAATTATTTTCTGCCCTTACTTTGCTATATGGATAAAGATAGGGAAGAAAAGTTTTAATGTAGATGAAAAAACGTTTTTACTGCGAATAAATGAACTCTCGCTTTTATCTGTTCTTCTCCCCTAAGGCTTTACAAAAAACACCATCTTACTTACATTGTATCTTACTTTATTTCCCAATGACAATAAAGTCTCACATTCACACTGCCTATGCATTATACAACTTGGTCAAACAGAAGATGTCAAAACTATTTATTTTTGCTCATTCAGTATAACATGATCAGTGACTTTCCACTGCTGCTGTTAAAAGACCTTCCCACACAGAAGATCCTAACAACCTCTGAAGTCCCCTCCCCATACAAATGTGTGAAAACCCACTTTATAATAAGTACATATTTTCTGTGAATACACGAAAGGCAGTTCTATGGCTGAAATTCCTACATGGTAGCTAAAAGCCTATTCAGGTTTCATTTCCGTTAAAATATACACAGAGTAAAAAAGCATTCATTTTTGTATTTCAAAGATAGAGCTGCATTTGGGAGTTATTCCTAAAAGCTTGCTGTAAATGTGCATATAGAGGAGGATCTTAGAGATTCCTAACATTAACCAAAAGAAAAGTAATAAATAGAAGGACAGATGGATAAATACAAAGGTCGGTTGTATTTTTTTAATACAATTGGAATTAACCTTCCAATTGTATTTTTTTAATTGGAATTAATCTTCCAAAAATATTTCAAAGGCACATTTAATTCTTCACATAAAGAAAAAGTCTTTTAAGGCAACAGCTCTGTGGAATATTTCATTTAGTAGGGGAACATTGAATGTTTTAGGAGCTGATATCTGAGGAACCTATACCATTCTGGAAATTACTGAACCAGGCAGATGTCACAAACCAATTGTTCGCCTAGTAACAACACCCATG
Organism: Lepisosteus oculatus; assembly: GCF_040954835.1. Taxonomy (NCBI): domain Eukaryota; kingdom Metazoa; phylum Chordata; class Actinopteri; order Semionotiformes; family Lepisosteidae; genus Lepisosteus; species Lepisosteus oculatus. Next base: position 5,417,306 of record NC_090715.1, on the reverse strand, counting down.
GGATCTCTCTGGCCTCATTGTAGCCTTCTCCCTCTCTATGGGAAATTGTTCTGAGAAATTCAATTAATTTACCAGTTAATATAAAATTTGCACCTTTTATTTTCTTCACTTTTTTTTCCTTAAATTTGTTGCTAAAACACATTCCTTCATTCTAAATGTATACCGTATCCTTTCACATCCTTTAATGAGTACTACTGTAGATGGCAGAGTTAGAGTCAGAGGAGGCTGGTCTTTGTGAGCTAATATACAGTACAGTAATGTGGGTATCTGATTAAAACATATAGCACATAATCTACAATGAACCTCCAGTAGCATTATGGAATGTTCTAAATTTTTATCTTCCTTTAAAAATTGAAATCGAATGTGTTGGAGATTGGTTGATTCCGTCTTCCTAATGAAACTCGATGTGAGATCTACTTTTGTCACACTGTGAGAGGATAAAGCACTATAGGGACATGTCCCATGTTCTGTGAAAATATTATCTGATCAAATGGGCTGTTTCATGCACTGTTGCATCTGGAATTGTTGTCTAGAAAATATAATCAAGATCAATGCAATTTTTTTAGGGATCTCTTCATATATGAACGTGTAGCCTATACAATTCTTCAATATTTGGTCAATTGGAAGGTCATAAAGTATGTCACCACATTAACTTTGATGTGAGTCATGTATTAAAGTCTGAGGTCGGATGGTTTTCAGATGAATAAAATGGACTCTAATACTTAAACTTGCTAAAATAGTCCAATATTAGAAATCCCCTTAGGTACCCACAGCCTGTCCAAGAAACACAAGGCACAAGATGCAGGATGCCTGGCCATTGCAGGCACTAACAACATGCAAGCTCTGCAAAGAAGGCATCAAAGACTGCATTTTAAAACCTGGAGCCAAGAGGTATAAAAGCAGTACTAAACACCAAGCTACCATGCAACCCCATTCTCACACATGCCTTGTGTTCCATTTTTTTTTTTACGTGATCTGATTCGACTAACTGTACATCAAACCAAGCACAGTCACCTATTGCTCTTAATTTTAAACAAAAAGGTTCACTTTCCAGCATGGTGCCACCACAAAACGCTCGTGCACAACTTTCTCAAAACAGTCTCAAGTCCAAAAAGTGTCTATCAGTAGTTCCTTAGAAAGACCTTTTTTTGTTGCATTTCTCTGTAACTTTTTTTTGAAGAAATATGACTTCACGTTTATTCATGATGAGCTTTATGACCTTTTCTCCACGTCAAGTGTCATGAAAAATCCTGTCAAAATCTGATACCATGTCATAATAGCATCTTGGTGTTTTTTGACTTGGTTAATGTTTTTAAAGTGTATCATTTAAAATTAAATTAAGCCTGATCTAAGGTGACGGCGAAGCTAATAAGTGTCCTGTTGCTGGACAGCATCAGAACTTCACACAGCCAGAAGTGTTCAGGGAAGACATCCTGTCTGCATGCTACACACTGTTTTTAAGTTCCAGAGAACCATCTTTCATTGCACTTTGATGGAGGACAGCTGCCAAGAAAAATGCCAAGAAGAAGATTTAACAAACACTTTAAGACATCTGAACACTGCGGTGGCAGATGCAGTCACCTCATGTTAGCTCCATCATTTACAAGCCCTGCTGGACAGGTCCATGTGCCCTGAAATATTCAGACGGCACAGCATCACAATACTGCTGGCCAGTGGAATTTGAGGGTTATGTGGAAAGTGTTATTGTCCGTTGGTAAGGAATAAATCTTGTTACTAAGATAGTATTTTTCTGAGGCTTTACCATGAATGAGTGCTCACAGTTAGGGGACCTTCACAAAATCAATTTAAAAACACAGTGGTGTGAAGATTATCATCTACTCCTGAATGCAGCTTGGTATATTGCTACTAATATTGGTGTGATAAAAAAAATTGTTTAGAAACAATATTCCTTCCATTTGTACTGGTATAAAAATCAACAACCCACCCCAGTTAGGAACTGCATTTCCTCAAAAGAAGACAACATTAAAAATAAATAGCCTGACAAATTATTTTGTTGCTGATGTGATTGACATATAATCATAGTGACACTCGAATACACCAGAGGTACTTGTCAGTTATCTCAGTCCTTCAAGAAAGTCCATATTTCACTGTGTCCCAAAACTTGACAATCTCTTTTAATACATTTAGGAATTTTAATTAGTTTGCAAAGATATGACCGTAACTGACTTCAGTAAAATGCATGTCCAGAAAGACTAGTTATTCTTGATCCAAAACCATACACAAGCTTAAAATTGTAAAGAATTTGAAAAATTAACAATTTTTTTCTGTAAGTGTTCAGAAGTGAACTGCTTTGTATTTTGAAGGTTACTTGTTTGTTATGTATCTCATTTAAGTTTATCAGGGTGGAACAAGTTTACATTTGGGACCCTTTAATTTCCCTAGGTCACTGTTTCTTTCCCTACCAGAATTATCTGTTTTCATCTTCTATTTGTTTGTAAATTCAAATAACAAATGCAATATAGATCAAATGAATTTGTCTTATGCAATTTCTTATTCTTATTTCAACCATGGCGCTGAAACTTGTGGAGTAAACAAGAGCTACCACAGAAAACGCTGCAAAAAAATTAAAAACAATTAAATCTATATGTAAATGAAGAAGTGTCAAATGGAACCCAATTTACCACGACAAATAAAAGAAAACAGCATTTTTAACCAGATTCCTAATCAAATCTGTGTTTTTGGTGACGACAACATACAGGTTAAACAAAAAAACAATAACTGTAAAAATTAAAGCATATGCACAATACTAAATAAATGACTAAATAAACGTGTGCATTAGATATTTCTGTCTGTTGAGCTTATGAGGTCAACAGGTCATGTTGATTACTGAGTCATAATGAAAAACAATCAGCCTTTTTCATGTGTTTGTGTGTGTGTTTGAAAAGAGAAAACATACAATAAAGCTTTAAAACCCCTTAATCCTCACCCCAATACATCTCTAAGAGAATTAGCCAGTCGTCCAGCCTGTACAGAGGCAGGCAGCTACCACTTAACATTAAATTTAAGCATGATGCAGCACAGTTTTTCATTATCATTAACGTGCTCCTGGTGGGCAGGGTGCTCCGCAGTGGCACTGGTCACACATCATTGCTTTATCTCATCTGACGAAGAGAGATGATAGTCCTCAATCCAGCCCAGTGGTTGAAAGCAAGAAGGTGGTTAAGGAAAACTCCCCCTGCTGCCTAGTAACAGCATTCGGTTCCGCAGTAGCTGACTTGCTAACAGCACGATGGCCAGACAAATAGATTTTCTTCTATATTTATAACCTGCATCAGTCTTCCTTTCAGTGCTTTCAGCGCAGGTAGCTGTTTTATATGAAATGAACAATCTTTATAGACGTACCAGAGCCATAACAAGGCTGATTTTCAGCGAGGCTTGGGTATATAAGTCTTGGAGAATTGTCAGGCTTCTTGCTCAACAAATCAAGCCTAACTTATGATGTTTTCAGTGTAATTTTTATTCCCTTTTGACTAGCCAACTACCCAGTGGTAATAGGATGTTAGGAAAGGGCAGTAGCAATGTTTGTACACGCCATGATTGATAGGCACAGTCAGCATTTTTCATTTATATCTCTCCATTCCAAATCAGTTAAGTTTAGGAAAAATGAAACAAAACGCCAAGAAAAATGCTCACAGATTACAGAAAGGCATGCTCGTAGATCTAAGTTCAGCCCACATCTGCTAGGATTGTCTGCGAACATTAAGTTATCTAAATGAAAATCAATACTATATGTGCCAGCGTTTACTACCAAGAACAAGTATCTGGAGACCAGGGCTAATCAGGCTTCCAGCTCGTACTTGCACCACCAGCTCAACCCCAAGGGTGCCCTAATTGGCCCAGCCTGATCATACAAGAGTTAAATTTATAACCAGAGAAGACATCTTGTTTTTCTTTGCAGTCATCCTTTTAAAGCTGAAAGCCTCACCTGTAAGTTTCCAGATGCATGGCTCGGGCCACTTGAGAAATCTTGTAGTGGTCATGCTAGAGCTATTTCTCACCTGCCAGAGAAGGTAGAATAATTTAATCCCTTTTACAATTAGCCAAAGGTAGAAATGACTGTGGCCATGCATGAAGGAGTGGTACAGTAGCTATTCAAGTGCTTTAATCTTGTTACTCTTTAAAAATTTAACTGTTCTTTGATAAAAATGAGATGTCTAATGTGCATTTATAGATATATTGGTGCATGCACAAATCACCTTCTGGGAAAAGTTATCAATACATGCGAATTCAGATTCCTTATTCTGTATTAATACTCGCCAATTACACATTTACTAATTTCATAAATTGATTTCTGTATACCTTTAAAATTTTAGACATGTGAACCATCTATGGTCATCCCTCTGGGAATAACTATTATCCTGGAGGCTTTATGACACTCTCAATGATTTTTTAATGTCAATGTTCAGAGAACATACCAATAACTGGATTAATAACAAGGTAATCTAGATTTGCTGGTTCCTTGCATTTTGATTATATGCTTGAAGCTGCTCATTGGGAAGCACCTAATACACCCAGCCACTTGTCTCTCAATTATAGGAAGTACATTAACCCTCTGTTTTCCACCAGTAACAAGACAGGCAGAGCTTTCTCCCATGGAATAAAACCCTTTCCACATTTGTTTTAAATCAAATATCCTCTCTTTCACAGCTGCCTTTGTTTTAAAAAAGCAATGATACACAATGCAGCAGTATCAAATATTCACAGAAAATGATCTCTCTGTCCCAGTCGCACTAATCCTGGATCATGGGAAGAAGACAGAAAATAGAAATTCCATCCCTACATTTTAATGGTGTTTCGGAAAACAAGATCAGTTAAGTTCAATTTAATCAGATAAAAGCTCTAAAGGCTGCAAAATGTTTATGCAAGTCTTCCAGGAGAAAGGGAAAAAAAGGAACATGGTGAAAACAGGTGATGAGATACTGTATTAAGAGTTTCTTATAATGTACCATTCTTGAGAATCTCTTGCTGTTAAAAAGAGAAAATTTCTACATTGTGGATTCAGTCAGGCGGAGGACAGGACTTGTGCAATCCTAATAAATCAGTACATTCCCTTGTGGCAGAAGCAACAGGGGAATACTGTTGGAGCAATGCTGCATGTTGACCTAAGCAAGAGCTTATCGAGAAATGATGTTCTCTTAAACAGACCCCTGTAGAGATGTTCTGCATTTTCCCTCTGACAAATTAGAAGTGCCCTGACTGCATTGCTCCCCGACAAAATAGGACCGATTTAGCAATGCACAAACTGGCCATTATCTCACTGCATAAAGAGGCCATTTATAGGAGAGCCTTAGGATACTGGCACATAGGAAACTGTGTGTCTGAAAAATGACCCCCATCTGGTGCCACCAACACCGCTAACTACCCTTGGGAAAATACCTCGTTTGAGCTTATGTGAGTCTTATTAGAGTTAATAATAAAAGAAGAAAAGAAAAAGAAAAGTTGCTTTCCTTTCTAAATGGCTCCACCGAACCAGCATTTTGTGTTCAATAAGCACACCCCATTCTCTAGAAAACATTATTATAGATCAAATTTCATAATATGTCCCAAGACTTCCTTTTTTTTCAGACCTGGTAGGAAATGAAATATATATTACAGAGGATTTTCCCGAGGAATAAAAAGCTCTAGAAATTGATGTCCACTGATGTGCAGTACAGGCAGTATTAGCTTACAACTTAAGTGAACAAAACAAGACAAATGTAAGTTATGTTCTGATATTTCATTTTTTTAAAGAATGTTTTTACATTAAAGATGATATTCCTAGGAATCCTTCTCCCTAAAGCTTAGAGGGATTCTTGACAATAATACAATATAAAGTTAATATATTAATGAAAAAACAGTTGTATGTGTAGTTATGTATTTTACTATAGATCCTACTGTACTGTATATTGAATGAAAAGAACAAAATGATCTATAATTTTACTTTTAGATTTATGTACATTAAAAAAGGCAATGTGTTAGATAATAATGCGTATTATTTTGGAGAGTGAAACTGAAATTAAAGTTTTAATTTCTATTTGGCAGCCTGTTCTTTTTACAGATGTCACCCTAATTGGTTTAATCTTAAACACTTAATTCTGAACAACTTGAGGATTTAAAGATTGCAAAGAGAATGATGTTATTGAACAGACGCTCGTAACATTGCAGTCAGCTCAGCCAAACACCATGAGAACCTGCATGATGAGTAATAAACACCGTAGCACCACTGGAGCTTTCCAAGAGTTTATGAAGAACAAGAACACCCAGCAAAAAAATATTTACAAATGGTATGTTTACTGGAGCGTAGAGCAGGGATTTTGGGGGGCAGTATTCAATTTTGGACCTGGGGTCCCGTTTGTATGGAGTTTGGATGTTCTCCCCATGTTCATGTGGGTTTTCGCCGGGTGCGAAATGGCTTCTGGAAAAATTAGCTCTGGCGTGAGTGTGTGTGTTTGCGCCTGTGTGTGCCCTACAATGGACTGGCGTCCTGTCCATCGTGTATCTTGCCTAGCTCCCATTTGCTTGCCGGCTCCTATGCGACCATGTACTGGATTTTATCCAGGATCCAGTTAGAAAATGGATAGATAGATGGAAGTGTTTTGGAATGTCAATTTAGAGAAAATAAGCTTTGGTTTGGCCTGCTTGGTGAAGGGTGACCAGCTGGCTGTAGGACGAGGATGTTGGGACCCTCATGCAGAGGGAGGAGCGAACCAAGGTGCAGCTGTGAAGGTGGAGGAGGGATGCAGAGAGATGAATGCAAAGAGGAGAAGAGCTTACTATGGTATTTACAGGTTTTCAGGAAGTGACACCATCGTAGGAGAACCAATTAGAGCAGGACAGGTGAAAAAGCACCTGTTTACTGTCATCCCTCCTTTTTTGAAACTCCGGGCATGCATTGAAATGCAACACTGGTGCTGTCTTTTTTTTGGATAAAATATAAATATGATAAATGAAGATCAGTTTTGTTGAAATGTTCAAATTAATTAAACATGCTGTTAAATGTGAAGATAATAATTTAGTGTAGCACACTTAAAACAAGGTATAATATAACAAATACACAACCATGTTGGAAAAAAACAGCAACTGTGAAATCTATCTCTCCAGATTGTTTGTGCATGCGATTTAGTTCAGCTGTTTTTTTTTATTAATGCAGGACAGGCTAGCTAATACCATTTTTTGTTTTATTATTTTAATGCTCTCAGTTCTAGTATGTGCAATCACATTTATATCAAATTGTATTCTAAGGAACTACCACTGTAAGTGTAATGCAACATTAAGTTCAACATTGCCTGTTGGAGGCCGGCACAATTGGTAGATGCACAGTTTAAACAGAAATGCATGACATTCAAATGCGTGCCTTAAATGAAAACAATTAATTAACATTTTAATGTGGTCTTTAAAGGAACGCCTGAGGTTTCTGATTCAGTTGTAATGAGGAGAATGGTTTTATTTTGTTTATTCTGTATTTCTCCAGTAAATTGGTGAAGAAAATGTATTTTATTCATATCAGATTGAGAAGACTCCTAAAACTTTACAGTGAATGATACAAAATATAGCCTAGGATATTGTGTTAGCAAGTGAGCTCATTATGAGGGAAAGTACAGTAAGGACAGATTAGTCAACAAGAAGGGCTTTTCTTATGGTGCAAACCAAAGTAAAACACTCAGCAGGTTATCACTCCTTTGTAACGTACAGAAGCAGAGTCTAATCCATCATAGGCAACAAACTCTGTCTTCCTATGAAGTCAAGTCCTAGCTGGATGAATAACAGTAATGACATTGCTTTTTTAATAAACAGATATTGGACCTTTAATGGGCTTTGTTGTGGTATTGAGCCTTTTTGTCATTCTTTGGGTTTGGCATTTGTTGTTATTTATAGAATTAAAATACATGAGTAGAGATTGTCACACATTGTGGTCAAATAACTGGGCTTGTCTGCTAAAATGTAATACTTCTGCTTTCCATTTTTCAGGAAAATGCCTTTTTAGGAATACTAAAAAGTAATGTACAGTAGATTAAACAGAAAATTATTCTGATGAAAACAATTTTATTGTTATTAATAAATATTCTTAATTTGAAATACATAATAGAAACAAATTTGTGTATCAAATATGGATCTGTAATTTCTTTTGACATATGAAAAAAATAATGCTATGGGGGTTTTTTTTAGAAAATAAAATAATGGACAGTACTGTATATATTCTGTCAGATGTAAATGGCGTCCCATTTAAAGAATTACTGCTGACTATTATCCAGTTGGTGAACATTCAGATGATAAGCTTAGAAAGTCCCTTGATCTCAGTTTAAAATATTTGTATTTTTACCTCAGTAAAGGAACAAAAGGTGTTGTTTATGTAAAAGCTCATAGAATTAAAGACATTCTTAATCTCTTTCCCACATTGTTCTTGCCATTTAGGCTTAAGGCGTACTGGGAGTTTTACTGTGTTTGGTTTAAAGTGAGTTTATCCATGTGTAGTCTGTGTTTTCCCAAAGAGAGTGCAGTAGGAACAGAAGCAAATGTGGTCACACATCTACAATGAAATACCAACATAAAGGACAAGCTCAGAAATCCCACCAATGATGTTCCGGGTCTGTGATGGCTACCAGCCGACAAATACCCACAGACCTCAATCCATTTTTATTGTATTCAGGCTACAGTGTTATATTTCCTGCCTCCCCTTAGCACCACACATACAGTGTACTCGAAAACAAAAATCTATAATATTGATCCCACAATGTCACCACAATTATTCTTTTGAAACAGCCATTGAAAACAAATTACATCTGCACTGCCTTTTCATCCGATTGCTCTGGGTGAGCAATGCTCACTCTAGCCTCCAGCTTTTTCAGTGTTAGCACTATGTCACTAACGACGACGTTAGTGGAAAAAAAAATCTAGGAAAAAAAGCACCTAGAGAGGTACTTAGGGGAAACAAAAGCTTAAATTAGTGACACTATAGAAGTCAGTGAAAGTAACATCACAAGAGGGGGGTGGGAGTTGCTGTAATTACCTAGTTTGATTCAACCATTAGAAAAGTATTAGCTGTATAATCAACAGTAAGACTCTATTGTGCCATTTTGAATTTGGGAAAATGAGGTGTGTGTTTTTTCCCATTTAATGCTTCACGGTGTCATGTTATAGTGATTTCAAGATAAGCTGAACAATACTGCAAATTCCTTTTCTCAAAAACACAGTACAAATCCAAATTTCAGAACTGAATTTTGGAGGATCTTCAAACTGCCCATTTACTAAAGAAGGGTAAAATAATGTATTAATTTAATAATAAAGATGTCCTCCAAAGATGGAGGGGTTAGTGGGAGGATAAAAAAAGTTTTAAAAAAAATGCCCACTCACTCCAGAAAGGTTGGTAGAGATTCATGTTATTAGTAGAATGATTTTGAACATAAAGCTGGTCGTCATTAGATTTTACAAAACACACAAATATTATCAAGGACATAATTCTGTAAAAGAATCCTGAGAGGTATAATTTAAATTTTGTTTGTAGCAAAATGCAGTCTATTTAGACTAGAGAAACAGTCTATATTGGATGTACAGTAATATACAAATGTATCGTTGTGAATAATTTATATTAATCAAGCCCTGATAGGTTTGTACATTTCATGTACTTTTGATTTCAGTGTAAATGTGACATTATTTCTGTGCATCTTTTATATTTTACATGTACATATTTGATTTTATATTTTACACACAAATTACTTGCGGCATTTAATGTGAAAAAAAAACATTTTTCAAAAAATGGACTATATTCAAAATTAAAACTTAAAAGTGAGTATTAGTGGAAAGTAATTTAAAAAATATCACTTGGGATTTCATAATCTAACTATGCAATGCTAGAAGTTCAATCCAGTCATTCACAAGAGAAACAGTAATAGGCAATAAGTACTAATTAATTCACAATAACACAAGTTGCTTCAATTAAATGTGTAAAGATTTTATAACAATTTAATTTGTTTTGTGTTTAATATGATGTAAGTGTGCTATGCTGCAAAAAAGTTGAACTGCAATTAGGTTCATAACATATGCAGTTACATAAAATCACTAGTATTTTTAACCACATAAATTGCATTGAGTCACAAGTGCAATTAGAAATTATATGAACTGGAAAATAATAAATGTCCTTAATATTTTTTAAATATCACGTTGGAAAAAAATGGCAAGAAGTGAGGTATGTTTCTAAACAAGAAGGATTTAAAATACTGCCAATAATATTTTGTAGGCTACGTCAGCATACAGTAAGTACAAGTAGAGTTTAAAACTGCCTCTCAACCAGACAGTACTTTAAAAGAGCTCAATTACAGATTATGTTCTTCCTTCAATGGTTCTTAAAAGATTCAGGTCAGTTTTTCTTGCTTGTGGTCTCACTTGACAAAAAAAATAATTTTAAGGCTCCAGTGTTGGTAATTAATTTCGGTATCCTTCACCACCCCAGCGGTAGGTCGAGGCAGAATTCTTTTGTTAAGCTTTGACCATGTAAGTCACAGCAGTGGTTCCTGCAGCAGGGAAACGCCAACTTTGGAGTATTAAGAAAACCAATAGCCTTGTTGACATGAACATGGGAGTCTAACCCCTGAAGCCTCCTGATATGAGCCATTGATTTTTCTGTCTGGGTACAGTACTAAAGCCATTCATTCTCTATGGTCAGGACTCACAGGGCCTGGCAAAATTCTGTTCTTTTCCATTCGTACCTGGAGGCCAACTTGCAGAATAAATTCAACATTTTCAGAAAGGATTGGTGTGGCCATATTTAGAAGGAGCTTTATATATATGCACATGGGTCTCAGTTTGACCTCTTAACCTCAGACTGCTTGCTGTTTCTGTCTTGCATTGGCACAGTACATACAGTACCTTTGCTTGTGCTTACTTAATTGAATTAATTTGCTTACCATTTTCTCTGTGGGCCCTTGACTTGTTTTTGCCCACTCTATTTTATGCATTCCTATACAGTATATATATATGTGTGTATGTTTGTGTGTATGATTAGTTATTCCTTTTTAGCTGCAATATTGCAAGTTTACAATCCCAAGAAATTTAGTTTTTAATCTATGTTGTTCTGCTTGTAATGCAAACCATTAAGACTGGAAAATAATCCAGAAATGCACATATTTAAAATGAATTGTTTATGGGAATATTCAAAGCAGAATTGGTATCTTAGTTTTGTGAAAGAAAAGCAAAAACATTTTTTTTCATTTTTTTCTTAAAGACCTACAGTATATGTCAGAAACCAGTAGCTGTTAACACATAGACACAGGTGGTTTCTAGAAAATCTTGTACGAACGCAATCCTCTCGAAAAAAGCACCAGTGTGCTTAACTGGATACAAAAGCAGAGGGAACACTACAAGGTACTGTATCAATGCAGTAATGATAAGCAGTCTGCAAATATCAGACTGGATATTACACTGCTATTGCAGGGCATCATTGCTTTGACTGCCAAAGCCAGGGTCCTTTTGTGTTTAACAGCTACCGCTGTATGATTTCTGTTTGCTCTTACTTGTTTGCAGACTGATGATAAACTGGCCAGAATTTCCACATGGATTCAGGCATTAAAATAAAGAAAGGGGCAGTGCTGATGAGGGAGGAGCCACTGGTGGATGTGTCACATTATTGAACGTCAGTGGAGAATTTAGGGAAAATCAAATTGCAATTTTTCACTATGATAGAAAAGAAAGGCATCAGATTGATATTCCCCTCCGCTACACTTCAATCAAAGCCTTTTATTTGGCTGAACAGACATGTGCTTATTAAATTGCATTACTATTTATCTTATTCTTTACAATAAATCTTATTGTTTTAATAACTTATCTGAGATTGTATAAATATTTTTTTTCCAGCACCCAGTCCAAATGTAATAGGAAGCAGCAGAAAATTCTTCTTAAGTACAATGAAACACATCAAAGAGATTTAAAGTGAGCACAGGCTGTGTAGCTGTAGGCCACAAATTTAAATAATAATCTCCTTTCAATCACTTCAAATGTTTCCAATTCATGTATTTATATCAAGAGGTCATAAACTCAGACTTGAAACACAAAATGGTTTTCTTCAATTTTTCAGGATGCTGCGGTTGTTTTGACTTTGTCATTACGACATCCAATTAGTGCACTGATAAAGCACTATATACTCATTAATATCAGAGACTATGGTGGCCTTTCTGTGGTTCTGTTATAAACACTTTGTTCGGTTATATCAGAAACAACCATCTGCCATCTAATGTATTCATTTACTCATTATGGTTTTAAATGAGTGAAGAAATGGGTGACAAGAACCTGAGAATGAAGATGCAGATCTGAGAAAAAAATTTATGCAAACAGCACAATGATTTTTTTAAGCTTGATTAACCGAGCCAATGAAAAAAATCAGTAAAATGTATATAATTATTTTAACTGTCATACACTGGCAATTGTAATTGACAAGATTTGTATGAGATACAATGCAATAACTGAATATATTAAAAAAAATCACAGCTTGATTACCAGGAGAACATTACTCGAGCCACAATATTATTAACAACACAATTATCATGGCTTCCCTAGGACACGCTAGTAGCACTTTAATGCATTAGCAAACCTTAGCTAACGAAGAAAAAATTAAAGTACAGCAAATTTCAAAGCACCAGTTGTACCCAATATCATTAAAAATTTATATAACTTTCCCTGAACATGACAAGTGTTTGGTCTGTGCGAAGATGTGCTGTGAGCTGGGAAGAGAAGACTCTTGTTATTTTGTGCGGATCTCTCTCTCTTTTCTTTCTCTCTGTTTCTCTCTCCCTCCTCCCCCTCCACCCCAACCATCACCTCTATCCAGCTGAAAGATGTAGCCATTACAGAGTGACAGTTTGACACACAATGACCTGTCAGAACATTCATCTTTCAATGTTTTATTTTAGCAAGGAGCCAAACTGAAGAGAAAATAAGCAAGTTGTTTCAAGGCTTGGAATAAGATCAAACATTTCTGGCATCCCTACTTACCGGACCCTTGATTTACAGTGGATCTGTCAGGGACTGATTAGACAGTGAGTGCTTAAAAACCTATAGATATTCTGCAATTACACCAGAGCAGCTCCTCCCAAGAGCTGAACACATCCTCTGCCCAAGGCTTATATACAGTATGTGTGTTTGGAAGGGATGGGGGTTGTATGTTTGTATGTGCACCTTTTCCTGTTTAAATAGGCCCAGGCACTCATTGCACAATGGAGCAAGCAATTGCTAACACTACTGTACATGCTTTTGATGCCTCTTTTCCATGAATTCACGTTTGACTAATTTAGAATAACTGAAAGGACCACTTTTTCTCTGTGGTTTTGTGTTATTGTGTGAGCTACAATGTAAAACTCTGACCATCTATTTCAATTATTCATGCTCATGACTGTTTAAAAACCTGGGATTCCTTGTCCCACAACTGTCCCCTTGATAAATCTGTCTCCAAATTTGTCTCTTAAGCCAGAAGCGAATCCAGGTCGTCAGTCACCTGAGGTAACCAACCACTTGATGTTTGTTGTAGCTGTTAAAACTAACTTTACTAGCTTCATATATTAATGGGAAAAGGATCATTAAAATCTACATTAAGCATAAGAAAATAAATATCCTTTAACAAATGTAAGAACAAATGAAAGTGTAAACAAAAGGAAGCCAGCCCATCTAGCATGTTTGGATTTCAGTAGCTATTTGAGCCAAGGATCTTATGAAGTCACTGCTTGAAAGAAACCAGAGTATTGGCTTCTCGGGATAGATATCTTTAGTTAGGCTTATACAACTCTTTATGTGAAAAGGTGTCTACTGTTTCCTGTGCAAATTGTGGCAAAACAAAATTTCACAATACTTTTTGTCAATTATATTACTATTCCAAACCTCTAATCTATAGGAATTGGGCTGGGCGTTGGTGCATGTTAAAGCTTATTGTGATACACACTCCATAACACACTTTCCTGTAAGCACGAAAGCCTTGCCAAAGCATTGCAGTGCAGGTGACTTTTGCCAAACTGCACAATCCTCATGTGATATTGACACATGCTGTCCCAGAAATATAATCCATCAACACCTACTCTTTGTTCACCATCCCAGTCCTATGTATCACTGAGCAGCAGCAACAGACCAAAAATGTTAAATAGAGCAAACAAACCAAAAACATCATTCATCCTTCTTAAAAATCCACAGCACTTCTAGTATTTTTTTTCTATTGAACAAAGAATCACATTTGACAATGCTATCAAGTCTGTATTAGTGAAATTAGAAATTGTAAAAAATAACTACACACATAATTCAGTATAAGATATGCTTTTCCAAAATAGGTGCATCTACTGTAGGTTTTTGCATAACATACTGTATGGTAATACACTAAGATTAACCTATTATGACTGCAAGTAAACGTACGTTTTACTGGAATCCAGAAAGCAATAGAAGTTGGCATTGAAGCAATAGAAGCCTGGTGTACTTTTTTGGGTAACTTTCATTAGCTTACTGTATTTTGGGTAACATTCATCACTATGTGGACTACAGATCTAAAATAGATATAGAATCTCCCGTATATCACATACAGAAGTCATCCACATCTAAGCTGGGATACCCATCTATTGTTTATTGATTGTGATTATTTATGCTTAAACTGTATATATTCCAAGTGATACACTGCTTTTTAGTCTTATTATAATGATGACCATTTGGAAGTGACTATACAAATCTTTATATCTTCCAATGCCTTAAGCAAATAGTAAGCATTACTTGCAGGAGAAGTATGAAACATGTTTACCCCAAACCAGATTCGTTGTCCCAGTGGCATTGAATCAGTATGAATTCACCACCCTTGAATGGGCAAAAAAAACAAAACATTTACGTTTCTGTGTGTGGCTTTCAAAGCAAAGCACTTTATTAACACACACAGTTAATACACCTAACAGAAGTAAAGAGAAATAACAAACGCACACCATATTAATTTAGTAAAACCAAGAGTATAAAAAATCTATATTCAAAGTTAGAGATAAAAGTTATATTCTTAAGTCATTTTAAAAACATTCGCAATTGTGGAGACTCAAATGGATTTGGGCAGTGAGTTTCATAGACATGGTCCTGTATACAAGAAGGGTTCTATCCCCATAGTGCAGAGCCTGATTATCATCAGAGCAAGGAAGCCTGATTTAGCAGGAGGCAGATTCAGTGTTGGACTGTTTTCATGCTATAAGTTTCCGTGCTTATTCTGTACAGTATGTGAGCAAGGGAAGTCCACTCAGCATTTCCCTGGGAGCCAGTTTTTACAGGGCAATTTACAGAGGACTGTATATACACTGATGTAAAGTGCTTTTAATCAGCACACAAGCCATAGAATTCTGGACATAGTGATATCTTTTTAGTATTTTAGAAAATACCTCAGTACTTTAGATACTGTACTACTGTAATTTAGTCTTGCTAAAATAAAAGTACATATTAATACTGTATTTCAACTTTAGAAAGGCACAGCAAAGGTTGTAACCGAACAATCTAGCAGGTAGAACAAAGAAATCTTTGTGATATCTTTAGCATGTGCTTCAGGTGACAACACAGGGTCAAAAGCAATACAAATGTTTTTAACTTTCTAACTTGGTCACATAAACAGCATCGATAGCAGTAAAATCAGAGAAACATGAACCAATGAAAGCAAAAGAGGCCTATTTGACTGCAGGAGGTGAGATGAGTAGCTTGTTATTAATATAATTTATTTTGTTATAAAGGAATTGGATTGTTACATTGTTCAGTAGAGGGCTAAAAACAGACTTATTAGTTGGCTGGGCATTTTATTGATGATGGAGAACAAGACTATAGGAATACAGTGACCCATCTCAATAAGACTGGAACAGCCTTAAGGTTATCCCTAGAGGACTGCTGATGTTGTTCATAAAAATGTACAATAGATGAACAGTCAGCCCCATCGTCCTCAACAAAGGCTCAAGATGACATCCTGCTGCCTTCATAAAGTGCAGGTCATTTCTGTACCAGGGAGAAGAACAAAGAAGAACAGAAACTACACGTTTTTATACAGTAGGAGTTAGATTATCAATAACATCTGCGTTATTGTAAAGAGCTACATAATCTTCAAGCAAGACAGACCTCCACTTATTTACTCAAATTCTGGTTATGGATGGTCATTTACTATTTATAGGAGGTGGAAGCACTGCAACATCAAATAAGACGGAAATACCCCCTTTCAAATGCTTGTTAGTTGGAACTAACTGCAAGAATTAGGTCTATTGTATGGAAATCAACATACAAAACAATCCAAAACTGAGACCAGCAGGAGCCAAGCAGTTAGGTTAATCCGATTTTTTATTAAAATCACCAAGAAGTAAAATACCCACATAGGATGGGCATAGTAGTATTAGTAGGTCTAAAATGAAATCTCTTGATATTAATAACCAAGCATTCACAAGATGTAAGATTCTGTACAGGCATTATATTTAGATCAGCATCTAAGCAATGAAGGACAGCTAAACCACCATAGAGTTGCAAGTTTTTTTAACATATTCTTAGCCAGTAGGAGTAGTCTTATTCAACAGCAAATTGTCATTCAGTAGGCATTGTGATAATGTAATTCACAATCAGTGTCTTGTTATTTCATGATCAACTATTAAAGAAACGAAATCTAGTGAGATCACTTCCCAAAACAGCGGTTAGATTCAGAGACAGCACAAGTTGCAGTGTTGGGGTGTTAGCATCACCAGCCATGATCGATACCATGGCTTTCAGGTGAAAAGTAACACTTAAGAGACAAGATGGCACTAATAATTGTGGTTAGAGGTATTAAACCTGTGACCAGAGTATCTGTGCTGATTCACATGTGTTAAAATTAAACATTTATCACAGCAATAACATATTACTCTTTTACTCTGTTTAGTAACACAGGAAGTGAGGGATCGTAGATTCAATCTCCTTGAGAAAGGAAAAGAGATCATGATTATCAACACCCAGGAAAGACTTGTTAAAAATGCCAAAGTTGATCTAAACTTGCACAGTGAGTCAAGAGGAAATAGAATGTTCTCCACAGTCATAATGTAAATCCTTGCCAGGGTAAGAACCTCCGAAACAGTGGGTCACAATGGATAGAATATGACTGGGAGCAAGCAATGGCAGCCACTGCCAATCCAGGACCAGCTGCAGCATGGAGCACACAGAGAGACAAAAAGTGAACCAAGCTGGCAGGCGGCAGCTTTATTAGGATCTAACGACATGTGGCAGGGAGACAGGTGACAATCTCAGTTAGTCAGGGCTAGATACTCTGGCAGTGCAATGAAATTGGGGAATCAGGCAGGAGTAGCAGCGGGAACAAAAGAGTTGAGTTGTGAGCCCCTCCCGAGCATTCAGGAAGCAATCTCAAGAGAGAAAAATTGCAATCAGTTAGAAAGGTGTTAGTGAAAAAACAAAAAAACTATAAATGAAGAGCAACTAAAATACAAAGTAAACCAAAAAGATTAAAAAGACGTTAGGGATCAAAGTAACTTTACGATGTAGCCAGAGGCTTTGAGAAATGATCTGTGATCATACCTCACTTAAGAACAGTTACTAACAAGATGAGATCTTACATCCAGTGTAGCCCATTTGGTAAGCAGTAGTTAATTGATCCAATAATCTCATCCTGTCATTTCTTGAAGGATGCTAGGGTATCGGCTTCAACAACATGGCTGGGAAGCTTGTTACACAGTCCCATAGCCCTTTGTGTAAATGAGTTACTCTTCTACTCATTGTTAAATGCACCCCCGATAATATATAAAACTAAAAATAAAAATGTTTTGACATTTTCAGACTCTGTGGGTGCTTTCCGTGTAGAGTTTGAATGTTTTTCTTGCAGCTGTTTGAGTTTTTACCAGATGTGCCTGTTTCCTGCACAGTCCCAGGATTTGATTTCCATGTTAAATGGCTTCATACAAGCTTGAGTGTGCATGTGTCCTGCAATGGGCTGCTGTCCATTTCTGGGTGTATCTTGCTTTCCAGCCATTGTCTGCTGGGTTAGGCACCAGCTCAGTCTATTTGCTATTGGGGAACTACTGAACATCAACAGATTGGTTTGCAACCACAATGAGGAAGAGCAAAAAAAAGGAAACATTAACTGAATGAATAAGAACTCAAACTGCATACAGATTGTACAGATTTGTAATGTTAAGATACAGATTTGTCATGTAAACAACTTGAAGGTACAGTATATATTCCATGTTTACAGTGAAAAAGTGCAA
Source organism: Lepisosteus oculatus (assembly GCF_040954835.1). NCBI lineage: Eukaryota > Metazoa > Chordata > Actinopteri > Semionotiformes > Lepisosteidae > Lepisosteus > Lepisosteus oculatus. The sequence goes on along the minus strand of NC_090715.1, from coordinate 5,399,100 downwards.
TTCGCAAGTGACATAATAATTTTATAAGTGTGAACGAATTATTGAAGTTAACTATTGATGAGAACACAAGTGGTGTCTAACAGATGAGTTTTGAACAGAGCGAAGGCTGATCAGGGACTGAGCATTTGTGCTTTCTGTAGGTGTTTCATTCCTGAGGTTAGAAAATGAATAGGTTCTGTAACAGGGAAAATGGAGATGAAATACAGACAATCTGGGTGGTTCACTGAGGGAAGAGATGAAGTGTTGATGAGCTTGTGGACGTCTGAGATTTTGGAGGAGATAAAGGAGGCTTAAGAGGAGAGAGGGCCTTATGGGGATTGATGGTAGAAAACTGGATGTCGTGCTGAGCATCAAAAGAAACTTGTGACTTTATTTCGGCATGCATTTAGAAAGATAAAGTATGCAGATTTTGAATGATGATTATTTTTGTGTTATTTTTAACACAAAATTATATTCAAATATATTCAGTGAGTATATTTTGACTGATTGCAGAATAGTTAGGTGATACTATTACAAAAGTATTAAATCACAACCTTAGTAAGAGAATTAACCAGTCAAACGTCAAGCCTGGATAAAATGTATAAAGGGTAAGCCAATATGCTCCACTTATTGTATAAAGAGAACCACACCTTCACGTTATCTGTGCAGACTGTCCCTCCCCATCTGGGGTGATCACATCTAGGAACTTCTAGCCTGGCAAGATATTATAGCCAAACACAACCTGTCAATGATAGGTCACAATATGGGACACTACAAGCTAATGCATCTTGCCAAGATCAATGGGAAGGTACAGTTGTAATGCCCTGGGTAGGACTGTATTGTTGCCAAAGAACTCCACAAGTAGTGATTGATAACGAAAAAGCACTACAACAACCAAGTCCTGGGACCTCATTTGCTGCCCTTCCTCAAACTAATAACATTCTGACAACTTGTACATGCCAGTACAATGATAGTCCCCATACTGCTTGTGAATTAATGTCTTTCGCGTACGTTGAGAACATAACAGTTATGCAGTATATATTCTTCTTACCGGGTTTGAGTTCTTTGAACATCTGTGGGGTGAGTTGGAACAATGTGTAACATCAAGGGCTCAGAGACCAGTGAATATGCACATGTGTGTCCAAACTCCACAAGACAGCATCTACAACGTGGTGGTTAACTGGACGGTGGAAACGATAATACCTTGACTATCAAGTTTTTGACCAGCATGAATTTGTTTTAAAAGTTTTCAAACCTGTGAAAATTCACCTGTGCTCGGCAAAGGTGAATTTTGCTCAATTGTGTTGTGCTCTAGAAAAGTAGGGAAACATAATTTCAGTGGACCATTTAATTATAAGTTGCTGGTAATTTTTCATTAAGCATTATATTGAACCTAAGACTGTGTTCTGTAAAGTATCGCAGGATATACTTATTTTTAAAAAGTGGTAAAATATTGGAGTCAATATCTGTTGTTAATTTCCCCTCCTTTTAAAGCACAATAAAAGACAGCACTCATGTTTTACACAACACTATTTTGCTCTAATCATATTTGCCATGTTGACATTTGTCATGTTTAGTTAAACAAAGCAATGTAAGAGTTCTTTCCTGTCTGCTTATAATATTGGCCTACTTTTATCACAAAAATTCCCCAAATTACTATAGGAGAGATTTGTGGTAAATCTGCATTATGACAGCAGTGTTATGTAATTTTTATTTCACTCTGGATGCAACCAATACTTAAATCCATAAAAACAATATCAGATAACAATACTGTTTTATAATCAGTATGACCAACCAACGTTATCTTTGTGAACTTGACAATGTGCCTATATTTTCATGAAATTTGAATTAGATAGCACTGCCTTTGACTTGAAGTATTCTATTTTTCCTCAGGCTTATTAAGTGTTGAAGTCACACAATACACTAGCATACAATTATTTATTTATAAAAACACGTGTTCTTTTATTTATATGGAAACAGTTTTCTTACTGCATCATTAAAAGTCCTTTAATTCTTTCCTTTTTTGCATATTTACCACTACTATGTACTGCCTAATTTCTCAAAGTAACAAATTGTCAATTTCTTCAAGATGTTTCAGTGGTGTGATTCATGTCTACTGAGTGAGACAATAGTTATGTGTCTTGTTTTAATTTATTAATAAATTATAAAACAAGTATGCTTAGATTAAAAGGGAAGACGCATTTCAATGTGAATTTTTTTTCAATATTAAGTTTATAAAAAATAAATTGTCCCAATTCTCATTGAGAATAATGAATAAAGCCACTTTAATCAATCTTAAACCTCCTATAAATATATTTATACATTTGATGTCATTGTGATACATTGTATCTGTTTGTTAAGTGTCCACAGGTCACTTTTTAGAAAATTGGGAGCTAGCACATTATACAGTATATGAACTTGGTAAACATGTTATAAATATATCAAATAAATGCAGAAATTAAGTTTTTTTTGCAGGGAATAAATTGTTTATGCTGTCTGTCAAAAAAATATATCTGAATCTGAATGTTAGTAAATCATTTTTCGGTTATAATAAACGGGTTGAATGCCAGTTTTTGCTCCTTTAGGAAAATTTTAAAAATGCTTCATACAGACACAGCTTTTACATTTTTCTGAATGGCATTAAACCCTACAGTGGAGTGTCAACAAATTGCTCCTTCAAACCCCTCTAAGTGAATTACTTGTTCATTTCAAGAAAGCGGTTTTTCATCAGTCTGAACCTTTTCGTTTCCCCTATGCACCAGCAAACATACTGATACAATTTAAAGGTCATGTTCTTTTCAAACTGACAGGGCCCTCCAAAATTTTGACGAGGGTCCCTCCACGAATCGCACTGCCCAGACGGAAAAGGAATTAAGTTCAGCGTCAAGTTGATGTCAGTTCAATCATGTGAACTGATTAGAAAACTAAGCAACGAACTGAACTGCCCCTAAGTATGACAGACAGCCTTTCAAAGACAGCACTGATTTTATGTTGAAAACAATAAACTGACATACTTGGGGGGGGAGGGTGACAACGCGTGGGATTACCATAAAGATATGAATTGCCTAAAAAGGTTGCGGCTTGCGTTTTTGGTCATATTAAAATGCCGACAACATTTTCATCAAACTTTCTGATGTGCAAGAGAAAATGTGCATACAATAACATGCTTGTTTTACTTCTTTGTATTGAAAATAGTGAGGATAGCAGTGGATAAAAAGACATAGAGTGTGGATAAATACAGTGTGTAATGTTGCTATCCAGCCACAGTGTTCTGTGCATCTGTTAGGGCTGAAAGGTTTAACAGCCATAGAGAATTTTTAGCAAACAAGAACTCGGACTTCTTTTACAGTTCTCCAGCGGGAGAGATCAAATGTGCAGTCAAATCATTCGGCTTCGTCTTCCAATATTTGTTCAGAAATAAATGACTTCTGCAACATTTGGCTTTGAAAGTGAAGCAGCAAAGGTTAAAAAAGAGGGTGTCCTGTCTTTTCAGCATACCTGTGTTGACTAGTAAGCATTGCTATACCACTCATGCAGACTATCTTCTTCAAACTGCAGCCACCTAGTTAAAAACAATTGCAAACTTCTATTGGAGAGCAATGCTGTTTATTAATTGCCCGTTAATAGTCCTGTTATTCTAGCTGGCAAAACAAAATGTACTTGATGAACATATGATATGCTACTAAGCAGAAATGAATGTAATAACATACTGTAAATATGCAAACCAAAAGAATAAGAATGAAATTGCAAATGTAATATTATGTTAAACATCACTAAACTTCAGTTGTAAGTACTAGTGACTTTATTTTTATGCATGAAATAAATTCCGACATGGTAACGATTTGTTTAATTCTGAGTTTCCCAACCAACCATCTTATTTTAAAATATCCTTTTAATTCTCTCCTGTTATGAGGAAGAGATTACATTAAGTTTACTTAGTGCAAAATGCACAAAAAAAAGTCCATACCTTAACTTGTGTTAGCATTATTTTATATTTCTCTCTTTTATAAAACAATCATGTGATAAACTGGATCATGCTAATGTATTTGTGGGCATATTATGTACACGTACCACACTGTCCTAAACAATATGTGCAAGCATCTTATCATCACAAAAATTTAATAAGGAATGTTTGCTTCCAACGAGTAAAGATGTGTATTATCTTCTTGACCATGGTTAAGAATTTTACACTCTAGGTCAGGCCCATTCACATAAAAATGTGGAAGAGTACTTCTGTCCTTAGTCACTAAGTTAGACTTTTAAGGCAAACGCACTTCAATAAAATCCCATGCATTTGATGCATACATTTAACCCCAAGGATCACCGGAAAGATTTTTTGTATTCAATTAGTGAAATAAAAACAAAGAAATGGGAGGTAAATATTTGACAACTCGGGGGTTATTTTCACACAACCTCAACACAGAACCAACACCGCCCCTTTTAGTAAAAATCATACATATGAACCGTCTTCAATATTGACCTTTAGTCCCACTGTGGCTGGCAAAATGATCAGAACTCAATTATACTGTATCTGTGAGAAAGAGAATAGAAGAAATAAGGTGGGGCCATTAACCTCTATGTTATCAGACAAAATAAGGAAAATGAAAATGTTTGACCTCAGTGATAATTAATAATGAATTCTCTTAATGGAAAAGGGACAAGAAGGTAACAACCTACAGTACTCTCTATATGCACACATTATATACAGTTTATACATGGTTAGAGATGCTCAGCGGATATTTCCCAGTCTTGATTTAAAAACAAACAATAATAGTGTGTAAGGATGGCGTTAAGAGACTTCGGCATGTTGATGTGTGCAGCACAAAGGTCATTGATTTGGAGGCCCTTCTTGAACAATTCATCTGGATTTTGGCATTTTGTAAGCACACACAGGACAGCTCTCTAGCAAGCCGACCTTGACAGTGAATTGGATAAATAAACCTTCAATTTACCCCTTCCCACTCAACGCCTGCCCAGCCGATCCCACTGGAGCCTTCACCTATCCATATCGTTCAGCCCGTGGCAACTTTCAAATGACGCACGTCGGAGGCTATCCAGCGCCTGTGACAAACACCATCTCCAAGATGAGCTAACAGCGCTCGCTCTCTGAAAAGTCAAAGTCAATAGTGTCTGTATTGAAAATTTAATGCTGGTTCCGTCTTTGCCCATCGTCAGCTTCCTCCTCCTCCTCTCCCATGCGCGCTATCCCAGGAGGCGCCTCAAGTTAAAGCACTACTCCATAACAGGTAATGACGTGGCATTTAATGACACTGTCCAAAGTGATCCAGCCCTGCAGAAAGTAATGTGCGCTCATGTACCAGGTAAGCATGGTTGAATGTACCAGAACAGCAATATCTTTCACTGCTCTGTCACCAGATACAATGTGACATATGCTCGGCTATTGTACCTAGCTTTTTCTTTATTTTAGCATCAGGGGAAAAGAGCATTTCCTGATACAGTGCACCAAAGTGTAAAAGGGAAGTCAGTAAAATGTAGACAGCTAGGTATCCACGATTAAGTATTCACAGCCTCTTTAATACTTCAATGCTCCTGCATTCAGCACTAAAAATCTGGGAATTAAACCTCATTGAAGGATGTCCTTAATCGAGGCTGGCATGTTGTACTGCAGGCAGAAAAAATGTTTCAGTATGATAGATAAGGTTAAAAGAGCTACTTCTCTGATCATTTACTCTGGCGCCTCTTGTTAAAAAAAAATCCCCAAACCATTTACATCATTCATTTGATGCAATGGAGGAAAGAAAGCATTATCTGACAGTTTGCTTCAGAAACAAAGTGCACATATTCCAGTTCTCTGACAAACTTGCCCTGTTTGTTGTTGGAAAGAAGTAACTGAAACATTTCTAAAGCTTGCCATAAGCCTCAGATTTTTGACTTAACTAGTGAGGTATCTAGAGAGGATGCTGTGAGTAGCATGACACACTGAAATCACTGTTATGATAACAAATCAAATAAAGTGGGAAATGTTTCTTTTACCATATAACACAGGGATCTGAGAGGCCTCATGCCTCTTAACACGTAGTCCTGGATTTCATCTCTCAGTCTATGAGTTTGGAAATAGTATTTGTTTCCATTTATTCAATGACTCAACAGGAATAGCCTGTATCTAAGTATGAATACACTTCCCAGAGGGTGCTTTTCGCAATATTCTTTTTTTTGCTTCGTGATTCAAAGGACTGGATTCTAAAGAAAGACATTTGGTTTTGGTCATTTCGTAACCTGAACTGTTTTGCACACAATAGGTGATAAAGAATGCTGCTAAAAAACCAAAAGAATAGGTTGTGAAAATTCAATCCTGTTTGAGCTTTTGTGCTCCCATTAGCAAAGCTGAAAGACATATGCTGTTAAAGAAACACGTACAATGCTGACAGACGGTATTCAGCTGACTAATATTTGTGTGACTGGAAAATGTGCCTTTATGAGGTCAGATGACCACCTCCCATCTCCACCCCCATTCCTACCCTTCTGGCACCTCATCTTTCGTCTGATTTCACCCCTGAATGTGCAGAAGTAAAGAAGCTCTTTAAACAGTAGGTCCCGTTACAGACAGGCATAATAACACCTTCATACATAAAAGCATGAAATTTAAGCAAATACTTTCTGGCTGTGATAATAACAGCTCTTGCCTAATACACTGTCAAAAGAAGGAAAATTAATGTAGGCAACTTCATCTTGTAATTAGAATGTACCTAAAATATCTTATAATAATAGTTTATGTAGTGCTAATAACCACCTTTCCGTTCTTCAGAAGTTTGATTTATCCACAGCTAAAGCTGTGTAAAGGCACATATTAATAGAAAAAGTGTGCGTATATTTTTATACATATGAGAAACAATACCATGTAAAGCGTATATCATATACATACAGCATATATCACATATACAGTACCTTGGTAAACAAGAAACAATACATACATATCTAGTGTATTTCTGGTCTTTGACACCAGATCACACCTTTGCAAAAATCTGTAATGGGAAATGTACTGGCATGATTTTGTTTTTACTGAAAGGTTATGTTTTGCAAAATCCATACGTAGGCAGGTTGTTATCTCATGTTCAGATAACTCCTAATTGCTTTTATGCCAAATTTTATTCCACCTTCTTCCACAATCTCTAAAATCAGAAAATGACTTACAGTACATAGGTGCGCTCTCTTTTTTTTTTCATTGCGGAATACCTTAAACATAACTGTAACTCAAATTACACAGCAGCAATATTCTCAGAGTACCAGAAAGTATCGGACAGCTGCAGCCACAGCTGTGCATTGAGCTTAGAAAGGGCACAATACGATTTCAGCCAAGTGCTTAATGTTACAAAGCAGTGTTCAGAGATGCTTCAGCTAAGGTCAATCAAACAGTCAAATCCTGAAGCTGTGCGTTGCTTTGTAGACACTAAACCTGTCTTTTATTTGTTATTATTTATTCTTAAATAAATATATTATGATTATTTATTAATATACAACGGGCTGCAAATCAAGCTCTGATTAGGCAATCATTCATTGTGATATTTTACAACACAATTATTTTCTAACTGACACAAACGAGTTGCTGCAGAAAACCTGCTGCAAGCTAATTATGTCTAGGATGGCCAAGCTGTTATTAAAACAATCAAAGCATTTTACATCAGGCACTGCAGGGCAGTAGTTCTCTGAGAGAGCAAAGCATTGTCCGCAGAATTCAGACATTGCTTTTCAGGATTCGTTTAAAGAACAGAAATGCTGTCCTACACTCACCTTGCTGCACCAGTAAATTTAATAAAAAGCACTGTGCTCATTACATCTCTTTTGATAAGTAAAATATGCCCTTAACAATAGTAAATTATTGTACTACACATTCTTCTCTTTTGTCTAATGTGTTAAAGTACAGTAGATTACTGTGCAGTTGTGCAGTTTCAGAGACAAAATAGGGGCCTGCTGAACAGGCGGTTTTCTTAATATTCTGGGTTCTGTATTTGATATATTGATACTTTTGACTCCATGACTCTGAATCTGTAACAGAAGCTGTTTCATAGAGAATTTAGAGGATTTAAATAAAAAAATTTAAAAAATGTTCACCGTATTTGGCACTTGTTTCCTTAGCTACTGCCTCAATGATCCAGAGAGCTATTATGTTTTCATGGCAAAACATGATGTTGGCAGGAAGGAGGGAGTGAGAGTTGCTGTTAAAGACATTTTCTAACACCAACCAGATAAATCTAATGGAAATCTGACAGTGAAATAAACATATGTAGAATAAATATATACAGTATATGCAAAAACACCATAAGTAACACAGAAGAAACGTATATATTTATTAATTCAGCAAAATAGACCAAACTCAAATTAAAATTAAGGAGGTTTTTGTTTTTAGAGAGGGAAAAAGATATGCAGATCAGTTTCATCACCACTGGGCTGCTGTTGCTGAATTCCTCTCTATGAATACTGCTTTGTTCAGTGGTTATTGGCATTCCTGTTAATTGGCATTAAGATGCCTGAAGCTCAAGACCAAAACAGCCAAGTGACTTTTGCTGCAAACTACTGTAGAGTGGCTGACTTGTCAAAAACCAGCTTCTTCTGAATTCCCTGGCAGCAAAATACGCAGTAAAAGCTGATGTTCTCTTCTCTAATTATATTATTTTTCTGGTCCTTCAAGCATGTGTGAACAAGGAGCTTTTAGAATAAATTGAATGCTATTAGATGGAAAAAAAAACAACGTGACTTTAATCCAGAAGTGTTTGAAGGCCAATAACTAATATTGCCAGCTTCACAGAATGTCAAAGTGCACTTGTGTTGACTTGTAGATGCTGTGTGCTGTAAACTTGTAAACATGCACTGCAGATTTCATTTTGCTTTCTCTAAACGTGAGAGACCATAGAGATGGATCCTGTATAGAAGTAGTAATGGTAAACTAGATTAAGACATTTTCAAGTATGTGCTAACCTACTTACAGGCATCATTGCTCCCATGGGTCTCGACAGCCTTAAACCTTCTTTAACAGGCAAGCTGAATAGGTAAATGGGTTACATCAGGCCAGGAAATCAATGTGTATACGCTGTACTCAGCCACAGATGAGCTTGTCGAAGCCATTTTATTATAGCTCAAGGAGGGGTATTGATCTGACTGTTAACTACTCAGAGATGGCTAGTAACAATCGAATGAAGATGAGTCCTCCTGTCCATTTAAATCTCTCTCGACTCCCTGGACAAGTGGAATTACTCTCACCTCTGCCTTATCACTTTCGACCATTTCATAGTGTAAACGCTTATTAATTGTCGTTTGAAAAAATCTGTATTATCGCTGTGAAGTAATCTTACATTGTGCAAAAGGAAAAACTCAAATTTACATACGAAGACCTGTAGCTATATCCCCCATAACGTAACCAACATGGAATTCATCGCCCTGCCAGCTGTAATCAAAAGGCCATCGTTTCAATCTCATGGCAGATCTCTGCTAGGAGGACCTGTTGCTACAAGATGTTTTTCATTCGTCTTCACTGTGTATATTTGAGGAAGTTCCTTCTTTTTGTTATATCCATTTGTCTTTCCACAGCTCATTCATCTTCCTTTATTTTTAACCTTTTTAGCCTTCAGCACAGCCGAAATATTTTATTTTTGAATCTCTCACCACTCAAAGGAATCATTTGCTCTGCTCCGTTGCACAGTTGACACTGTTGCAAAGGTAACAAGGGAAATGTGGGCTTTCTCTGCACTTACCACACTTCCAGTTGTGATTGTGTAACTAAAAATGTTAGCTCACAAATTAAATAAATGTTAAGTTAAAATCTTAAGTTATAAATTAACTGTCTTTATTGCTCAAATTAATTATAAACTTGAATCACCTATTATATACCCAATAATATCTGACAAGAAATGGGTAAGAAATCTTCAATTGCAAAAGACCTTGATTACCTGGGGCATAAATTCATGGAACATAATGGTACATTATCACACTCATCTCTTCTCTTCACTCTCCATTCTCACTCCAAGCACCATGAAATATAGCTAGAAACTTCATAATGGCATCAGGTAACACAAATATCAATTCATTAGTCAATAACTGCTTTTTTCTAAGGTCAAAAAATGCGAGCAGACATTGTTTTCCAATCCTTTGTGGGAATTGTTGGTGCTGTTTAAATAGTAAAGCCCTCTTCTTTTCTGTCAAACACAGAAACCTCTAGTTTGTTGATTCTAAAATCAGACACCATTCTGTAATTAATACTGTGCATGCAAAGATGGGAAATAATATGTAGCCCTACTGCAATAATTGCAAAGATTGTGTTGCTAGTGCAACATATATGAGCTATTTGTGCAAAGCACTGCCTAATTAAGCAGCTAGCAGTCTGTAATAACACAGTGCTCTACATGTATGTAATAATATACTTTATGTATACAGTATGTATGCATACATTTATGTCTATATATAATAACATACAGTACAGTACAGTATTTGTAATAATACATGTGTGTATATAACATACAGGTATATGTACAGTAATAACATGGTACTGTGTATACAGTATGTGTATCTTTCATAAATATACAGTACATATACTGTATCCATATACAGTATATGGATAACAATGTGACACAGTCAAGCTTTCATCTGGCATGTACATATAGGGTACAATATTTTTTTTTCCTGAAGCATTATGCCAGTGTTAGGGTAACTACATTTTTACTGAGTCAAGAAGTTTGTAATGCAGTAGACATGCAATCTGGACAGCAGACAATGGCATAAAAAGAGCAGATAATCTAACAAGACTGTAGAGTGCCATTGGATGGCAAATGATTTGTATTAACATAGCAAAACGCGGTAATGGTTTCCATTGAGTGTCCTATGGTTTACTGTATACAGTATGGGTTTTTAATAGATATTCAATCAGCTACTAACCCAATGTCCTATAACACGTAAATCAAAAGTCAATAGATATGCAAAGTCTAATAAATAAAAACAGGAGGCTATGGGTTTGAAACAGACAAGAAAATGAGCCTGGATGTACTGAATGTAATTAATACTTTCATGCTCAACAGAGACCAAAGCACAATTTGATTTACAGGTACTGTACATGTTATAGAATGTTGATCTAAGGTGTTCTGCAAGGATGCTATAAGGTTATAAATATTGGGGGAAAAATAAAAAAAGAGGTTTGTTTTGCCTCCAACACAAAAATTAAAGTAATTGTCAACACTACTGAATCAACCTTTTACAAATTGTACATTTTATATTTCTGGCAATGATACATCACATTTTGCCATACAAATAAAGAATGCATTTTCAACCATGCACACTGCTACTATCCCAAGCTCCCTGGTTTCTGGTAAGGATTAAATCACTCAGAAAATCTTTTCCATAACTGATGTATAACCTGTTCTACTGACTTCCATTATAGTGCAACATAGTAGTAGTAAAAAATTTGTTTTAATATGCTTATGGGTTATATGAGTAATTGTGATTTGCAAATGGCACAGCTTCCCAGGGAGGTACAAGTTATCATAAAATGAACTCCCCCATGCCAAATGCTGCAGTACACTTCCTTTGTGAATATAACCCTAGGTTCTGTGCAGATCACTGTCAAGGAAACATAGAAAGGGTAATAATTTTCTATAAATGGATGGTGTCCAGCAAAATGCTACACAAGTAAGCACATGAATAATAATAGTGCCTGCCTGCATACCATATACTGTATGTATGGAATAATGCTCAATGAAAGCTATGTGTTGCACTGATTAGGTGCTACAGGTCACTGACAGAAAGGTTTACACTCGCACCTATAGTGAAGCAAATGATCACTTAGCACTGGAATGTAATGAGAGCAAATGTTCAGGTGGGGGTTCAGCCAAGCAGTTGAATAGGAAAAAAATGCTGTGCAGCTGTGAATCAGGAAGAGGGACCATTTATTAAAGCAAACTGGCCGAATGTTTAGGTCTCGACACACACAGAAAGCAACAGATCTTGTGGGTTAAGAAATGTAGTGTGGTGTGGCTCAGGTGAAAGCTGTGCTGGGGCTGATGCATGTGGGAAAATGGTATGGCTGTTGTTGTAGCTCCTTCAGTGACAGACGTGGTTCAAGAGTCAGTTTACTCCAATGGAGTCACAATAAAAGAAAAAGAGTAAAATAAAACAACATTTTCTGTAATTTACCCTAGCTTGTGCAAGGATGTTAAAATTGATTCATATAGCCAAATTAAAATAAACAGAGAAAGGTTTATAGGGCTGCAACCATATTACTGTAGGGGAGTCAGTCATTTACAATGCATATACTTGTATACACTACTGTGCAAATGTCTTACACATTCTGGCACAATGAGGAATTACAATACTTATGAGCATCAGCAGTTTACTCAAAGTCTCCACTAGCGTCCTCTACTTTTATATTTACTGAATTGACTTAATACAGATTATTTTGGGTGAGAAGAAACCAAGATTCCCCCATTTGGCCAGCTTTAATCCACATTGCTCATTCTTCAAAGATATAATAACAAGTTGCAATGATGTTCACTCCACCAGTTTTAACTGTTTCAGTAGCATCAAATCTAATTGTCAGATGTAAATCTGAATTAACATCTTTTGTGTTTCTCTATAGACAAGTTTAAGCTAAAAGGCTACTCTTTGTATTACAAAATCTAGAGGATTTGGTCATGGAATATGACTGAATTGTGTTTCTACTGTAAAGAACAGAAAACACAAAGAATAGAACAATTCAAAATGTCAATGACTTCACAGCAGTGAATCTATATAAATGGTTAAAGTCTTTCTGAGAGCTAAAAAAATTCCTTATTAGCAACAATCTAGATTTGCTCACTTAGTTTAACATTAGGTAGTCCAGGACTATTGACTAATTAGTAAAATAACTGAAATTATTGTTTGTGCTAATTAATAAACACTTTGTTGTTATTTAAAAATATTGCATTGTTAATAATTGGACTAGATGAAAACCAAAGGATCTTAGTTTAAGAGTTTAGTTTCAGTAACAGAAAAAATAAATATTTGCCTTAAGTAGAAAATATCAATTTTAATTTTAAGAAATATTGGGTCTATGTTTAAAACATTATAATTAAGTTACTGCATAACACTTTCCTTGTTCTGTGTTGCAAAATGTAAATATTTATGTGTTTTATTGTTGTTCATATGAGGACAATTTTATGTTTTGGTCATATTAGTAGTCATGCTAAATGAGATTAGGATTTATGCAAAATCTTGTTCTCCTGTGGACATTGTTTAAATAAGAGCTGTACTGCTTCACAGAGATTTATCCATTACCTGCAACCTGTGCCAGTAATCCACCTGTACTGTAAATGTACTTGCAATAACTATTAAACTTGGATAAAAGGTAATGACGATGGAAGTGCAAATCATTACATGTTAAAAAATGACATGGTTTGGTTGAACTATTCTAAAAAAAGAGGGTCTCGTCTGAGTTTTACAAACAGCCTTAAAAATATTTCTTGTGTCCCAGTTGTGCGTGATGCAGTATTAAACCCATATTTTGTGGCATCACTGACAGATATATGGAGTGCCTTAAACAATATGAACTATGTGTTAAGAAATAAACTGCTTACGCCACTGGAATTCTTAAAGGAACACTCCAAGACTGGCTGTATTATTGTATTTTTGTATTTTATTTCAACCACATTTTCCCCATGAAGTCAGCAAAACATGCTTATTGTGATAGAAACAATATGAAAAACTATCATTGAGTAGCTTTTGTCTTACTTAACGGGAACTACCTTTCTGAGATTCCAATCTGTGTTGGTTTTATTTACACAGTGGTGTAAGAAAAGAGAGATTTGTACCAATTAAATCCATAAATCCTTCTAATGCATCATTTGACTCTGTGGATTGTGGTATTTTAATGCTAGCAAAGCAATGCAGTCAAGAAATGGGCATTTCGGGGGCATACGTTTAAATTCCAGCATTAAGAATCATTTAATTCAACAATCACATTCATTAAGGGTTACTAATAACTGTTAATTTAGCACTTTCATCCCACTGAAGTGCAGAACCCACCTGGGTGGCAGCTGATAGCTATTATGCTCCAGCTGCCCCACTGCACACCAGATCGGGCAGAGAAGTGAGACATCTCTCCAACAACTGAATCAAGAGAGAGACCTTGAAGAAGACCAGATTGAGCAAGCTCAAAGTAAACCAGGGTTAACATTCCTCTTCCTGTGAACAGTGCCATGTTATCTTTTTAATGATCGAGTAGTCAGGACCACTGTTCAACGTCTCACCCAAATGACATCAGCTCTTATAGTAGAGCGTGTCCTGTTAACATAGTGGTTCATGGGTTTAGAAATGCTGGCCCAGAGTGAAGGCCACGAAGTAGTGCTGCACCACCACACCCACTGATAGTGCTGCTGTCAGGGTGTACTATACTTATTAAGCAGTGCAAGAGGTTCTTCATACAACATAATAATAAAAAATGTCCTTTTCCTCCTTTTAAGTTCAGTCTTGCCAAGCCAAAGCTCTTCTGCAGAAAATGAACTGTGAATGACAGTGCTCAGTCTCATTTCCTGAGAGCGAATCTCTGTCATCTTCGACTGTGGTCTTGAGAAGAATAAACCAGATGTCTGCAAATTGAAGGAGTACTGGATGCCATTCTACTGTTAATGCTCTGCACGCATAAATCTTTGTAATGAGAGACGGCTGATTTACTAAACTTGGTGATGCGGATTTTCATTATTTAGGAATGGAAGGAGAAAAAACTCTTGATACACAAAAGAATGTTTGACCAACAGATGCTAACAGAGACCTGGAACGAGGAAACTAGACATAGGGATGGTTGAGCAGTCTAAGAATTAAAAACAAAAACAAACAACTTTGATCTTTCCAAAATACTGGCACATTTGTCCTCTTAGCACTCCATTATTCATCATCTGTTTCTCAGAAACAGTTAAGCATATGTTTCTATATTTTAATTTTTAAAGCATTTATGTTGTTTTTTGCATTTTAAGGTAAAGTGTGTTTCAGCACAAGGGTTTCTGGTGAAACCTTTTCATAGCTGGAATCAAAATGAAAGACTGTACAGAAAACAGACATGCTACATACTGTAGATATTTTATAATTGCACTTATAATGGCACATGATTCACTTTGCATATTGAGTATAATCATGTCAGGAGAAGTATAAATGTTTAACAGTAAGTATTAAATGTTCCAACAGGAGAGGTGTTTCAGTGTTATAAATTTTACTCTTTTGTGCAAACGTGTTTTTTTTTTCAGCAATCATCAGGTCTTTAAAATTTCAGTATTTCCTCCAAAATGGAAATGAGCTCATTGATGTTATAATGGGATTTTCATGTGGGAGGAAAGACGCAATGCAATGTTCATGCAACACAAAATTATAACATTTTTCTTTTTGTCTGCATGACAAGCCAATGATTTGGGATTTGCCTAAAGTACAAGTCCTTCCCTGAAAAGGGGGACACCTCTAATGCCCCTACCATCATACAGGTGCACTTACACACCAAATACAGTCTGTCACTTACCTGTCATCAGACCTGCTCCTCACTAAAAATGAGCATGCACCTCCCAGATTAGGATTGTAATTAAAGGAAAACAGTTGATGTTGGTACGTTACAACAGCACAGTGACATGTAGGTTTTTAGTGAGCCTTTCAAACGGTGCCAAACTTTTGAAGAGGCTCTTTCAGTTTATAAATCGTCTCGCAGCTCTGAAGATCCTGGCAGGGGCTTTGACAGGCAAATCAAAATGATATGAGTGATGGGGATAGGGATAACAATCAAAGCTTGAGAGAATACAGGTGTTTGGGTTTACAGACAACCACAATTGCCTGGATCTTTGACAGCTGTTGATGTTATCAGTAACGCACAGCTATTATTGGCTCTGGTCTAGGGAGCTGTGAGGCCTTTCCCTTAGCAACATCTCCATGGTTGATAACATTTGGCTGAACTTTCAGATCTGAACCTCCCTCCTGACTCTTACAGTCAAACCCGCCTAAACCGATCAGAGAAAGAGACGCGCAGAGGGAAGACAAGTAAAATATTATTGACTGGACTGTTTCACATCTATTAGGGAGAAAGAGCAAGGGAGGGGAGCGCACAGCAAGCTGACAGGCTTCAAGATAATCAGGGAAAAATCAAGGCAATAGAGTAACCCTTTGCCGAAGTAAAATCTGCTGTGTTCAAGAGGTCACTGTGCAAAGCGGAAAACAAATACAAACTGGGCAAACAAAAGGCAGCCATTAAGTTTGATCCTAACAGTTTCTGTTTTAAATGTTAGAAATAACTTTTTTATTATTCTTCTTCAGCCTGAGTGAAACACACTGACAAAGAACGGCTAATGTTTCGGATAAGCATGTACAGTATGTGTGCTGTTAAATGCACGGAACATCTGACACTTGAAACTTCCCAATTATAACAGGAGATGCAAGGTATGAAACATGCCTTACTAGCAAGAAGCTGCAGTAAGTGAGGGGATGTTAACAAAGGCAATTCATTGCGCTTTGGCTCACAAGCTAATTGGAAAAAATAAGTGGATGATTATACTTTGGATTGTTTCTGAAGTCAGTGCTATTTGTGCTACAGCTGGGAATCCAACTTTAGTCACTCAAAACATTCCACCACTGCCATTGCACATCTTTCTGATGCATGTCACCACCAGTGTTGAACTGAATGGGACAAGAATGCCAGCACATTTTACTGTGGGAGCATAATGTCCAAGCCAGTACACTAACTCTCCACATTTGCGGTCCAACTGAGGGCCATTGATGACCAAGCTGTTTGAGTTAAATACAGAATGACATCTATTAAACACACCAGTGGTGCTGGCCACGTTACACAAACCATATACGAATCTGGGTTTGCAGCCCCAAAGATTCATACAGTCAGAACTGCGTGTTTATAGATAAATAAGGCACTGAGTTAGTAATAACTATAAATGTAGTGACTGAAAACTGAAACTTTTTTTTTTCAATTACGGATTTCATTGTGACAAATTGTCACCTACACAGGATTAGCAGAGGGAAAAAATGCAATAAACATAATCCTTTTTTTTCTTTCTTTTCATTTCACTTCTTGGAAATGCCCACCATGGATTATCTTGTGTCGAAATCCAATTTGAGGACAGCAAAATTAGTCCCAGTCACACACTTTTACAAAATATTCATTTAATACTTGAAATGTGCATGATGGATGTTCAGAAATGTAGACTAATAGCTCAAATTATATTTGGTAATAATTTATGTTGCACAGCCCCTAAGAGCTACGAAAAGCACAGTCTAATTTATCTGTTGGAATTCAATATGACTTCTGTAATACTCATATTTAAACCATCTCCTAACATTTAGACTAATACTTTACTTTGGGGAGTATGATGAGCGTGGTCTATATTCCTTTCGAAACATTGTAACTCATACTGTTATTTTCAGTATATTGAAATGTTTATTTTATGTGGATTATACAAAAGGCAATACAAATAATTTTTCCATTTAAAGTACAAGTGTGAAATCATTTAGACCACCTTGTTTTTTTTTTATCTGTAATGTATATAATGTTTCATTCTATTTTGATGCAGATATCGAAGCTGTGATTTCCAAAATGAGAAATTGTGTGTGTGTGTGGGTGGTGGGGGTCATTAAATTTGGTTCTTCCCTCCGTAAGGTATTAGATGACAAATTACATCTCCGGCATATCTGTTATTATTTTACAATTATGGGTAGAACATATGTTTGGTTTACTTTTTGTCATGACCACAATTGTTCAGAAAGCTCTCGCTTTTCAAAATCAACAAACAAAACATCTGCAAAATGGTATTGCTTTCTTGTATCCTAACATTCTGTTTTTATTTTTGTTGAGTCCCCCAAATTGTCTCGAAGAAGTTAATGATGTAGAAATATAAAATGGCTGTCTGTTACTGTTGATCCTTGTTCAAAGAACTCTAACAAGTTAAACAATACCCACCTTCTCTAAATCCATGTGGACTAATCCCTAGGATTTTTTTTACCCCCATAAAGGTGATCAATTAGATCATATAGGTAATCAAATGATTTAATTATTGTTTTCATTACAGGGGAGAACATTATCTATATAATGTAATCTATATACCATTAAATTAAAATAGGGGGAAAAAAAACTAAACAATTAGCATATCATCTGGAAACATCCACTCCTGCAGTGTGCTGAGAGAATAGCCTGCTAAGGTTAAAAAAGTGAAGGTATTGTTGGCAAATTGAGAAAGCACAAGATGAGACATTCTTGGGCAAATCTCTCAGCAGAAATCTCAAGGGGCAGCTTGCAAGTATTCTTGCAAATCCCATTCCTTGTTATTTAAATCCATTAACTTTGCCTCCATGCCCCCTCAGAAGACTATACACAAGACAGGCAGAGTTTTAATATTGGGTAGATTCCATCCACAGCTGTATTGCAGTGTCATTGCTCTCCTACCAGTGCAGGCTGATATATTGAGAAAACACTTGCCACTGGGCACTAAATTCAGCATGAATATCTAGCATGCCACAGTATGCTTACTATAGTTTTCCAGAAATTGATTAGAAATGATTTAATTGTTCGTGTGGCTCTGTTTCATGAGAGAGAGGCTTTTTTTTAACTCCTGTTCCACAAATAGGGTACTCAGGGCCTTGGGGAGTCAGAGCCCTTAAGCTCTTGTGGGTTCTCTTCTATTAACAAATAATTAAGGCTGAATGAAACAGGTGGTTCAACTTGTAATCCAAATAATGAGTTTGAAAAAGTAAATAAGACTAGTGTGTAGTAGGCCAACAGTAATTAGGCTAGTAGTTTCAGCTGTCCTGCCACTAGAGGTTGTTCAGGAATCTATTATGTGTAAATAGGTTCACATGTGGTGCAATATTGATTAATGATAATTGGTGAAGGGCTGAGAGTCACATTCTCACATGAGTAAAGTGAGAAGAAAAGTTTCCTTGAACTGTAGCTTGCAGTTCTTTGTGTTTTTCCACAACTCCTGGGGTTTAAACAGTGAGACACTGCTGCTGTATCCTTGAGACAGGTATTTTCCCTGACTTGTTCCAGTGAACTACCCAGAAGTATAAATGGGTGCAATTGTTATTCACTTTGAATGAATGTCAGCCAAGTAAATATATGCATAGTGATGACTGTATGGAACAGAGGGTTAATGGGTGACTGCAGTCCCTACAAAAAAGAAAATGTGTGTGCAAAACACAACATGCAACCTGAGCTTTCAAATTTGCTACCAAAGACGTGGTTTGAACTAGCTCATTCTTCTGCTGCAAGACATGAAAAGGATGTAATGGAAAAAAAACAATAACAGCCCATTTGAATAATATGGACTCTTGCGTGAAGAAACGAAGAAAAATCAACAATGTAAATAAAATAAACTAGAAAATTAGGCCTGACGCAGTTACTGTTGTGCTGTCAGTGTCATTTAGTTGATTCTGCAGTTTTTAACGAAGCAGAGCGTATGTTCCTGTTTCCCAGTGAACCATTTAGGTGGCATTTCTGCAGGTTGCAAATCATTCATTTAAGAGGTCTACCCAAATATGAGTGGCACAAACATCTGGAACAGCCTATTATGGCTTTGGAAGGCACTTTGACATGTTTCGAGCTGAGTATTTGTGGTGTTTATATGTGTACTGTACCCAGTACAGTCCCAATGGAGGTTTTTACTAAAAATGACTAATTTAAATACTCCCCAAAGCCTTTCATATTCCCTGGCCTCAAGCTTCGAATCCAGATGTCATTTTTTTTCTTTACACAAGTACGATCCATTGCTGTGTTGTACCATTGAAGCCAACGCTCTGTACAGAATCTGTAACAGATACAGTACATTCTTTGTTTCATCATCGTGCATCACTGTCCCTTGATAACAATCAGTTTCATTTTTCCTGCAGGATTACTTCAAAGCTGAATTAAAGCTAAGACAATATGAAGTACAAGCCAAGCCCACTGTAACATTCCACAATCCCTCATTTTAAATTACAGGTCTTAATTTTATTTGGATCTGTGGAGCAGTTTTTCAAATCAGAATGTTTCGAAAAGATCTAGAGATGTAGTAGGCCGCATGTCCTTTTTCAAGTTTATTTGTTGGGTTACTTTAGCATTGTTTGGGCAAAAACAAAGTGCATGTTTTTTTAGTTTATTCATATGCTGGTCAGTGCATTATGTTTATTGCATAGATGCCAATTATGGTCATTAGGGCAGTTAACTCTTTCCTGTATTGTCCACTCCTGAGCTTCAGAGAACACATTTGTCAAGGTGTTTGTAAATGCCTTGAAACAGAAAATATTTGAGCTTAGGAAATGTTTTGCACTACTTTTTGTTTCTTCCAGAGTTATTTTACCATTTTTCAACATCTAAAGTACGAGCAATACAATTATTTTCAATACAATGCAATACCCTTTACACATTTGTTCTGTGTGCAATAAAGGTAACATTGAATAAAAAAAGGTTCAGAACAGTTCCGTGGAAGGATGAAAATGGGGAATCGAAGTCACACTGAAGCATTTGATATCTGGCAAAGAATACCCACTTTTATATTATCATTAAATCATAGCTTTTAATATAAACTTCTATAGCACAGTAAAAAGCAACAAGAACTGGGCTATAAAAATGTTTTCCCTTACTGTCTAATTTCACACAGGCCAGGAATTGCTTCATATTTACCCTCTGGATATTAAAAACCTCAAGGAAAATAAACATCCTCTTGTGTTCTGTGGAGAGTTCCACGTGTTGTGGTCCAACTCTCGGTGCATCTTTTGGATACGATGGTCTCTGGTCTCTGAAGAAAAAAGAAGTAGTGAGACACACATCTAGGATCATTTAAATTCAAATTCAAATGATAACTTTCTTCAAACTAGCTCCAGAAAATAACAAGCCTTTTCCACAGCCCTCTCCATAATTGAATAAATTGCTCATTTATTATCAATGTAGTAAAGGTAGCCACTGAACAAGTATGGAAAGGATTCAAAAGACTGTAATTTATTTACACAGTGTAAATCTGTTGGTGTAAATCTGTAGCAGTGTAAATCTGTAGCAGGAAATTTGTGTGCTAATTTGAACTGTAACATAAATTTAATATCTTGAATTTCAGATACGGCAAGAAATTCTTTGTATTGTTTGCTGCATAATATTATTGCCCTGATGCACCATTTTTTATTTATTTTCCTTTTTATATTAAAGAGAACATATGCTATTAATTTGTAGAATGTTTATTAAATGCATTAAGCAAGCGAACCTTTAAAATGATCAACTTTACTCAGACAACCTTCTTTGTTTATTAAGACAGAAACAATTAAACACCAAAAAGCACAAATGATGTATTTGGGCCCTCTGATGCCTTTTAACTTTTATTTGCCCAAAGTTTTCTGCGAACGGAAAAAGCAAATACACCAAGTCTGCTGAAACTAATTATGCACTTTCTGGTTTTAATAATATGCAATGAAATTGTTTTTGCTTTTATCATCTAGCTTCCTCCAAATTTAGAAATGCTGTGTGTGAGCTTCCCCTTTGCTTTGAGGGAAAGAGGCTTTTTGACTTACAAGAAGCAAAGGAGAGAATAAAACAGTACCCCCCACAGCATCTTTTGCAATTAACTCCAGCAATGTCAGCATTTTTTATGAAAAATTTCCTAAACACAAGGAAAATCTCATCTGCATGTATGAAAGACAAAACTACTGCAGTGACTCCTCCATGCATTACAATGTGTGTGTCTTACTTCTTAACCAACCCGCTAATCACGCAAATTATTGCATCTAATTACTGCTGAAGGTCTAATTAATTCTTTCAGTACCACATCATTTAGTACGCATTCACACCACAGCACCTGTTTTGAAAATCCTTGCAGTTAATTTGTTTATAAACAAACATAATTTGCATAAAATGTTTAATGAATGGTTTAACAGTTAGCCTGATACTCCCGTTATGTTTTGGTTAGGTTGAGGGTCATAAAAGGGCCCATTAAATTAACCTATAGAAATTCGTTCATACACAATGTGTGGTTTCTTTTGTCTTTTTTATTAATAAAACAAAAACACTTCATGCTAATTAATATCAGCATGCCATGCTAATTACTTGGTGTATAACAAGCGAGTTGTTGAACCCTTTTAGAAAACCATGTCAATTTAGGTTTTAATACCCTCTGAGCACAGACTGTTAACAGTATAGAATAGAAGGAATTACAAAACTACAGAAACTGTGGACACTTACAGTACAGTATGTTTGAGGGCTGTTCCAGTACACTATTCAACCTGCAATCCATTTCAAAGCAGACAGGTTATGTGCAGGGATACAAGGCAGCCTGGTTGTTGACCATAGGAGACATGGTGGTTTTTTAATTAGTTAGCACGGGTGTAGGAAGGATATCTTGGGGGATTATCTCCATTATGCATTTTAAAGGGGGAACAAGTTGGGGATCTTCTAAGGTTTATTCTGCAAGGTTTGAGGTGTGAATGGGTGACTGTACTGTCTTAGATCATCGGTTCGAAAGCTTCGAAACCATTGTCATTGGGAAAAAAATTCTCAATGAGATTGCAAGAAATCAATTTGAGTGTATTTAAGAGGTTTAAGATATAAACTAAAGGTTCACAAATCCAACTGTGAATAACGGTATTGTGTTTGAGATTTTTAATTATATATTGCAGTATATGATATAGTATATGCTTTTCTACCAGTCTATAGTATGTGATCATAACAGCTTATTTCAAACTATTATTTGTGAAACGGAATTGATGAAACAGAATTTATAAAATAGACAAAAAGTTGTTTGGTTTCATTTTTGTTTTGTTTAGTTTATTTTTGGCCTTAGAAGGTGCAACACGGTAAACTTAATCTCAGAAACATACTCAGTGGTGTGGTGCTACTAAATACCTTATATGAGGCTCCTAACAAACATTGGTGTTATTTCTTCACTCCTCCATAAAATCAGGATAGCTAGAATTATATTATCACTCTGTTATTTTAATAAATTAAGTTGATTGATAAGATGTACTGTATTAAACTGAATATCTTTTTGATGATAATAAGGAGGATTTTTTAAATGAAACAAATATTTTAGAACTACAGTATGTTTTAAAAAGACATACTGCAAAGAGCAAATAGGTCATCTAGTGCAGTTTTATGTTGTGCAAATAACTTAGCAAAACTTGTCATTAGAATGTTAGAAACTCCAAATTGTGTGAAAGCCTTACTGAAGGATAATCTGACTTTTAGGGTACAACTGATTGTTTATGACACTAATGTATCTGTTTCTTTGGACATTGTTCCCCCTGGTGGTGTAATATTATAATTGTGGTATTATTATGATTATTATTATTAGTAGTAATAGTAGTAGTTGTCATATGTAACATAATATTTAATGTTTGATGTTCCTGAATTTGTCTAGGAATCAAATTGCCATTTAGCCTTTAAAAAGAGTTAGGGTGGGATATTACAGTATTGCCGGCACTCTTATGTTCTACCTGTATTTCTTAAATCAGCTAAAAATTTTAGGATTTCCAAAAGCCCCCCCTTTTGCCTTGAGTATTTAATTAAATATATGTGTTTGCTTCCCATTTCTTTGCACTTAGTTTTCATTCATCCCTTCTTATTAGGGGCTTTTGTTGGTTACTTTTAACAATGCACATAATCTTTTTTTTTTATTTTGTACTTTGAGACTCCAAATGTAAAAATATGAAATGCCTCTGAAGAATGAATCTTACAGAAGACAGGCAAGATAACAAGATCAATGGCTGTATGTAGTCTGCTTCCTTTCATGAAAACTTTGCACATACTTGGTAGAAACTACAGTATGATAGTGGTCTGACTGGTGACATGCCTGATAAAAAAAAATGTTTTCAACAGACAAATTGCATTTCTGCAGTCTGCAACATTTCAAACAAACCAAACAGAGACACAAAAGCCTTTTCTTTATTTCTGTACCCATGGGTTTGTCAAGAAAATGGCTTTGTGTTTTATTTTGGAAAATATTCAAATCTGAAAACTAGTTTAAGTAAAGTAGTTCAACAGGAATCAGTGTAGGTAGTGATTTTTGACGGCACTTATTAAGAATTAATCAATCTTAATAATTAATGGGGCTTCTAAAGTTAGACATTAATTTTTGATCTGCTCTATCTGAACCTATTATTTGCATGGAATCAAATATGATTATAAATAATGCTATGACGTCACTTTAGACTAAGAGGAATGTTTCAGTGCTGGCCTGCCATACATTAAACATGTTTATAATTATTGTATTTTTAATAGCACTCTTTGGGTACATTAAGGAACCTTTCTTCAATCAGGGCTCACATAAAAAAGCAGTGTGAGGATACAAAAATGCCTCTTTTCCCAAATAAACGATCTCACCAAAAAATTCGATTTTTTATTTGAGGTTTAAATGTACAATAGGTTATTCTTGCTGTTGTGATTAAACCACTTGAGTTTGCAACAGTGCAAGCTATCTGGGAAATTATCAATTAAAATGGAATGTAATTTGCATATAAGGAACGGGAGATTTATGAGAGGTAACACTACACAGCACTGCATCTGCCTAGTATCAGTCGTAATTTAGATAGTTTGCGACCGATCTTAAATTCTACAGCCCAAAGACGATGAAGTGCTCTGTTGCTATGTTATTGTCAGGAGTCTAAGGCTTAACAGAGATTTATTAGTAATCTTATCACAAACATGTCTCAAGTTTTTGCTTTTAATATGTGCCAAGCTCCTCCAAGGAATTTTCCTCACAGCAATTATATTTTTCAATGTTTGCATTCCGGGGCTCAGTTGGAATTTTTTTTTAAACGTGTCTGTAGGTATGTACTCTGCGTATATATAATTATTATTATCATAAACATTCCTCCACCTTCCCCTAAAATAATGAAACTTAACAATGAATTCTTGTGTGTTTTTTTCTCACAGCTTAATAATCAATGTATTCATCATTAAAATCTGAACCCTGAAGCAATGTTTTTAGCATATTCTAATGACTAGCTCCTTACAAATTGCATTGACCTTTCATGTACGCACTGTAAGCACCTTGTTCTAATGTGTACTGTATTTATAGTTTGCCAATACAAACTAGGCAAAGATTGGATAATTACTGTAATCTATTAGCTCGATTGCTTTCCCTACTCATTTGTAGCATGTACCATACAGGCCATTTTGAAGAGGCGGGCTATCCTTCATCCCTACAGCCCCAAGAATTAGAGATATTTCATCTTCCAAAACTCCTTTAATGTATCTTAACAAGCAGTACTGGATAGCAATGTTTTGTATGAGAGTTAGATGTTTTTAAGTTGCACTGGTTCGCTGTTGACCCATTTGTGTTTTCAAAAACAACAGATGCACATCAGTGTATCTCCTTCATTCCCAGAATTCCTGGCTGTAAGTTTTACCCTGTGTCAGATTTTGACAGGGAGGTCTTGCCAAAATTCCTACCCATCACTCACAGATATAAAGGAACAGGTAAAAGTTTATTCCATGCTGAAAAGAAAAGAGGCACAACGGTTCGGCTGTTGAGCCTTCTTCAGGCTAGCCTACGCATGCAGAGGCTGCTGCCCACTTGAACCTGTTCGTGGATATAATTTAGAATTCATGTAACACTTCATCAGTATGAATCAAGTCGAGATTTAAATTTGCAAAACAGCAGACACTTGTCATGGCTTCATAATCCTTGGCATCTCCAAAGACATGCTCCCTTGCAAAAGGAAATACTGTATTTTGTAGGTAAAGATAGCTGTTCTGCAAAATACTGTATCTCTAATACAGTATGTTCTATGTGTGTACTGTATATTTAATGTGGGTTAATGCTGTATGTATAAAACATAGGACAGGAAGCCCTTCTGAAGCGGCATGTTAAGAGTGCAGAGCAGAGGTGCTCTTTAACCCAGTACTGTAAAACTGCACAAATGCCATATTCACAGATTTACAGGATGCATGTACAGTACACCAAACAAGCAGCCCTGGTCTGTGGCTGTGCAGATACCAGACAAATCAACACAATATCAATCCCAGCTCTCCACCGCTCTGCCCATTGACAGTCCATTTCAAGACAGTTATGGATAGATAACATTATAGACACTGGTAATTAAAACAACACTAATTTTGTCTCAGTCGCTGCGCTTTGTTGTTTGAAATCATCTATCACGGCCTTCATGCTTCACACAATGAGAAGACATTCGTCTAGTTACATTCTGCTTGGTCAACACTTTTCTTAATGTCCCAGAATACCTGGCTGTGAGTTTACTTTTAAAGATGCAGCACGGTTACCCTGTGTCAGATTCTGCCAGGTAGGTCTTTTCTAGTCACAAATTAGGTTGTTTTTTTTTTCTTTGCCATTGCAGTGGTTTAATTCAGAGTATATCCTTAACAAATAACTTTGAATACATGTTGTGTAAGAGCTCGTTCTACAAATTAATGTGCATTAGCTGGAAAGCGTAATAAATTGGACACCACTAATAAGATGCCTTTTTAGTGCCAGAAACATTGAACTTCACGTTTTTGTTTCGTATTTATTTCACTAAGAGACAAGGGGTTGTTGTTGGTTTTATTATTATCAACATCATTTTAAAAAATGCACAGCCAGTAGTGTGCAGTTCCAAATGTCAGTTTGTATTGAAGTCAATACATACAGCAGACGTGTAAGGGAAAATATTTATGGATCTCTCTATGCCTGCGGACAGGGGCTAAATGGGGATAGCTCGTTTAATATTCCCCAATTAGGGTTAAATTTGAAAGATCAGCTGATGACTAGCCAGGCATATACAACACACTCCAAGGGGCTGTCACATACTGTCGCAGATAGTGCAAACAGACGTGATCAATTACTGCATACAGCCTTAGCTACAAGGCCTAAATGTAAAATGGCAGCTCCAAGCACATCTTAATGGTCAAGGGATAGCAGTCTGGTGTATGATAATACCAAGAGACCAAGTTTAAAATATGGGCCTCAGATTCTCTGCTATTAGGATTTTATATCATAGCACTTTTTTTTCCCTTCTTACAAATCTCAATGTCTTGGAGGCAGCACTTTCTTCAGCAGTACCTCTAACCTGAAATGGTTGTAAAGCATTTTCTTAGATTCAATAGTGATTATACCATCCTGCAGACATTTGTGGAGTTTAAATTTTTGCTCTGAATCCAGTCACAAGTGCTCCCCTAATTGCTCTCTCTGGGAAGGTATCAGCCGCTTTTGTAATAATGGCACAGATGTGCTTTCGACTACAGACACAGAGCAAAACCCTTTATTAAAGGAATTGCTAATTGAGATAGGAAAAAAATAATAGAAGATGACACTTTAATGAAGATGTGCAGTTACTTCCTCAGAAGAAAATATACAGTTTGGCGATATTAGAAAATTATACAGAGATATCCGTATAATATATTTGGTGCTCTTTAAAAGAAGAAAGAAACATAATCATTTTAGCATTTAAAGGCAATAAAATATTCTCTGCAAGAAAACCGGCACTACCAGAATCATGTCTTTTCCCTGAGTAGTTTTTGAAAGTGTCTTTCTAACGATTTTCCATTTTGCTTTACTAGGTGCATGTCCATAGAACTGCTGTAAAATATATGTTGTTCATAATCGAAAAATAAAAGTAAAAAGGTTGTTATATGCAGACGGTTGTCATCCGTAACAAAAAATATCCTCAGGTCCCTGAAGAAGCATGATCAGTCCTTTGTTTAAACTGGTCTAATTTATGTTCTTATTTATGGTCTTATTTCTTTATGTTAGCAAATGTTTAAGAGCAGGGTACAATCCATTTTCTTCTTTTATTATGTAAAAAGAGCGTTGTGTATTCATGCCCAATTTTGTCGTGAAAAAAAGGAAATCATTTAACCTTTAATATGTGTGACTTCATGAGGAATTCAAGTAAGTTACAAAGCTCATGTTGCTAAAGTAGAAATGGTATTTTCAGGTTAATAATAAAAATATAAAATTGAAGAACCTTTATTCAAACTCCACATACCATTATGTAAAAATGTCTCCTGAAGAGATTAATTCTACTGTAATTCTAACTGACCACGATCCTGATGTGCACTCAATGTGTGTGGGTGTGTAATGAAATATGGCAGTAAAAGAATGTTATCACATCTTATTGATGTTAAGAGTGCATTGAACCCTCTTATTCAATATTATTGCATTTTGGTGCATTTAATAGGTATCATTAAGTAGAACATTATGTTTTTAATTCTTATACACCCTTTTATCTTTGTGAGACTGCGGATTATGAAAACCTTTGCTCTTTTTCAAATCATAGAATTGTTATTCTAATTTTCTTTATCGATATTTTATGTGAGTCAGTTATTTGGCAGAGTTTTCTCATTATTTTGTGGAAGAAGTGGAAAATGATTCCCATGATTATGATATGAGTGGAAATATATATTTTTTAATTCAGCTGTAGCTAAGGTGATAAGAAGAGACCTTAATTGTAATACTGTATGTATACTCTACTATATACTGTATATACAATACAATTTTTGTGCATGTTCTTTTGACACAGCAAAGTAACTAGTACTTTCTTTTTCAGGTTTCTATTCCCATATCTTAGCTTTCCCACTAAACAAGGCAAAATACATCATCTATGCAGTATCCATTGTTATTTCAGTCTGTAGAAAGATGAGACAAGGTTGGGTCTAACCTGTCACACATACTGTAGTACATGAGTTGGGGCTACACCCCATCAGGACATCAGTCCATTACAGAATACATACACATGATCATCTTAGAAACACAAGTTAATATAGCTAATTAGTCATTGGAAGGTGGGAGGAAACCAGAGCACCCATCCCATGTCAGCACAGAGTGAACATGCATACTCCATACAGAGGGTGCTGTGTCCTTGAATTGAAACCAGGGGCTATGAACCAGCAGAGATAACTGCCACTCCACCATGCCACCCATGAAACAAACAAAAAGAACAATTTTGAGAGATAATTAATATCTAAATGAGTTGGAGTACTACAATAAATATATACTGTAGCATTGCATTCTTGTTATAAATTTATGAACATGTCTTAGAAATCATTTACTTTTTAGTGCAGTCTTATCATCTTAACTTGACACACTCCATCACCACTTCTCAAAGAATACCCAAACAATAAGAAGTTGTAAAAATTACCTACAGTATAAACTGAGAGAAATGTTTAATATTCTATATTTTGGTACTCCAGATGAGAAATTAATATTTTGATCTGTTGAATATGATCCACAAAGGTGCTGTACTACACGATGTTAAACAGTATTACGTGATATATTCCACAAAGTGTGAATCATAAGCATTTCTTACTTTTGTGCAGACGTTTAGAGCTCATTAGAAGGAGAGATGTAACAAGAACTCTAGGGACAGATAGACCCAGCACAGCTCCTCACAGTGTCGTCTGGCTCTCACATTGATCAGACAATTTGCCTCATCCTGACCCGCACAGATCACCCTCTCCTCTGAGGGCAATTCTTTTTCTCCGCTTCTACAGCCCAAAGCCCCCTTTGAACATACATAGACAATTTTGCAATTATGTACCAGATTGCTTAGTGATTTTTTTTTCTCCTTTTTGATGCTCAGTCCAGGCCCCAGGAGACTGAGCTGAGACCAGCAAACTCATTCCACCCATGACCTCCACCAAACAAAACATTTTCTTCTGGTATGCAGAAGAAGAAAAAAAAGCCCTCTGCAAATTCAAGATGAAGATGAAAATTGTGGAGTTGAATGAGATTTCGGGCAAAAAAACTACTGGTATTTAACAGTATGGCTGTAGTGTAGATCTCATGTTGGTCTGGAGAGAACTTTGTGTGATGTTAGATTGAAAATTATGCAGTGGGACAATTTAATTGTTGTTTAATTTGTATTTTTCTAGATTTTTTTTAACTGTGTTAACGCGGAAATAACTGCAACCGTGTGACACTTGATGGATCCTTGAGGTGAAAGTATCAGTACAGGCCGATATGAAGTACCCTGGTGCTCTTGTGGGGTCTCCTGTTGCTGGAGATTGGTGAAACAAATCTCAGGGCACCAGACACAGCCTGTAAGACTACATTCAGGGTTATCATTGCTCAAAAGCACCACCCAAAGGCTGACTTCCTCTGAGCAGACTTGAGACTGTTTTATCATATATTTTGGTTAATTCCAGCAATATGTGAGTGTAAAAAATGATGCTCTCCCACAGGCTAGCAGGAGCTTTTGATTGAAGTGACTGATTTTCACAGCTGCACCTGTAGAAAATTGATGATAATACTGTTGAAACCATTTATTACAACTTTACTAAGATGAATACTAGATGTATTTTCTCATCATGCAAATTCTTTGGATAATAAGCCTCTCTTTCACTGAAAAAATTAAGTTCTTTTTTTATTTTCAGAAATAATAGTCATTGTTTGTTCAGAAAGACCATCTCTTTTTATGTTTTCCTACTAAATGCAATTTCATCTCTGACACATATAATTCATCCCTGTTTATCACTGTTCTTGGGTTTTTTTTTCAGATACTTTACTTTTAACATTTTTATCTTGTGTTTCTCATTGAGAACCAAACTACAATAAACTTTTCATTAATATAATTATTAACTAAAGCAGTATTAAATATTCCATAGCTTAGGGAATTCTGGAAACTTTAAACCTAAGAATACACCTTGCCAATAAACCAGAAAAACGTTCTCAGGCAGTTTTCATGTATATTAAAACATATGCACATGCTCAGATATTTTAAATTTCTGGTTAAACCATCAGACAGGAATTACAGGAAAGTACAGCAATATTTAACAAGGTTCATGGATCTTAATTCATCACACAAAAGCTGCACAATAACTTCCATTATGGTTTCAAACATAGAATGAAAGTCCAGTGCTGGAACCATTATTATTAATCATTAATAATGTCCCAGACTCTGATTTTGTGTTTATTTAAGCATACATATTAAAAGGTTGATCAGGCTCTGTCAGTTGCTGGGAAAAATGTTTTTTTTTTTACTCTGTTGCAATTCAATAGCATATGCGTATGTAAACACAACTGCATACAGTTTAAATATTGATTCCCCCTTTTCCAGCGTACTGTACAATTCAGACCACAGTGATACAGGTTAACATTTCTAAAGGTGTGTTTCTGAAGTCCAGGAGAATTCACCATCCGTTGGTGTCTGGAAAATTCTGTTTTGTTTTGTTTTTTTGCTAGATGGGCTTTCTGAACCTCTGCTTTATCTGTAGCAAAGACATTCAAATTTAAAATATACCAGAAACATTGAAAAAAATGGATTTAAGAGACATTTCCCATTAGAGTCCCTACATTTTCTGTCTCTTCACCATGGTCTGGATTGAGCCGGCCCTTTCCCATTGCAGTATTGAAATCTCCTGGCACATCAGGGCCTCCAATGGGACTAGTCTTGACAGAGATGAGGTGACAGACTCACATGTCGATGACACTGTTGTTATCAGCCAGGCCAGGTGCCTCCTTAAGGAGCAGCAAGACTTTTGCACACACTGGCTAACCAAGATACAAGATTGATAGACAACACTCAGGACTCTCCTTCTAACCAGCTTCCAGTATTGATCAAGACCAGGATTAGAATCTCAGTACCTCCAGGCCACATGTAGTACTCTCCCTGACCTGGGCCTTCGTACAAACGCTGCATTTGTCTTTCAGAATGTTGAAGATGACAAGTATTTGTAATGAGTGGTGAAAACAGCACCCAGCTATAAATCATGTATATATACGCACAAATACAAAGGAAAGAAGTGTACAAATCAAGTGTTACAGAGGACCTACTGATAATACATTTGTGGCCATGCATGAAGGAAACTTTACATGCAAGAGTATTAAGCAGAATTAAAAGCAAAGATTTCACACTTTTTACCTTTCCTCTCTACTAAGTATTTTTTACAATGTTGTGAGACTTCACATAATGACTGGTGAGTATTAAATCAGAATAATAATTACTTACACTTACTCTTTTCGAGAAACGCCCTGGGATTTTTAATTACCACAGAGAGTCAGGACTTCGGTTTTACGTCTCATCCGAAGGATGGCGCCTGTTTACAGTATAGTGTCCCCGTCACTATACTGGGGCATTAGAACCCACATGGACCGCAGGGTGAGCGCCCCCTGCTGGCCCCACTAACACCTTTGATGCTTGTGTTTCAACCTCCTTGAAAGCCCAGGGAAAGAAATAGTATACTCCTTTTAGTCAAAGGAATTGTTAAGCCAAGGAAATAAATGAATTTGATTACCAATGTAGTGTGGAAAAATCATTAGACCAAGAGTGTGGAACCACACATATTACAAATAAACAAGGGACATTAAAAACACTTTTAAATGAGAATCTAACTGAAAATGTAAATATATAAAAGTAAAATGTGTCAAAATCTATACGTTGAAAGTAATTACTGAGAAAAAAATACTAAATCATTGATCGGCTCATTAAACAATGACTCTGGAGTTTATACAGAGCTGCATGGGAAGGTTATTATATCCAAAATTACAGGCATTTGGGGCCATTATGCTTGTGTTTTTTTTTAAGAATTATTAAAAATACCTTCTTTTTCATTTTTTTAAGAGCAGAATAGGCAGAGAAAGCTTCAGAATTTACCAAATGTATGTTAACTTTATGCTTACTGCCGAACATCAAGCTTGTTTTGATCTTCCATTCTGATTTATTTAACATACAGTAATCAATGTATTATATATAGAAAGCAAAAATGAAATAGCATTCAGTAAACTGGTAAATCTGTTTCATTTTAGCATTGCGTGCCAGCAATGGAGTTTTTTCTCCTCACTATTAGATTTTCAAACTTGTGAAACTTTTGGCTGTGTTGGCAAAGTTTATGTCTCATTTTTGAGAAACATGGGACATGCGTGTGTCATTGTTTCTTGCCTGCCTTACAAATATATGAACATATCTCCCAAATCAAGAACTATTGATCGCCTGAGGGGAAATAATGTATTAGTAAGTACATATGTTCCATCATAGTATCCCCTGACTATTTTTCATCCACGCAATATTTTTGGCTTATATTTTAAGCAAACAAAACATTTTTTACTTGATTTCAGAATTCAGATGAATCGGTTCTTTGTCCTATACTTCATTGCCACTGCAATTTTTATTACTGTAGCAGTAGTAGCAGTACAGTATTTCACTTAACAGTATCTGTCCCCTTGGAAAGTACTGTACATAAGGGGGAGTTTGCATTATTCATCTGAACGTAATGAACTATTTTACTACAGTTTTCCACATCTTGGCTTTTTTTTTTAATCCCAATGCTCTAGGTAATATTAGGATTTCTGTGTTTTGTGCAGTTATTTGCTTCCTTTTCTTTAAAGAAGGATTGGGGATAGAAAAGTGAATGTGTTTCAGTGTGACCGTTTTTGTGGGAAAAGTCCTTTGATTGCTCATCCACAGGGCCCGCAGCAGTGTGCACCAAGTAATCTTCAAGATTGTTTTCTCTCCAGTCACAGATAAGGTTCTGGAATTGGATACTGTAAGCCTGGTTCTTGACACTGAACCAAAAACTACTTTTACATCCTGGAGGTATTTTATTTAACAGCAGTAATGTGTACTTTTTTCATCTGGCCCTTTTTTTTATTGTGAGGCGTCTGAATGTGCTGCACTTACTGCATATGTTTCTGGTTAGAGCATTGCAGGTATAACACTCCTCAAGAGTACAGTACAAATGGAACAAAAGCCTTTGAAACCTGAGTTTTGTTTAAGATAAGAATACTGTAAATGAAACACTATAAACAAACTCTGGTAGGTACCAAGGAAAAAAAAGAGAGATGTTGAAATCTTTTATATTTTTGAACCTCCAATTCTTTCGGGAGACTTAATTAATAAGCAGCACAATGAGGTATTTGTCCAAGATCAATTAGCCGTGCATTTCTCAGGCAGGCATTTTACAGCCCTGGGTAGATCTACACTGTTCTGTGCAGCTGAAAGCTCTTGGAATACTAGGTAAGAAACCCACAGTGCAGCTGGAGCACATTTTAGAGCTCAGTGCAACTGGCCAAATTCACATTAAGAAGAATCACAATTAGAACTTTATTTATCTCCACCTTAATTTTTTTTTATAAGATTTATAACAACTGTAAAATGTATGTATTTTGTACAACAATGATGCAAAACCTATTTGTCTGTATATACCAGAGTACAAGTTGTGTGTGAGTGCTTGGGGCTGTGGTTTGGTAGTGTCACCAAGCCCAGAGGAGAGAGGGGTCAGACAAATGTATTAATATCAGCAGGTTCCATTGCATTCACTTTAGAATTCATACAGAGCAAGCATAACTGGTATTCTTCCTCTTCCCAAATTAAATGAAGGCTTTAATTTCTGATTGTACAGGCTGTTACATGTGTTTCCTCGTTATGTAAATGCCCCCTTTGGCTTCCAGACACAACTAGTGGCTTTGTGACTTCCTGCTGGACAGCTCTGGAAACTCTCCCAAACGTGACCTTCTGAATCTCTGCAGCAGGCGTGATGTCCTAAATTTCATCAGCCTGATTCAGATTCAGTTTCTGTCCTCCCATCAAACCCTGTCGAGCAAGAGCAAGAGCAAGGTTACAGACTAAAACTCATGGCCTGCCAGATGGCCAGAGACAGGTATGGGACATTAAGGGTTATTTTCTTTTCATGCAATTTCAGAGGACGGGGGGGCAGGGGAGGGGGGGGGCTTGAGAAATGAAAGGAAAAGGGAGGAATGGCCGGTGAAACCCACAGTTCTCGATTCAGAAATACCTTGCCTCGCTTGCCTTCAGTGGAAATGACAGGATTGTACTCAAGATAACTTGACAGGTTGTCATTGGTACATCACTGCCACAGTGTCTCCCCTTGAAAACTGACCCCTTCAGATCACTGGGCCCAGTGGCCATGCCGTCCCTGTCTTACGCCAAGCGTTTCTGACAGGAGACATGAGCTCTCCACAGTAAACTCTGGCACCTGAGACACTGTGGGATTACACAGGTAAGGCTGGGTATTTTCTGTTGTCTCCTGGCTAGCAATCCAGGCAAAAACATGACATTTAAAGCAACAGATCCTTCATTTTAATATTTAAAAAGTAAGTAGCAAGAATGGTTTCACATGCCAAATAAGACTGTCATGGAAATATTACTTGCATCAGCTACTTGCTTTATCTGCGGTATTTTTACATGACAGTATTTAACTACATTTGTCTTTTCAGAAGAACAGTGTAATTTCTTATCTTTTTTTGTGAGCTGAGCACTGTTTTCTAGAGAGAGACGCTTGCTTAGATGCGATTTGAAGCTACTTTCAAAAGAAAATTGTTTCCACTAATTTGTGATGTGCTAAGCTACACAACTACACATATTGTATATACTGTAAATGCATTTGGAAATAATTAGTTCTGTCACTCACATATCGGCTTTATTTAAAAAAGAAATATATCAGCTCCAAATCCAGCCTTATGTCAAATTCTACTATCTGTATTTGCAAATAAAAAGGAATTTAAAATGTAGAAATACAGTAGATTTGTAATGTAAATAAAAACATGCCTTACAGTACTGTATAGAAAATTATTCTATAATTTTATAATAATAATATTTAGGGGTAACAAACCTTGTCCGTCTTTTATTTATAAAATGCAGATCAACTTTGCAAACATAAATACATACAAATATGATCCTAGAAAATCAAAATACATCATATGGAACTTTTTTAAGCAGGGAATATGCTATCTTAAAAGTGCCTTTTAATAACACTTCAACAGCCAGAGCAGAACATACAGTATTTATTATTAAAATTGTTATGGAAAATCATTCTACTTCTTCATTAATCATCTTTCTCGTTCTTGCCAGATGGCACTGCACTGTGATTTTGAAAGAGGCAGAAATTGATATCTGCACTTTAAGCTAATGGTGGGCCTGATCACTTTCATTTGAAGAATGTGAGCAAAGGAGAAGAAGATAAAATAAAACTCAAAGTCTCACTAAATGCTCACCTCATAGCCAGAGTACATTAGTCTCTGTTTTAAATGATTCTATTTTCTGACACCATCATTTTTTCACCTAGTGCCCTTCAATCATTTATGAACGCATTCGCTCAGCAGAAAGGGGATATACTTTCCCTATTTTTTTTTCAGTTTTATTTATTCTAATGTTTGGAAAAGTTCTCAAGGACAAAGAGTGTGGAAACTATCTGAGCTTGCTGTATGGTGTTTTCTCTTTGCTTTGAAATCAATGCTTA
Source organism: Lepisosteus oculatus (assembly GCF_040954835.1). Lineage (NCBI taxonomy): Eukaryota > Metazoa > Chordata > Actinopteri > Semionotiformes > Lepisosteidae > Lepisosteus > Lepisosteus oculatus. The sequence continues at coordinate 5,363,024 of NC_090715.1, read as the reverse complement.
CATTAACAGCGTAATCAAGGCTGCTACTGTATATGTGTAGGAACCTATACGTTTTGTACATAGGTAAAGTGCACAGCTGAAGATTGGAGGAATGTATAGTCTGAAAAGTTTACCACACACATTTACCTCATGAAATGAAACCTCAGATCATGTTTACAATACATGGATGGCTCTGTAGACATGCTCTGTAGACATGCTCATGGTTCGTTTAAGAGCAGTTTACACACTTTGCTTTCCTTTTAAAAAGAAATGATAGGAAATTAGGCTGAGGAGTCCGCCTGTGTGGTACTGGCTTTAGAACAATTTGCATCACTAATCTGCTTCCTTTCCACAATTCCTGGCAATCTGTCTGCAGAAACACCTTTCAAAAGCACTGTCAGTACTGGTATAGTTGTCTAGCATTGTAAAGAATTACCTCAAAACACAAATCAAAACATATAAGATAATCACATGGAGCACACAGTAAGAACAGGATACACAGTCTGGCAGAATTCAAATAGCAGATAAAGGCAGATAAACCTCTCCCTTAAGTTGCCATTTCCCCTATTTATTGTATATAGTAGCTATCTTGCTTACAAAGATCTCTTTTTTCACACTGGAGCCTATCATTCACTGAAAAATCTTTTCCTTTTTCTGGTCTTCTTTAAGCAATTTGTTTTGTTTCAAATGGCTTCAAGGTCAGAAATTAACTAATGATGCATACAGGTATGCAAGCTGACTGAATTATTAATTAGCTGAACTATCTGTGTCTGAAAGCCACGCTTCAGAAACAGAGACAACGGATAGCTGTTGATTTTGCCTTCGGTGTGCTTGTAGAAACATTGACAGCTTGGTGGGTAATCTCCCACGCACACACCGCACAAACACCCAAAAAGGAAATTATTATAAAACGTGCATAATAGACATTAGAAATGGATTATTGCCAGAACTACTTAATTTACAGTACAATTTTCCAGGAGACTATGGTGTAAATTTGGATAAATATCCCTGTCTTATATGTATATAAAAATTATATGTAGGTAGAAGGTTGTAATGTAGTTTTTTTGTTAAAAATATCTTTCTTATACTCCTAAGAAAGACTATAAGATTTATTTTGTAACAAAGACATTCTTCAAAAACTCATATTGTATTCTTAAGAGTTGCCAATATGTAGAAACTGTAGCTTATTAATAACCCAGGTTCTTACAGATATTATTTTTTTACTTGCTGCTTATAGGGCTCTGAGTTAAATTACATAAAAAGGCTCTGAAATTATTTTCATTTCTATTTTAATGAATTCTGTGCACACAGGAAGCATGGGTTCTACTTCAACGTGGCTCAACACTATTAAAAAAAACATGGAATATTCAGCAAGTAGGTAATAAGAAATGAAGAAAAAGAAAATGCAAATCCTTTAAAAAAAAGTAGAAGCTCTTTATAAAAAAAAGTGCCGTAGTTGTTTTTTTTTTCTAAAATTGTCAATATGGGGTTTGTGAGATAGGGGAAGTGTTGTGTTTGCAGTTCCAGCATCTTATGATAGGCCCAAGAAGCTGTAGGCCAGGTCTGAGCTCCAAACCGAAGGGGTGTCAAAACATATGGACCATGCCATTTATCATGTAATCTACTCACCGAATGGATGGGCACTATCAGCAATCTAGTATTGATCTCTACAGGCCCATGCTATTGTTCATCTGAGCATCCAGAGTGGCAGCAGGCATTAATGAAAGAAACTAAACAATGCATACCAATCAGAGGCTTCTCACAGCCTTTAAAAAACGGGGGGAAACCGAGAAAAAAAGAGAGGAGAAAGTTCTACAAACTTTTACCGATGTTTACGTGGTTTAAATAAAAATGGAAAAGAAGGCGCAACACTTGTACTACAGAGGAAAGAACATCATCTTGAGGAGCATTATTGTGAAAGCTATGCAAACTCAGGTGAAGTACTGAAAAACACTTTTTTTCCCCAAGATAAATGAAAAATATCTACTCCTGCTTTTGGTAAACAATTTCTACACTACATTATTAATCTGGGTAAATAATTTACTGTATGTATGTTATTTTGGAGTTCATAGTAGCTATTGGTCTATAAGTAATTCTATGTTATTGGACCTCTACAAATTATTACTGGTGGTTTATCAAACAGGTCAGGTCAGTGACCTCCTATTGGACCTCTACTAGTCACAGGTCAGTAGATTATCAAACTTTATAAATTAATTGGCTGATTAAAACCTGTAAGACTTCTGGAACAGGGCTGCCACACTAAGACAAGTTAATTTTCAAGTAAAAGACTTGATAGGACAGCTTTTTAATACCTCAACAGATATAAAAGTCAATGCAAACTTTTACTCACAAAAACCTTGCTGATGTGCTGTTTACAGCTGATATGTAACTGGGTTAAAGATGTACAAGAAACAAAAATACAATTCCAGTCTGCACTGATTTGAAATTCCATTCATCAGATCAGATCACTTTATTGGCCATATAATTTATTGTATTAGGAATTTGTCTTTTCGCATACCTCAACTTGCTCTCCATGATTCAACCATTCTAGTACCATCACCCATGCAAATTCCAAATGTATTTCAGCAGGTTCTTCAAAATGGTGCTCCTGTCAAAAACAAAGGAAGGGTTCCATTAGTTCTGAAGTATTTCAGTCCAAGGCATTCATGGTTCCATGCTAATGTCCAAGCTACCTGTGCTGCTGATTCAAAGAAGGAGTCACAATGTGTTTGGCTCAATGCGAGTATTGTCGATTTGTAAAACTGCATAATGGCACGTTTTTATTATGGCCAGCAGACCAGGCCAACAGATCCTTCTGCAGCCTTCTTTCTCTGACAGCACCAGTGAGACCCTTTCAGGGAAACAAAAGGACGCTAGAAACCTGCTTAGAGCTCGCAGTTAGTTTAAAAAGATAATAGAGGCAATGCCTCACTCCCTTTCACGGCATTATGCAGCAAACATGACTTGCAAGGTAATAAATGTTTCCTGTTTGTAACACTGGCAACATGGAGGACAGACTGCAGTAATCTGCACATAGTCCAGTGGCGGGTGCGCGCATTAGATGATAGGACTCATGATCCAGCTGTATTCCCATTGATCCACAAGCTCCCATGCAGTTGTGCGCAACATAGGCCATAATCTAAGCGAGCAGTTCCAACCACGCTTTAATTCTCAGCCCGCCTAATGATTTCTGCTGGCAAGAAATGGGTGCAATAAAATTAAATTGAGAGTGTGAACTGAGATAACTGAGATATAAGGACTGCATGAACTATTAATGCTTTGGATTCCCTTTCTAGGGACTAATCACTACAGCTGTCTAACATGGCTGCAGGAACTTGCAAATTTGTATATTTTAATTGCATAACATTTTTGTTCAAGTGGGTTCTGCCATAATGAAACCTGTTTTATCTTTTTGAAAATTAACCACCCCCTGCTGCAAAAAAACTCACAAGTTCTTTTTTTTTCTCTTTAACATGGAATTACATTCATTTTTTGTAATTGTTCTCTTTCTCCGCATCACGTTATGTGACTTTGAAATTGCTATAGTTCATCTGTTTAAGAGTCCCATTATGAGAAAAGAACGCTTTGATAAGAAAAGTGCCTGACTGGGATATGTTGTGGCAACTCTCTAATCATGTGTATATACTGGATTGGTCCTTCCTGGAGCAGCGTAAATGTTTTTGGTGTGTACAACCTCCTTAAACAATTTATAACATGTACACTGTAGTAGAGATCTACAATTCATAAAGGTAAAGTGTCACGTTCATAAACCCCTCCTCTTAAGGATGATCCAGCCCTTCCTTGTTTTCCACTCACCGCCTGCACCTGCTCCCTGTTCCAACCCCCTTTCAGTTCTCCTTAAAAGCCAAGGCGCTCACTCTGTCCCGGGCTTTGCTCTGGTTTCTGCACCAGGTGAGTCCGGGACCTGGAAGCGCCTGGTCCCGTTAAGGTTTATTTCCTGTTCCTGTTCCTGTTCCCGTTCCCCACCAATTCCTATCCGGTTCCCGTTTTTAAACTTGTTTGTCTTGGATGGACCGCCCGGTTTTTGACTTTTTCCTTTTGACTTTTTCCTGGATTCCCCCTTGGACTTTCTCCTGGATTGTTTGCCTCGGCCACACCTCCCCCGAACACCAGCACACCATGGACACGCCCCCATATCCTGCATGACTTTTCCCCCCGTGTTTTCTTCACTTTCCCCTGGATCATGTCATATGCATAGGGTCCGGATAGAACTGTTCGTTACATAAAGATTGCTTAGCCTGTGTCCTATTTCATAAATTAAAAGGTAATAGAAGGTAGGAGTTAAACTAAAAACAGAATTGTTTTTTCACATCTATTTACAAGTCAGACCCTTACCAATTGTAAGTTAAAATGCATCTATTTTCATAGCATGAGAATCCATAATTAACATGGTCAAATGGACAATAATATCTACTTATAGTGAGGCTAGGAGTTTTAGCCTCCACTATCATCCATAAATCTAATGCCTGAGGGGGAATTTGCAGTAGCAGTCACTTTGTTTGGTACATCAATAAAGTCTTAAGATGAGACAAATAAAACTACCAATAAAGATTTTTTTAATAGTGTGTACAATGAGATTGCACCACAAGGTAACTACAAATAGGAGCAACCCAACACTATTGTACAGTGGTTCATGAAGGCTATTTAGTAACAGTCTTAGCAAAACGTAAAAAATAAAATTGTCATTTTTAGCCAATATTCTTCTACTTATTGAAGTATCTGCTGTACATACATAATGCATTTGAGAATTCTTTATTTGCTGCAACCACGTATCAAGCAATTTGTGAGGAACTGCTTCTCAAAATTATTCTGATAAAACAGAAAAAACCTTGATCAACTCCTAATCATTATCAATGTAGTGGGGAAGAAAAAAAAACCAGTGCAGCTTCTTGATGTGGTCAATATTGGTGCAGGAATATGGCCAAAGTCTATATTGTCTCCACAGTTTATCTCAATGTCTGTAAAACAGAGCTTTTTCACAGCTGTTGACTGGTAACCAAAATCTGGTCCATATGCCCAATCTCGCCCTTGAGGCCACTTTCATCTGGTCTCCTTGTCTGCTGCTTCAAGCAGACAATTTTCACAGGCAACCAGGTCACAATCACAATCACCACACACACTGTGGTGTTAAGCTGTACCAAAATAAATTATTAAAAGCATTACATAAGAAAGATTGCACCAGTTTTTTTTCCAGCGAATATGAAAGAGTATTCCTTGCTTTTGTGCACAGCAGGAGGAAGTGCTGGTTGGGTGTTAACTTATACACTGAAGAAAGTCTTTTGTTTTCCCTTTCCTTGAAAAACAGATCAATCACATACTGTACCAAACTGTGGGGTTGTGTTTGTTTAACTATGGTGCTCTACCCACTTTCTAGGACATTCAAACTCCACAGAGAAGAGAAGAACAAATCAAACTGTTGGCCTTATTAAATCATTTGGAGAGAATCTTATTTTTTCCCTAAGATAACTTGAAATACATTTTTATTATTATTAGCAATGGCACACAATAGAAATCATCTGAGCTATGGTCAGTGACTTTCCAGTTGTAGGTTTTTCTGTCCTGTTTAGTGCTATGCCCAGGTTTGCAATGTTTTAGAACGAAATGGGCACGACTTTTCTCAGGCTTTTTATTATGAAAATAGGAGTCTGGATTTCTATAGCAACTGCAGCACCAGGCTTTGTGTAGCCTCATCCTATTTGTTTATTAAATGAAAAGATCATATTTTTTTGCCAATCAGAGCTTACAGGCTCTTGAAATGAAGCACTTCCATGTCCCACAGTGTAATTTTCTTCTACATGAGCTGTATCACGCACCACTAACTAATTAAACCTTGTCTCTGTTTTCAACATCCGTAAAGTACAGGCACATGAGTTCAGACAGACAGCTCTGCATTACAACATCAATTAAGCAAATGTCAATATTTTTTTCCTTTAATGAATTTTGGTGATATTGAAAAGTGCTAGACCCGCAGTATTGAAGTGTGAAATTTATGTGGTACTAGGAGTCAACACAGAAAGTGTTTCTTGTTAATTTGTTATGATATTGCAGCACACAGTGAAGAGCTCATAAAAAAAGTCTATAGCACAGTTTCTGCAGGAAAAACTTGTATTGATGAGGCAATCTGATTTTTGAAAAATAATTCCAACTTTAGGATTTGCCCTCTCTTTAATTGTTCATTTACCTTTTCTGATAAAATAATTAACTAAACTTTAAGGTATGCTGGCCATCTGTATGAACGCCTGTGCCGTGACACGAATCCCACGTCAAACTGAGCTCTACAGTATCAAATAGCACCCAGTGTGTTGAGTGTTAATTCATCCCTCCTGCACTAATCCTATACTTATTTTGATATCATTCACAAAGTGACATATCAGCTGACACCAATGTGACCCGCCTGGTCTGAAGGTAACAAGATGTAAAGGGAAGCTGACTGCTGAAGTAACACTGCAAGTAGATAAACCACTCATCTAAAGCTCGTGTCATGTAATTCCCCTTTAATGCAGTCAAGCCCAATTCCAGCAAGTTTAGATCCATAAACCCTCTAGAGGCTGATGTCATTACTCGCTAGGAGCTCTGAGCTGACAATGGCAAAACCATGCAGGTCTAGATTAAGAAACACCTCTATAAGGCTTGAGAGGTGAGTGGAGAGTGTGTGCGTGTGCATTTAATGTGTTGGTGTGCTGGTCGCTAGTGGAGCATGGGCAGTAGTATTTTTTTACCTTTTTTTTTCTCAGCTAGAGTTTCTTCATAAAAGATCTAACAGTAGACTTCCAGAAAGGAATTTTAATTACTCTGGTCTGAGTTATTTCATTTTTTTTGTTTCATTCAGTTTTGTTGTTTTGTTCTTCAACTGCTCCCCCGGTGGGGTAAATCTGAATATCCTCCATTTTATCATGGCGTAAAAAAGACTTTTTACTGATTTCTGAGTTACAGTATGACACGATATACTGTACATGGTACATTTAGTGAGATATGCAGTACCCTTACTGTAACGGAAAGAAATATCATCCGAACTCTTCTCATTTGGACACACTGAACGTGACACAAAATGTGCTAACAATAAATGGCTCTTATCAAGAGAATACTGCTTACTCATGTGCTGACATAAACAGTACAGACTTGACTGTGGGAAATGTTTACTGTTATTTGGTTCCATTTTTGTTAGGTAAATTACATTATAGGTGTCAGATTAGTGAACTGTAGCCTGAAATCTCAGAAGATGGTTTCAGAATCCTAGGCTGGGCAGACTGGAATGAGAGACCTCCATGAGAAAAAAGGGTGCTGCTGGAAGTCTTGTTAGTGGACAAATAGTTGGACAAGAATGTAATGTTTCTTTATTAGCCCTATACAATTTCTTGCTTTAGGAATTCATCTTTTCGCATACCCCAGCTTTTCTCCATGAGACACACAGACAGGGAGAGAAGCTTGGGGTCAGAGCGCACGGTTGGCCATTGTACAGCACCCCTGGAGCAGTTAGGGTTAAGGGCCTTGCTCAGGGGCCCAACAGAGTAGGATTCCTCTGCCGGCCGCGGGATTTGAACCTGCAACCTTCCAGTCACAGGCGCGGATCCTTAGCCACAGAGCCACCGCTCCACCCATTGTAACTTATAATGTCCTCCTACAAAACAATGGGGATGTGAACCAGTCAATTGGTGAAGCTCATTTGTCCTCCTGATATGTTGGTTTTGGAGCTGTTGGTTGTCATGTATGTCAACATGGTTGGTGCTGCTCTTCAGTGGTGAATGAAAAGGGGTCCCTCCTACTACCTTTGGAAAGTAAAGTGCTTTCCAGATTCTTACTAACCCTTTGTCTCCCATGTACTTTCAACAGTAAAGGTACCTCATGCAGTAGAAAAAAGATGAGGTGTGCAACAATTTTAACTGCATCTGAAATCAGTGTCATATTTTAACCCATCAAAAATGTTCTAGTCAGATTTTTTGGGCAGTTGATTGTAGAGTTTTCAACAGACTAAATGAAAAGGGACAAAAGCCTTCATGAAATCAAAGTCGTGGATAGTGTGACATGGCATTTTAGTGCTTTATTCAAACTGCATCCCCATTGGTGATTTAAGGTTAAAAGTCTTAAGACTTATCATTTCTTCCACACAGTTTCACTTAAGAATGAGAATGAAGGTTCATTTGGACATTAAGCCTTTCTGTACAATAACCATAATCTTTAACACGAGCTGAGAGCCTGGTAACTAAATATACACAACTACACAAAAGGTGTCAGAAGTCTGGTTTCCAGTGTGCTTAACTACTGTCACACACTAGCTTAAGCTAGTTTTGTGACCGCTCTGGGAGAAGAAAAATAATTTCAAATATAAGATTAATAAAAAAGGCAACCATTAAATAAAATAGATACATTCTATTGATTAATGGTGTGTGTATGTGTTTGTGTGTGGATGTAACAGACGTAGCCAGGTTACATATTAATAATTATCCCTGACAATCTTTAACATCAGACTAGTCCCACTAGTACAAAGATATTACATCTCCCTATCTCATTTATCTTTACTGCTTATGGCCCCTCTGTGGTCAGCATACTGTGAGCTTGGTGGACATTTAATTATGAACACATCATAAATGTGGCTGACAAGGCAAAGCTGAGCTCAGGGGACCCCTGGGACAAGCCAAACATTTTGAAACTACTTGAAAACAGAGCTATGCAGCCTTTTCAGAACTCTTGTCAATTTGCTGTTTTAACTAATGGTATAAATTGCTACTTTAAAAAGTATATGAAAGAGAAAGGAAGCTCAAATGGTTTATGTCCTCTTCATCTAAGAGAGTATCATTCCGTTCAAATGCTTATTGTTTTGACCAATACGAGATATAAACGCTCTTTAAGTTATAATAATACCGGTGCCTAATGAATAAACAAATATCATCACTCAAAGGAAACTGTGAGTATCAGAATGTTGTGACCAACTTTCTAAGTTTCAGTCTCCCTGGGATATTGGCTTATATTAAAATTAGGAAGTGTAACAGATTTGACAAAGGTTTCACTCTTTCCACCAGTTTTGCAAAGATATGTCTAGCAACAACTTAACCGAGTGCAATTTTTTCAACATGCAAGAATCTGAATTTTGCATATATCGATTTTGTACAAATTTACAAAATCCTCCAACATGCCAATATAACATGCCATGAGAACAGCATGGAGGTTCTCATTTATAAACAGAGCATTTTACCTTCCTAAATCCTTGGACTGACAATGCCCTATGCTGTGTGTCCTTTAAATGTATTAGATCATTTGAAAATCTGCTACACAAAGCACATTCTAGAACTATACCTTGGCCATTTAAGCAAACCCTATGTGGACTGGAAACTCACAGGTCAGAGGAATTATTAAAATACAGCACTAGGTGATGGAGTAAGAGTTCCACAATCTAAAGTTGAATTTGTATTTGCTGTTCAGGGATATTGTTGCATTATTTAAAAAGTAACCGTATTATTGCTTCTATAAGACATTCATTTTATCTGTGTTTTTTTAAGATTAGGAACCAAATGGGATATTGATGCCAAATGGCATTAGCAATAATAACATTTTATTTTAATATATAACAATAAACTGCATGCTTTTAAAGTTTAGTAATATAAAATCTGATCTTGTGTCTAAAATTATATAGCATGGTAAACTTTACAAACAGATTATTCGAAGAGAACAAGTGGTTCCTTCAGCTAGTGTTCTGGTTAACACTCAAAAGTAGATGGTTCTGGAGTTCAAGTGGGGCATAAGTTCAAGCATTATTTTATTTGCAGGTTATTGAGTGCCTTCTTTTTTTCTTGTTTTTCTTTCATCTTTTTAAACACTGAATCCGATAATAAAATCATAATATCAAGGTGTGTGTGTGAGGAGAGGGTGGAGGCATTGTGAAACTAAGACAATATCCCAATTTAATTCAGCTGTAGAGCCATCTGCTGATGACAGAAGGCGGAAGTGACTGATTTGAGGATTAACCAGTTTCAGCTGTTCTCTACCTTTACTGAACGGCTTTTTATTTTGGCGAGAGGTTAGTTTCTAAAGCAGATTATTCCTAAGAAACGAACAGGAGACTAGATGGGGGGGGGGAATGAAGATTAAGCTAGAAAATTAATTTTGAGGCTGTGGGATGGTTGGATGGGATGGGGGCAGGGGTGTTTTTCTCCAGCGAAGACAGTGGCATGTCGAGGAGAAATTGTCCTTCGACTGCTGAGATACATATTTCTGTGCCTCCCCAAAAGACTCGAAATAGAAAAGACAAAGCATATAATAATTAAAGACCAGCACAATGGAGGGACGCTGAAGAGAAAGCTGAAAAGTAGCTATCATGTTGGCAGATAAATTCTACACACAATTATTCATTCCCAGCCCCTTGACATGTAGATTAATGAGTTTGATAACCCAGGCTTCCAAAGAAGTAGATTCAATTCTGTTTCACTGGTTTTTCTCTGCTCTCTAACTACAAACAACAGTTTGGTATGCTGAGAAAAACAAATCGATACATTTGCACTGGTCTTCAACATTTGTGCAATTGAAGAGTTGTGTCAGGAATATTATATCTACTACGCAATGGGCCATTTTACAGGCTCTGTCATGAATTCACTAGGGATCATGTGATGCCTGAAGGGAAGGGCTTTTGCTTTTCTGCCACGTGATTCTATACCAAGAGTAACATCTTGCACTGTGCAGAAGACGTAGGGAATTAGCTCAGATGTTGCTAATGAATGAGCGCAGCTTGTTTGTTGCTTTCCAACCTGCCCTAAAACATGCTTAAGTTTACAAGAGGAAGATTCAAATTTTAAAGGTGCAAAGGCATTATGTGTAAGAACTCAAAGTAAGTTGGAAAAACATTGAACATAAAATAAGGCAATAAAGACAGGGCGCTAGATATACAGTAAATACAATTCACAACCTGATGTGATAGTCAATCTAAAATAAACATAGACAATAAAGGATGGATTTAACCTTAAAAGATTGTGAAGTCTCACGCCAAAGGGACATTTTTCTGATTTCTGATTTACAGTAGGGTATGATATACACGATACATGTGATGAGGTATGGTAGTTCCTTTACTTTGAAGGAATTATCGTTAAATCACATCTCATTTGGACTCAAAACTTGTTAACAAAAAATTGGAGAAAAAAACACTTAAAAACAATACAGACTTGACAGTGATTGCAAGTAGCAAAAATGTTGTATCTCACAGGTTCAGACCTACTGTTTGGATCAGTTTCCATCTGCACATGTGCAGTTCAACTCGTACTCACATGTATGGATCAGCACCTTGGACAGCCACTCTAGTTTTTCCTTGACGTGCTTAGCGAGAGGTAGAGTAGAATAAGCTAACGAGCATGCCCACCCATCAGAATCTGTTTCCCCATCTCTGATTGGCCTGAACAGCAGCTGCTTTGAAAGCAAACAAAACAACTCTCAAGGGAAAGACATATCTAAGCCCACCCACCCTTATCTTGCATTGTTTGATTACTAAACACATATATATGCTTGTGTGTTTTTACTCCAGAGGTGCCGCTCTTCTTTTAACTTTTCAAAAACTGCGTACAATGCTTTTAAACACAACCCGTCTAGAAAAACTCAGGACATCTTTTTTCTGCAGGGGCTGAACATAAAACTAAGTTGTGTTCCTCCCCTTGAATAGGCATGCCAGTTATAAAGGGAACTCCAGCTGCTGTGAAATTTAACAAGAGCATTCACTTCTATCGCTGGGGATTGTAACAAAACATATGCATGTCTTTCAGAAAATCCAAACCTCGTGGACAATGTTAGGTTTGAAACAGAATCAATGTATTTCATAAATGTATTTCTTCTAAAGCCTGATGCAGGGTCTGATTAATTAAGAAGAAAAATGAATTTTGCATGTTTTTGTGTTCGCCAAAGATATTTTTAAAAGGTGGTGGTGGTGGGGGGGCTGTTGTGCGTTGTGCACAATTTAAAAATAAATGTCTGGAAGAGAAGGGGAAGAGTCATATTCTCCTGCTACTGGAATAAAGCCATTATTAAGAAAGATAAAGAAAATAAGACATAACAAGAAGAACTGGAACAGAAAAATAAGAGGAAAAAGTCTTGTGGCTGCTGAGTGCCAAGGTGTACAGGTTTTAGGGAACAATGAGTGAAACATCATTATGACTGCTATTCCCAGCCACAACCACAACCCAATGACAGAGTCTTCATATTACTGCTTTTGGCACTGGCTGGAGACAATGAATTAGGTCTGGATAAGCACTCTGGCAGCATTGTGTAATTTCTTCAGGATTAAGACTAACAAAGGATTTCTGATCCAACCATTTGTCAGCTCTGAGCTCTTGATCCATTAAATTTATTGACATCTGCAAATTAAAAATGGTCTTGTGATTGGTAACAAGCAACACTGTGTGAAATCTCCCACTGACTGTTTTTATTATTCTTACATTACTTGGAAGTCAGTTACAGTATTTGTCTTCCAAAAACCACGCTTAAGCACTTTATTTCAAGTTTGCTATCAAGAGCTATTTACTCATCCAACATCAGAGTAAGAAGGAAGAAAGGAAAAAATGAATTAAACAAAATAAGAAACCATTATGATATTCAGATAGCAATTGAAAATTGTATTGCACTTTGATGCTAAATGCTGTATAAACATAAAGTACAGATGCAATAGATATAATTGAATAGGTTCTCCTTTTCCTCTGAAAGCTAAAATAAAAATCAGACAATGAAATGAAATGCCTTATTTTTGGAAGATGCCTGTTCCATCTTTTTATAATTAGCCTTAAATGCCATTTCTTTCCAGTCCATGTATCTATGTGCTATCAAATTTGCTATCAAATTGTATCTTTTCTTATCCATTTAAAAAGGAAAACTAAGACCATTCTATTTTCATGCCCTGTTCCATTATATTCTATTATGTACTTGGTTGTAATCAAAGATATTTAAAAAACATAGCTCTGTACTACAATGTCCTCAGTCAAGTCAGTCTGTCTAAACACAGAAACTGCACAGTCAAACCCAATGTGAATTTTCCCAGGCCTGCAGGCTTGATCTTGAGTGATGAGATTCCCATGGGAGAGAGAATACTTTTTTCATAGGTCTCCAGTGTTCCCCACTATACCTCCAATTACAGTCAAAGCTGTGACCACCCTTTACAGCAACAACCTTATTGGTGGGGTGATAAAAAACTGGTGATATATTTATTGTATAGGGGGAAAATTTGTTCTGTGTGCTTTAAACTATCACTGGCGATCGACAAGCAACTTCTTCCATGCTCTAGCAGTTGCAACTTTCAAATTGAAGTACTGCACTGATCCAAATATTGTGAGTCAATATTGTATTAAGAAAAAACAAATATAAATCACGAAGTACTTCACAAATCTCAAAATCACAAATCAGGCTCCTATACAGATCACATTAAGGACTGCCACACATCCTCTCCTGTTTCTTTCTATAGTAAAACTTTCCCCATACTTTGTTAAATAGTAATTTGCTTACACAGCATTGTTTGTCTGCAACAATTTATCAGAGAGCCATTGAAATATTGAGAGGTTCCCTGTCTGTAAGCAGGCCATTGTCAATGATTCAAACCTTGTTTTTAATTGTCCTTTCTAGCTTTTGTCCTCTCAAACCAGCCTGATTATGTGTACTTTTTCTTGCTATGGTGAGCTGCCAGCTCCTGCCAAATAGATGAATACAGGTATTGCACCTTATCTGTGATATTGTGAGGAATACCAGTTATTTTTATATCTAAATAACCAAAGAGTGGTGTTGGATAATTGTGTTTTAAATAGTGGATTAGTTTTAGTCTTTTGCTGGATTTGTTTTACTGCACATAGTTCCTTAAAATAGAAAGTCAACTATTCCACAAAGTTCTTCTGTTCTTTTTCTCTTAATTAACCCGAACACAATATGATAATTTAAAGGTCATTTTCATTTATTTAGTCGAAAATGTCCTGCAGGCTGGCCAAAGCCATAAATTAATAGTGTGCTGGAAGAGAAACAATATAATTAAGAAAAATAAAACAAAAGATACCCCCCACCCACCCCATTTCTCCTGTTTTAAACACACTATGTGCAGTGCACTATCTGTCAGAGCTATCTTACTAAAAGGCCAGCATCCTGACTAAGATGTAGCAACATAAATATTTATGTCTATAAAGTGCCCATATAATCATTCAAAAAAACAGAGAAGCCTGTCATAAAAACTTTTGTTAAAGGATAAATGATGTGAGCTCCCTGTACAGGCCTCCATCCTTGCAGTGTGTGTTCAGTACAATATGTGTGTGCGTTTGGCAATGTTGCTCTGCCTGCTTGCACAGATTCCCTCAGTGTAGGTCCTCGGATCTAACTTTACTGTGATACAGTAACACAGTGTGCATTACCACAACATCTACTGTATAAGGCTAGATTTCAGGAACAATAGATTTGTAAACCACCAGTGAAGCACAGATCCCATTGCAGATCCAAAGGAACTACACTTGTATGTTGTGTGGGAGGCAGATTGATTAACCAAAGTGTTCATACATCCCCAATGACAAATGTAGTTATCCAGTTCTTTACAGTATGTACAACCATGGCTTCACACTAAGAAGTATGCAGGATTATATAGGACAGAGAAATAAAATCCATGGTTCATAACAGCAAAATGGATAGGTATAGGCAATCTTAGTTTTTAAACACTATGAAGGAAGTTTTAAATCCACTTTCAAAACTTTTGTTTGTTGCAAATTCCCCCAGACAGCCCTGGGCAACAGCGTCAACAGTCCTTATTCTCAAATGGTCATTGTCCTTTGCACTGCGCAGCTCCCAGTCTGCTCAAGAACATGTTTCACTGCATCTACGCACTGCTTCTTCAATTCGTAATTCAATTCGTTTGTAGGTTTTCCTTTACTGTACAGTATATATGTAATCAGATTCTAAATGGGTATATAGTCATTAACTACTTTTAGCCCCTTTTGCTGGTGGCTTTGTAGTTTTTAGGAACTCCAAAAATGCCTCACTGATATGGATTCAACATATCTGAATTTACCCCCATGATTGTATAATGATCTTGTTTTTTGTGCACATAATACACTGAATCAAATAAGCATTGCACCGCTGGAAATAACAACAACAGCAACATTCCAGATGGCTATCCTGGTTGTGATTGTACTGCATAGACAGGTATTAGTGTAAAAAAAGGACAATGCTTCTTTAAAAGCAGGTGCCCTTCAGGAAGATATATTAGATAGATGTCTTCTGAAAAGCCTGTAAATATTCCATCGCCTCACTGTCATTACAACCATGAAATGATAATGAAGCATGAAAGAAATATAATTCCATATTCATATGACAGCATTAGCCTTCATAAGCAAACTGAAATATTTATTAGTAAAATGCTCAATATCTTTGCTAGTAATCTAAAAAAGGACAAAAATGTTTTATAATAAAAAAGAGATTGAATACAGAAGTAAAATCTGGTTGGCTGGTTTTATTGCTTATTATTAAATCCTGGCAAAACAATTATTTTTTCCTTTCGTTAGTAAGGCACAAAAATTAAAAAATTGCCCTTGGGCCATGGGATTTTACAGTAATGATTAAAAACAGGAAATTGTGATACATGAGCTATTTGACAATGGTGTAATCAAATTCATTAATATTGTTCAATCTTACAGTGACAGATATTTTTTAAAGTGAAATAAACCATACACAGGGACTAAAGCTCTGTACATGTGCTGAGGAATTAATATACTTTTTTATTTCATTCTTTTAAAATGAATTTATTTAGCTTTCATTTATTAAATCTGAACAGCATTTTCTATTTAATTGTGAGAGGGATTGAATGATTTGTGCTGTGCATTTACCTTTGCTATATTGTTTTCTTTAAAATGAAATTATTTTTTCTTATCTTGAAGACTTGAAGATTGAAACAAAAATTAATTTTAATATTGAAGGGATGCAGTATCAGGTCTGAAATGATTTTAAATGAAGATGGACAGGAGCAAAAAAAAAAGAAATCTTGCACAACCTTTGTTGGATAAGAAAACCTGCCATTTAGCATCATTGTAAAGGGACCCCTCAAATACATACACATTTGCAGTGTTACTTTATGAATAAAGGAGGAGGAGCTGAAAAAAAGCACATGAAACGGATGAAAAATTAGAAATAGAAATGACCACAATCAATTCTGAAACACTGCACAAAATTAATTACAGTTTTGCATCAGAAGCATGGATGTAGAATTCGGCAGTCAGCACCATTTATCTCCGGTTCTACGATATACAACACGATTAAAAAGCCAAATCTGTTCTCACCCACAAGTCTTAGGCCTATCAGAGGCTGTGAAGTACAAATGATTAACTCCAAATTATTCAAATGATCTTACAAGAGCTTCAGCATGAAGGAAATTTGCAGCAACTCAGAGCAGTTACAAAGGGGCAGATTTACAGCTATTTATCAAAATCACCACTGACAGGTGATGACAAACTTGCACATAGATTCCACAGCAATAACACAGTAACAATGGAACCAGGCTCTAAAGCAAACTCAGCTTTTTTTGTTCTTATTGTTAGTTTTTATGTTTGTTTTCATCATGTTATATCTGTTTCTAATTTTGTGTCTTCATTTGCATGAATGTAAAATTAGTTGGAGAAAATGTATTTATTCCTTCATTTATTCAGACAATTGCCCATGCCCATAACTGAAGAGCATCCTTCCCCTTACAGTCCTTTTTTACAAATGTATATGAAATTAAAATATAAATAACGAAAGGTTTCTTCATGCAACTCGTAAAGTAAAAAGCAAATGACAGAATATGTGAAAGACAGAATATCTCATGTTTTTACAGCCTCCCTGTAAAATAACATAGTTGGCATAACTGGTGTTAACTGCATTCAAAAATAATGCTTTCATTCTTTTATTTTGATTCTTTCAAAATTTTCAGTATCTTCCTACTGTATGTCAAACTAGACAGTTTTAAGTAATGACACTGAAAAGGTGAGGTCAATCTAACAACACGATTATACACGAACATTCTGAATTTTTGAGCATCGAATAGTGAAGGATAAAGCCAGATCTTCACATGTCTTTATAAATTTCCAAAAGGTTTGAACTGACTCTTCGAAGCTTTTAATCAGGCCCAGCAGCACACGTTGTGTTCCTCTTGAACATGTTTGTTGTAAACATAACACTTATTCCAGATGGGACTCAAAGAAGTGTAAATTTCCTTAGTATGTTGGCAGCATGCTGTAAAAAGTGTTTTGAATTGCTGGCCTCTTATATCACAGATCTTAAGTGCAAAACAAAGAAAAAGTTTACAGTTTACCTTTTTTCAGCCAATCCAATCTCTAAAGGAGATTCCTTCACTGGAATGTCACTGTTCAATGGTGGCAGCTGTGGCATACTGGAGGTTAAGCTGCTTTGGGTTCTGAGAAAGCCCAGCTTGTAGCACTCACACTGACTACCCAGTGCAAAGCTCAATGACCCTGCTGGGATAAAGAAATTTATTATGCAGTTTTATGACATGCAGTATTGCTCTTTTCTTCAATACTCATTTGTTACTTCACCCTGCATGTGGAATGAATCGGTTTATGAAGCTGCCTGTTCTATGAAACCCTTTGATTTTTTTTTCTCTTCTGGTCTGTGGGCTAGAAACCTGCTCATTTTGCGTTTAATTCCTTGAGAACTCACAGTTTCAAAATCGGGGACCTCCATCAAGACGTCTTACTCATTGTTAATGTAGAAAAAAAGGAAAGGAGAAATAAATTAAGTTTCCAAAGGAAGTACTTGAGCTCAAAACCTTTCAGGCCAAAGCCCAAGCTACTTTGTTCTAAGCCTTCACTGTCTGGCTTCTCAGTAACCAAGGTTGAGGAGGAGTGGGCTCACAGGGAATGTGTAAAAAAAACAGAAGATAGGACTTAAAGATGAGACAGGAGGCCATACTTTTCAATGCTAGGAGGACTTTTTTTTTGCCAGTTGTGTCCTAAAGATCAACCACATGGGTAATCTTCCGCTACCGCAGAAGGCTTCGGCAAGGTTGAGAAACTTTCTATTATTTTTTAGCGCAGTTGAAGATTTGGGAAGCAATTTTTATTTTTCTGACAC
This sequence comes from Lepisosteus oculatus, assembly GCF_040954835.1. NCBI lineage: Eukaryota > Metazoa > Chordata > Actinopteri > Semionotiformes > Lepisosteidae > Lepisosteus > Lepisosteus oculatus. The sequence goes on along the minus strand of NC_090715.1, from coordinate 5,344,973 downwards.
TTCTCTCTTACACAGCAGTTCCGGAGCCCTTTTCTTATGCTCGCAGTGACCCTACCTTGCATGACGAATGAGCACCCTGGACATTTCCAGCTCTTCACCACATCATGGCTCCGCAGTTTATCATAGCAGACCGGGCTTGTACAGCAGAGCTCAGCTTCTTGATATTCTCAATTAGTGCCTTCACCTCATGCAGGTTATCGGTCTTCATGGTGTTCTTATAAATATGCAAACTGAGTTAATCAAAACCGTCGCTTAAGATGCCAGTGAAAGGGTTGAACTTGGATCATTAAAATGCAGAAAGTTAAAAGGTTTTTATTTGAATTATTTTGAGCTATTAAATATGTTGCTCACACTCTTTGCTGCCTCCTTGTGTGTTACTGTTGTCCAGTGGTTCCACATACTGTACATACAGGTGAGCACTGTTATACGAGTAAATATGACTCCAATATTCATTTTGTTGCTTCATCAATGACGAAGCTCTTTGGGGGGGCAACACAGTAAGTTCTATATGTAGCAGTCCCTTCTTTGATGCTTCTGCATTTGGGTACAAAATGGGAATATTTTTCAACTTTACGAAGGTGATTTACACTTTTCTGAAGGAATGAGATCCACTCTGGAGCCTGAAAATATTCTGGCTGCAAACTAAGATAGAATATTAATGCAGGGGTGAAAAAATGCAGGGGTACAAGACAAAAGTAAAAAACAGCTTTCTGCCAGACATGCCAGAACACGCCAGACATGTTAACTTAAAACTTTGTGGGACCCTTCTTTCACAGTCACTCTAGTACATTATTAGGTATAGATTCAAACTGGAAATGGCTGGTAGCTTAGTATGTATAATGATTCAAGCTGTTCAGGTGCTACAATTCTCTGTCACTGACAACTTTCTAAAATGAAGTAATATCATATGCTGCTGGGTACACTATCTGACACCTGCAGCTTTCAAACACTCTTTGACAGAATGATCTTTAGCCATCAACTTGCATAACTACACCTCTTGCAGACACACAATATAGTGGGCAGCGGCAACCAAGATTTGGTAATTATGGATATTTTTAGATATTTGATCGATATCCATGCAAAGTGTGACACATAGGACATAGGACACAAAGGGGGCTTAATTAGCTTCACATACAGTATTAGTTGTCCAATGGATTTCCCCAACTTCTACTGAGTCAACAAATGTGGAACGAAAAGCTGGCATTAAACAAAACATTTGGCAACAAAGAAAAGTGGTGTTGTTTCAGACGATTGGTTAAATTAAATCTCATTTTTTGTTTCTTATGTGTTTATGCAAACCTTGTACAAAAAGTAAAGGGGGCATTCAATAAGCCTACAAAATATGATCATGAAGTCTATAAATAATTTAATCGATGGTACAATATACTGTAACTCGATACACCCTTTTAACTCAAACATATCAAACATAAGTGTAACATTAAAGATATAAAATTAATGTTTTTATTTATAAAAAATGGCACTTTTAATTTCATTATACAGCGTTTTCAAGAGAAGGCAAAAGTAAAAATAAAAAAGGTCCAAAATATAAACAGTGATCATTACAGTATTACTGTAAATATGTAATATTTAAAAATCTTATAAGCAATATAATAAATAGTAGATGTACAACTTATTCAGTAAATTAAACAGAAAATACTTAAAGGGTGAAAAGCAGTTCGAAGTAGCATTCTTTAAATACAAACATTTAATTAGCATTTTAGAAAAATTGCACACAGGCTGTAAGTTTTATTTCACTACAGAGAACTGAATTTTCGACAGAAAGGAAAGACTTAACTGAGAAATACAGGACAACACAAATGTGTAACCTCCACAGCTTCTGTTCACCTTGCTGTTCTCTTTGTAGTATTTCCTCATGGGCATTATTTTCTTGCATATCATTAAAATGTGGAATCAACCAGAAAATAAATTCAGCTATTAAAGCATTGTTCAGTCATTCAAATGGAACTTGTCCACTAAATATGTGGGTGATGGGGACAATATAGGTATTTTCAGTCCTGTATTTTTAATGTTAAAACATACTGTAGGTTTGAAAACAAGCAAAGGTGATACAGTATACACTATGCTATATAATACAGTATTAATGCTGCCAGATCTGTTGTGTGTTGGATCCTTTGATCCTTAAAAAATACAACATTGCACAATCTTAGAATGCCTCTATGCTTTTGCAAAAAGGAAATTGCTCTCAGTCAAGTTTTAAGGTGCAACTTAAGACTGATTTGCAACATGTAGGAGGGCAGCAGAAAAGGAATGTAAAAATGTGCTAAAACAGTTATTTATTAAGTAACAGTTTTTTAACTGAGGCCCGCCGTAGGTAATGTTGGCTCTGGAAGCAATGCAGAGCACTGCATAAAAGCGAGGCGATCTGCATATTATAATAGAAAAACCAAGCGAAAACACAGAAAATAAGCATTTTATGATGCCCTATTATGTTTCTGGAGTGTTGCTGAATTACATATTTAACGGCAATACTTTCAGTGTTTGGGAAAGGAGAAACAATGCAGGAAGTCAAAAAAATACTTTAAAAAATGCCAGCTTTTCTCTCTGGGTAATTTTTTTCTTCCTTTACAATAATCCACAAAGTAATTTATGGGAACATATACTTGGTAATGCAAATGAATAAGCAGGCGATCTTTAAAAAGGTTTTGAAAGATGTGTCAAAAATCGGTCCTGGAAACACAACCAAAACATCTTAAAAATAATAGTACTGACAGCTGTTAATAAATTGATTTAATTGGTTATTAATTAATTTAATCAATACCAAATTAAAATTATCTGTTTGTAATACTTGTAATTATTGCAAACTGATTAGAAATTAATATGGTGTACACATCTACCACCTATGGAACATTTTTGTATTTTCATTATTCCTGAGTTATAGCTTTGGTGACCTTTAGCAGTCAGATTTGTGAGAAAAAAAAACTTTTTAACTTATTAAGCAAATGCTACTTAGCCAGTTGTAATGTGAGTAAAACTAAAAACCTCCTGGCCCTTCTCTGTATCTTACATGGCTGACATAAAAATGTCTTCATTAAGCAGTTTCAAAATTTGCTTGAGGAAGTGCAAAATCTTTCCTTTCCAAACAATATTCAAACTTGAATTTCATCTAATAATTCTTCAACACCTTTTACTTAACTTTTGCATGGCCACAGCATTTCTCCATTTAGAGGCATACAGAGTAGATTGTTCATGTCCTTATGAACGCGTGGGATCTGTTGAGTATTAATGTGATTATTACAACTATTATAATTAGAGGTAGTGATAGTAGCAGTGTACAGGATAAGGTGGTCTTGGAAGTATATTCAGCACACTACCTGTGCACCAAAAGATTGTAATTTGATTATGGTAGTTTTGTAATGTGCACAAGTAGCAAATACTTAAATAGCACCCCGTTGTTTGAATAACAGCTTCCTCTGTTGAGCGTTAGAAATTCAGACTCAGATGAGAGTATTTACTATTCAAACGCTAGCGAGCATGTGCCGAGTTCGAAGTTAAACTCCCCCCAATAATTTTCTGACATTTCTCGTCACCCACCCATCTCAAGCAAACAGCAACTGAATGATTACCCCAAAGTGTGCCTGATGAACTGGAAAAAGTCTATTCAAACAAAGCTCATTAGTTCTGATACCTCCAGGGCGATGACAAATTAAGAGGCTGGTAAATATGCTTAGAGACAAAAGGATGATGCTAAAACTGGCTCCACTATATGCTGCCACAACAGAACGCATTAGGAAGAAGGTGAAGGAAAGGATAAAAGATGATAGACAGGGAAGCCTGTGTTAGAATTCTAAACAGGTAATACATGAGAATTTAACCATTTATCTTTCGCCTAAGACATCATTTGAAACCTTTATTGATGGGGCAAAATGCAGAACGTCAAATGTTTTTCTGAAGGTTTATTTGGATTTTTTTTAACCCACCAGATTTTTACATTAAGTGCTGGAAGATGTCAGCATTCCTTTCAGCAAAGACTAATGAATGACTTGTGTCAGTATTAAGTATTAAGAAAGAACAGAAAAGTAAGGTGATTCATTCTGCAGTACAGGGTATTTCATGCCTCCTTTTCTTGTGTATTTACAGATATAAAATGTAAACAGACTTTTAAGGTGAAGAAAAAATTGAAAGTCTGGACTTTTAAAGCCATTTACTCTTTCACTCAGAAAGTACCGAACATACAACAAAACAAAATGTGTTGATTGTAGCAGTGTAGTAGTGGAAATCTTTATACTTTTTTTTTTCAAAAATACTATCTTGAAACAGTACAATTTTTACACTTTACAAATGCTAAATAAGAAAGTGGGTTTGTTTCTAATACTTTCAGCCTCTCATTGGGAGGAAAGGAGTATAGACACAGCATTGTTAGCACTGATTTCAAACAATCAAGTACAAAATAAAATGTCTTAAAGATTCCAGAAAATCTTATGTGTTAGTGTACTTTAAAATTGAAAAAGCATAATAATATGTAAAAAGTGAAAGTACTGAAATCCCCTGTGCACCACTAGTGTTAATGTTATTAATGGGTTTCACTTATGGGAAATGACGACCTCTGTAGGCAAGAATGAGCAATGGAATATAAAGTATTAAATTTGGTTTACATTTGAACTGTAGAAGTGCATCAGAACACATTGTCTCATTTTATTATAACAGTCCTTGTGTAATTCACATAGATCATTTACAACGGGGTCCTTCTGAAACTCAGAGGCTGAGCCAGTCAACATTTGCATTTAAAAGATCTTTGATATTCTTATTGATGTTTGCCTTTGTAGTTATTGTTTATAGAATTTTGAACTGCATTGAAAATTGAGAATAAGAAAGAGACAACCTGCTTTCTAAGTGTCAAATCAGACTACGGTTTTACAGCACAATAACCATCATCTGTACACTTGTCCCAACCCTCTCCCTGTAGAGAATAATGTTCAAAATGTCCATTTTAATGAAATTAATATCTAGATGAGGGGAAATACCAGGTCATTGATTCAATCCATTGCTGACCTGTAAAACCAACAGAACTGAAACAGACAAGCAACCCTATTCCTGAAGAAATATAGAGCTTTGCTAGTCTTTGCTTTGCTTATCTCTTCTTATCCACGTATCTAATTAATTGGAACAATTAATGGTCCACATTGGCCACAAATGACCATTTTCACTAAGATATTTAGAAACTGATCACTCAGATCAGGAATCTTTGATCCTTGTCCAGGGCAGCCACCTCTAGTCATTCCAACTGAACTCTTCCTTACCACCTGGCTTAATTAGTCAAGATTAATGTGATCTACTGTATAACCAGTGAAACCCTGAAGATCCTGGGATCTCTGGGACCACATTCAGAGCCCTCTAATTTACAGACACCTATAAATGTAACAGGACTGTGGAGCTGTAGAATCTGGATTGTCCAGTATTGAAGCGGTATGTCGGTGGCCAACTCTAATCTCACGAGACCCACGGGAGTGTATGGATTTAAATTCATTAGAGCACTCGGTTAATTAATTAAATATGCTGTAGGCTTAGTCAAATCTGCCTTTTTTTAAAACAAAAATCAAAATCTTTTACCACTGAGAAACCAAAGATACTTTGAAACCTGCAGGCCTGTGGATCTCTGGGCCTCAGCTGCCAACCTATGCAGTACAGGTCTTCAGTGAATATTGTGTACAGTATATGGCCCAGTGCTCACCTGGATTTAATCTCCATCTTTTAGGCATATTTTCAGGCCCGAGCCACACAGCTCCTCCTCAGATACTGTATTCCAATGTAGTGGGACACCAGTCTCATACCATGAGAAAACTCAATATTACTGGGCGTCCTAGGGCTATATCACTCTAACAGGCTCCTCTTACAATGCTCTCAACTCTGTTACACAGACAGAAACATCATGCGTGATATTAGACATTACAAATACAAAGGCTAATTGTGTTTTGCCACATGCTTGTACAGTATATACAACAGGTGAGGATAAAATCTCTTGCTGCCATCCTCATACCTTTCGTAGTTGCTTAGTTCTTAAAGTATTTAAATAGTACTTTTTTATGTTCAGTCACACATGTAGTGTGGATGGGATGTTTTAAGCCCAATGCAAAGATGAGAATTTAGAATAAATATAATGAAACAAATCCAAAGCTTTTGCCTGAGAAAGGCTATTAAAAACTTTTTCCATTTATTAACAATCAGAAGTGTGGAACTATGTTACAGGTAGGACAGCTTTTAGTGTCCACATGGTCCATGTATTAGAATGCTATAGAGCATAAGCAATTATGATTCAATGGGAAAATGATACCCAAGGTGACTGTAATATTCGTTGCTGAACATTGTTCAGGTGTGGTGTAACTATAGAAATATGTCTTGAGTTTTGTGTTTTATTAACCAAAATCAATTAATTACTGCATAATAACAGCAAATTATGTTTCAATTTTTAATCATTATAATTTTAGTGTATTTTTAATTAATGTGTATTTACGTTATGTTCTTAAGTGTATTCCATTCCTCTCAATTTTTTTCTTTTTCCTTAAATTTCTTATGTTGCATAGACTGTATATTGTCACTTTTATGGTATTATGGAATGAAAAGCACAAAATAGAGAAGTAAGAAATGAAGATGAATAAGAGCCTGCTCTGTTGTAGCTCCTGTTTCAGTACAGTCTTGTGACTTTTCCTTGGACCGTTTACACACTGTTTCGTACAGTGCAGTTTCTGGTACACAAAAATTGAAACAAAATAAAATATCACAAATGTGTAAATTAACCTGTTTTAAAAACGTATACATTGAGACAAACGTTTTTTAAAAATCACCCAAAGTGCTGATGTAAGAGATGACATTGCACGTAGAGCTAATTCCTGGCTAGTATTGAAGAAATGTTAAGAAATGAATAAGCAAAAGAATGAAAAGGTATTCCTTAGGGATTCATCTGTTTCCTTATTAAAGATCTAATCAGACTAAAAGAGCTTCTGTACATGTTAAATCCAGCTAACGTTTTAAATATTTTTAAGGATAAACCAGAGAACTTTCAATACATAACTACAAGCAAAATATTAAAATTTAGACAATAAAAGGATGCTTAAAGAAAAACCATACTGTACAGTATGTATGCATATGCATGTCATTGGCACAATAAATGCAAATGCAAATTCCTTTCTTCTTATGCATGTCAATATCTGCTTTCCTGCTTGGCTGCTCCTGTTATCATTTGCTCCAATATTAATGTCCTCCCCTTTAATGCCTCCTGTACAGCTAACATCAAGTAAGGCAGATATGCGGACATATCAATAAAGCTGACACAAATGCCACTTTGCTGTGCAAGTGATGGGAGATGAGCTCCGATGTCATGTTTGTGGATCAGTAGCCCCAGGCAGGAAATGTCCCCCATTGGTGACAATAGTAAATTCAAGGCCTAAGCGCTGACTGAGCCTGCAATGTCAGCCTTCATTCTGGCAATCTCCCACAGCCATGTCAAGAGTTTTCCCGATTCCAGTGACAGGTTTTGGTTCATTCTCTTTAACGGTTTTGAAGGTTTCATCATACAGAGAGGCCCGAAAGACCTCAAAACAGCACAGACGAAAAACAGAAAAAAAAAAACTACCAACTACTTCACGAATGGCAAGGTGAAGCGGTCTAGTTTTATTAAAAACAGCAAGCGGAAACTCCACATAACAAATGGAAGTATGGTTCTCTCATTGTGTGTTGCAGGTCGGGCAGCTGGGAAGAACCTAACATTGCTCGTGATAAACCCTTGCATCAGCAACATAGAGTGCAAATTCAATATCAATGAAATCCCCATAATGGTTAATGGCCTTTCAGCTCACCCCAATTAAAACAAAGGTTTAGCTGCCCTTTAAAAATCCCTTTCTCATGACAAATTAAATATTACTAAAAAAAGTTTTGATTTAAGTCAGCAATAATCCAAAACTAATTACAAGTAAAGCAGATTTACCGAACTGATTTGTTTCAGCCAATTAATTTATATTTCTAAGATGACATCCAGTTACCGTTTTGTCTTTTTTTTTCTGTCCCCCTCAGATTTTAGAAAGCACGCTGGTTTGCATTATTTATGTAGAATATGTGAAACACTTTCACGCCATCCCCCTGCAACATACTGTAATTGTATCATTCTGTGCCGCTGCTTGATGAAGATTTAAACTTCAACCTTTAACACAAAACATTAGGTCTCCACCCTCTGCCTGGGGAGTGATTCAACATTCCAACATTACATTAGAAGTAAAAAAAGTTGATCAATATTAATAATCTATCAATTCATATTTACTAGATTAATTAATATACTAGCATCTGCACTGGAATATGAGAAGCTCTTTGTGTCCCTTCTATTTAAGCAGCAATGTAAAACCAATGAGCTACTACATACCATTACCAGGAAGTGTTTTTTTTCTTTATAAAAATGAATGGATGGAGCCACTACATAGCACTGCTTTAAAACAGACTTACGCTGACTGCTAATTGCTTAATCCTTTAATAACACTTAACAAAGGGTAATAATACACACCCTCTGTAATTAAACTCTAATGAAACATAAACCCATAGCAAAATTGTGACCTATATATAGTGGTTCCTGGAGTGTAATTATAAGTAGCTATTTTGAGCCAGCTCCAATTGTCCAAGTTAAAGAAAGAAAATGAAATTAAACTTCATTTTATGGCATCTTAAGCCAGTTCAGTATGTCCCCGATCATTTTAGTAGATAGCTCCTCTCTGCCAGTGTCAATGTATCACACATTGTATAGTAGAATTGCCTTTTTTTCAAGTATTTGTAGAATGAAAGTATGAATAGATGCTTTGTGGGTAACTGTATCTGCCTCATACTAGCATTAAATATCCTGTCTTATGCAGGGATAGTTTACTTCATTTGTCACCTGGAATATTTCCTATATGCTTTCTTTAATGTTTATTGTCTTTTATTATCTATTTATGTTTCCAAGGACATTGTGGTGCAAGGACATCGCAGTAATATTCCTCAGTATGAAAATGTTTATAAAGAAAATGACTGGCATCCTTTGTAATTGATGAAGACATATTAAGTGCAGTATGAGCATGTTGACACTTGTGTCTTTTTTCAAGGCACAATGAGTATTGATTCAATGACAGGAATTTGTACTGTGTTTTTCAAAAACCAAAAGACATTTACTTGGATAACACAGTAAAACAAACTGCAGAAAAAGATTGTTTTTCTCTGTCACTGGATAAAAGAATTGCAATGTGACAAACTTGAAACTCAACTAAACACCTAAGGGCAAGTTAATTGTGTTAATTTTTCTTGACAACTCTTGTAAGAGGCTTTGCAGAAACAATGCTTTCTGTTGTGTACAAAAGTACCTCTGTCATTTTTCAGCAATGATGAAATTAGTACAAAGTGTTCTCTGTAGCTATAATCAATCATTACTTTTATTTGGTGTCACAAAATATTGCTGAAACCATATTTTTCTTACTTGAGGACAAATACTTCTTGATTGTATACTCCACTTGTCTATAAATATATCTCACTTGGCTCCCTAAAGTATTAAGTTCAGTTTTCTAGAATAAACATCTGTTTTTTGCTTGCCCTGAGATAGACAAACTACTATTTTTTCTGACCTATAAACAACAAATGAGGTTTAGGAAAAAAAACTTCTGGCTGAGTCAGACTTCTAGTCAAAAATCCAGAAACTCTCTGTGCATAAAGAATTCAGTAACAGGCATACATGTAATATTGTCAGTACGAAAACCCACAAACTAAATACTTGAATCTGCAACCAAAACACAGTGAAGGTGGTGAGTAATATAAAGAAATACCTTCCTTTCATACAGGAAACTCTATGCAAGAATACATTCCCAGATAGAACTAAATTGTTCTTTTTTTTCCCTTTAAATAAGCTTAATATGTTCTTGTAAAAAAACAGTAATGGGATTCTTGGAGATGAAATAAGTTATCAATATATTTTAACCCCCTGCTCTGAGCTCTCTAAAAATACATTTCTTTTAATTTAATTACTGCTGTTTACTGTCCCAAAGGCAGCTAATGTTGAGTATTTTCAACCAAACAGAAATTAATTATTTATCACATTACATTAACCTGGAAAGCCCACCCCTCTCCTCCCCATACACACACCTTTAATGAAATACACAGAGTGAACCTATTACATTTTCCAGGTGTAAGATCATTGACTCAAAATAGTGGAGAATGAGAGGGAGAAGGCTCAAATTGGCTATAACAATCTATGAGCAGTTTCTAGACTGCAGCATGTCTGTCTAGTCACTCTGACTCAGACGATAGAATCTGGATTGAACTGCTCTGGAAGACTCAGCCTTTGTGAACACTAGCATATACTGTACAATGATATACAGTATAAAACACCTTAGTCTCTGTCACTAGTCATTCTTGCAGTAACTGCTTCCCAAAAGCCACTCTAGTAAATATGGACCCTTGGTAACTTTTAACCATTCGTCCAGAAGATAATTCAAATATTTTTTTCTAATCTTTACAAAGTACTTTTTTTCTCAACTTGACTAACCAGAGTTAAATGACTCTGATGATTTCATGTGCTCTTTCCCTCCTGTTCAGACCGTACAAAAGTTTTGATTTTGTAATTGGTAACGCAACTGAATTTTTATTGAATTTTTAGCTGGAAGACATTTTTCTTCCTGTTAGTGCAATGGCTAACATCCTGGAATTGTAGGGATTGTATAGTACAAAGGAACAACCTTACTTGCTAATCAGGATTTAAATTACTTTAGGCACAATTGTACCCTCTTGGAAGAATTGTACTAAATTAATTTGGTAATTTACCAAATTACTGTATACTTGATTGTGTGCTATAAGGTTGTGAACATTTAGCATTTGGATGAAGAGAAATTCTTTGGAAATCTGAATTTCTACTTTCTTGTCTTTCTTTTGTTAAATATATCATGCAAAGTTTAAATAAAGGTACACCTTCTCATTTATTAGTGAACTAATATATATGCATTTGTAGAGCTGTTTTTTAATGAAAGGTATAATTATAGACCTAAAATATTTACTCAAAGTGATACACATATACTGTACACAAGTACTGTATATACAACACATAATACAGTATATTATTATATTCTTACATACTGTACCTAAGGTATATACAGAAGAATGGGCAAAAATATTTACTCATCAAATATATAATTTTCATGTACTGTATATGCACAAACTTAATCATTTCATTAAGCCAAATAGTTAATATTGCTATGCAGCAATGGGTTCTACTAAAATCCTAAATCACATAATGCTTAGCTTTATTTAAAAAATTCAATGTTCAACACTGTACACTGTATCAATACTCATATAAAATGATAAATTGTAAAATGCTGTTCTTTAGCGCAAATCCCTACATTCAAGACATTTTTGTTAGTGCTATGGTATCCAATTTTGATTTTGCGAATGTAAATCATGAATTTCACATACAGGAAGAGCATAAAAGCAGCCAAAGATGTCATTAGCTGGGGTCATGGATAAAAAGGAGAAACGGATCAAACCTTAACAGCACATTCCTGCTAGTGTGGGCTGGAGATTCCCAAGAAAAACCTCATCACCACAGCACAAAATTTGTTGTGCAGGTTCCGTACCACCTCATCTCTCTCAACAATGGGCTTGGTTCTTAAAAAACACGTTTGTATTTATTGTGATATCTAGCTGAATACCTCTGCAGCAACAATGAATAAGCAGGAAGAAGGGGAAAATGTAATGTTCATTCTTAATGGGAAAAAGTAGAACTTTCTACCACCATCTGTCTGGCTGCAGTCAACGAATCTTCCCTAAGCTGGTAACACTTTCAAAGTGGTATCCTAAGCGTTTGTTTTAAAAGGTACACAAGCAATTTACACTAAATTAGTGCTGATGAAAAAGAAAGCCATTTAAAATGACCATTTATCAAACCGTATTAAGCACAAAAGAACTGCTGTTGTGATGTCCTATAACTGTAATAACCACAACTTTAAAGACAGATTTATTGCAGTAAATATTTTGACTCTTTGACTTCAGTGATAATTTCTGCTTTACAGGGTAATATTCTTTCCCATTATATCCATACATTAGGTAAATATAGCACTTAAAAGTCTACCATTGAATTCTTTTCACTAGTCCAATAAACATATTTTATTGCTCTCATAAATCACAAAAACAAAAACATACCATGAGCTGTTAATCTTACACATTTTATCATAAACTGTAATATATAAAAACATGTTTTATACGAAAATGTGAGCCACTAAATACTTTAAGTAAATGTAATAAATGTGGTTTACATCATGTATAAATCTTAATTGGTCCTTGCTGTTAATTTTATACATTAGGCAATAATTTGCCGTAAATAACTGTTTATTAGGTAGACACTTCTGTCCTGAACGTTAATGATACCTATTTAAGTGCATCTCTGTAAAATTTTAAATTAAGAGATCTAAATTTTAAAGTTTAGTATTTGGTTAAAAACGTTAGAATGATAAAACTGTTCAGTTTAACACCAACATAATGCCAAACTACTAAATAAACTGTGCTTTATTTCTCTTTTGTTAAGGAGAAAGTTATTCTGTACAATTCATCCAGTTTTCAACACAAAACACACTGTATCAAAACATCCACTGTATTTGAACCTGGGGTTTTAAAAAGGGTGTCCTATCTCTCATCTCCTTCTTTTTCTCATAAATCCCATGCCAGATTCCTGACATGTGAGATGTTCAATGATAGGCCCTTTAAATACTGTTTTCAGAAAAGTTTTCTTTACCAAGGTCATAAATATGGTAACTGGATTCATACTATCATGCTTGTGTTGTACCCCACAGTGGCAACTCAAGTAACCTGAAAACCTAAAGTTTTTACATTAAAAATATGAATATAAATAATACTATGGAATAATGTGTTGGCATAACGCCAAACATCTCTATCCTCAGTTTAATGAATACATTAATACCTTAAAATTAATGTTCCCTTGTGATAAGTCTAGGGTATTCATTTTTGCTACATGCATGGGTATTTCAGTGTTTGTTTTTTAAATAGTCACTGATCAATAAGCAATTTATTTTACAGGCTGAAGGAGAATAGTTTCATGGTTGAGCAACCCAAAAAAAGACTGTTCCTGTAATTTATAACTTTTTTTGCTTTGAGTTGGATACAACAAAAGTAAGTCTAATTTTCCTGTGCTGTTTATAATTTCCTATGGATAGTGTTCATAGCATAGTAAAAGCATTTCCTGAATTATCACATAACAATGACAGATCATATGTTTAAAGGGCACATATACTGTACAAATAAGATTACATGTAGGATGAAATTGAATTCTCCATAAAATTCCAGAAATTGTATTTTAATAGCAATATTAAGTTTTGAAGGAAATAAAAATTAAACTATATTTACATCAACAGATTTCTTGCACATTTGACGGTGTGTACTGGATTTGTTTTTTTTTTCTGTGCTGTATACAGTATTTAACTCTGCTCCCCCAAGGGATGCCCACAGCTTGTACAGTAACTTGTTTTATTTCAATCTGAGATTTCCTGAAGGTCAACTCGTTTAATGATCAATGTAATAATTGAAGAGGAGGAGATATTGACCTGAAAAGGGGCTTCAGAAATTCTACTTTTGTGAGGACCACAAACAAACTTTGTCTGTGACTCTGGTTTGCTCAACTGCATTCTGATATTGTGAAGCAAACTGATTGTGTATCCAGATAAGTTCCAATTACGAAGTCTGCCTGTTCAAAAAGGAAACTACTTTTCCTCTAAAATGAAGCGCACACAACAATCATACCTCGCAATATCTGGGGAAACGATCACTGATGACCTCTGTAAACATCCTTTATGCAGTAAGACTTATGAGATAATTCATTCATTTTGATTCTACAGCATGAAGAAGGGCAACTTGACTTATGCTCAAGACAACCACTGGAGAAAATAGCAGAAAGAAGACAGTGAAAACTATGTGCGGAGAGCAACAACCACAAGCTTTGGGATTTATCTCTTTGATGTGCAAATAATCTGTACAATATGCGGGATATATGATTGTTTTATTTCAGTGATCACATGGAATTAAAGCATCATTAAAATGTCTAATATGCATCTCATTATGAATTTTACATTCAGAAGAGTAGCAATCTCCGTATATGAGTACTTGTAGGTTATATTAGATACATATTATTAATATGTGGTTGACAAAATTATAAAAATAGTTATACCTTGTATAGTACCTACAGAACTACATATCATTTATTTCTAATTATGTCTAACTATGATAGCAGAAATATTTTCTTCTCTTTTTATTATTTTCTCCTGTTTTGTTTTCCCCACTGTTGCACTGTAATGAAAACACAACTGCTATTGGTACCTTTTCACAGCCAAATGAAAATATTACAAAAGCCTCTTCACTTACTCCACAAGGAAGTTGGCAATACACCTGAGGTATCCAGAAAAACCATAAAAGACATACATTTCAGAACACAAAAGCACAAGTGTAAAATATCAACGCAACACCAAAAGTAGGTGCATTTAAATGCAGAAGAAGTGAAAAAGGGAAAAAGGAAAAGACATTTTATTTGTTTTCCAAGGCAAATGGGAAACATACTTCCCCCATTGCCTAAAGACCTAAAATGCAATACCAGTCCCTTAGTGGCCACATTGGTAGAGCCGCAGAAATCACGCTTACTGATGAAGCACATAAATTTCCCATAAGAACAATTGTTTTCATTTTCCTCTCGTGCCACCAGATATTATATAAGTGGGAAGTAAAACACAGCTAAATACGTTCATTCGACTCTTGTAAGCGGTGATAAATGAAAGGCTTTCGTGCCTGACAAAGGTCAGTACTGCTGGCAACCTTATATCCTTTGAGTGTGCACACGGGGCTACACTGCCGCCTAGAGGCGGCTATCAAAAGAGCGCAATATTTTATACCTATGAGAATGAAATACAAGGTGTACGCTAGCGTTTTTCTTCTGTCTCCAGATTAAATTAAATTAAAGATATATTCTATACTATATTATATATATAACCCAACATACAGTGTATTATACATCTATATATTGTGTAGTGGTATTTTGATTCTCAGTGAAATATGTCTCTTTTCTTCAGTTTTGTCCAAATATTATTTAACATAATGTAAAACACATTCGAATATTGTCATTTGGAAGGCGGGTTCAAAACAAGTGAAGTTTGTTTTTAGCCATAGACACCCTTCCCTGCATAGGAAGTAACCTGGGTCTACACCTCTAGAGTTGTATACGAAAACATTTAAGTCTGTCTAAGAAATCTTTTTAATTGCATTTATTTTTTAAAAGAAACTATTTTGGCTTCTTGCTATATCTTCACAGAGATGAGATGAGCTGGTTTTTACAGACTGGTAAGTACCTTACACAAAATGTATGTGCAATCTTTACTGTCATTGAAATGTCTTGCCTACATTTTGTGGTTTAAGTTCTCGAAAAGCCTCTGATGACCAGCAGATACTTCACAGATATTTCTCCTTTGCTCTCACTCACCAGTTTTCTCCAATGCTCTGACAATGTCCAATGATTGAGTGACCTTATACATGTACCTAATTATTGTGTCCCTATATTAAAAGGCATTGCTTAACTGGGCAATACACATTAAAATAGACACACTTTAAAATATTTTGTGTTTCTGTGTTTCCCTACAACATTCTTCCAATAATCTGATATTGTGAATAATCTAAGAACCAAGCCATCAGCATACCAAAGAACAGGAGCAGAGAAGCTCTGAGTTAAAAAGTAATGTCAAGTTTTATATGAGTGAGCACTGATTTGCTACAAAGTGACATCATCAGACATCATTTGGATCAGAGTCTCCTTTGGGGCTCTTCTACTCTTTTGTCTCTCAGATTCTGATTGTCACAGCAATTACAAAAACCAGGGTCTGTGTTCTATGCCAATCAAACTAACAAGAGTTCAAACATATCTTGAAGACTTAAGAGACCCGACACACACAAACACACACTTACAGAGATCCACACACTGTCAGAAATGTCTTTCCCAGCAATTTCACTTCTCACTCTTTCTGCTATGCATTGCATGGAGTTTTTTTATTGTGCTAAAAAAGGTTTTAATATTTGTACTCAAATTATTTTTAAGATGTCAACATAGGATAATAGTCTCCATATCATCTATGTCAGTTACAGGAAGATTCAGTTCACAAAAGACCACAGGGATGTCCCTCTGGAATTTAAAGGCACAGGGAATACTGTATGTATTGTTCCAAAGGAATTTGGGGGGACTGCGTGAGATCTGCAATCTTTTTTTCCACGGGTCGAAGCCCATGATGTGCTATCAATACTGGAGTACCACATAGTCTGAGAGGATGGCCCTCGATTCTTGATTACCTAATCAATTCAGGACTTGATAACTTAATTGAAATAATAATTTTCTTAATTACACTGACTTAACAGTTTAAGAAGGTCTTAAGCAGATGATAACAGAACTATAACACCTGATGGAATAAAGGGGAAAAATATCATAGATTAAATGCTATTCAGTATAGTGTCTCCAAGACAATGTACAGTACATTTGCTGCAGGAATGGCAGGAGGTCTACAAAGGAACTCGGTTTACCTCAGTCATGCCCTTGCCACTCCAGTAATATCCAATAGGAAAACCTGGAAAGATCTATTGAATGATTCCTGAAGGAACTCTGAAAATGCACCTTCTTTGATACAGCTTCATAGTTTCCTTTCACATACTGAGACCATGTTCCATGGAGATTCTAGTGGATCCTTCATTGTGCCTATGAATGCAAATTAATAAATCAGTTAAGTTGCTTAAGACATGGACACTTTGGCAAAACCCCTTACCTTAAAAGATTACCCTTTTCTCCTCATCACCAAGTCAGTGTTCGCGTTGAACATGGGAATCTTCCCCTTGTCTTTCCTGATCAATAAAGCCCCATCAGCAGCAAGGATGCAGAGCTCATTCAAGCAGTTTGAGCAGGTCAGCTCTTTGAAATACTGAACTATGTTAGGTTTAAGGAAAAAAGGTCTCTTAAAAGTGCTTGAGAGAAATCAGATTATGCTTATCCATTATTTTGAAGCAATTGAACTAATGTCATCCCAATAAAAAGTTGAAGTGTCTTTATTGAAATGTTGCCATCAGTTTGTACTACAGAAAAAAGATATAGTTCTGCAACACCTTAAAATGTCTTGGCTCTGAGCTTATTTTATTCAATAGCATGTACAACCCATAGGAATTATGAAAAATCTTTTTGTTGTTGTGCTTTCTTTTCAATACAGCCTATGTACTTGTATTAGGCTTCTGAATTTAATAGCATTATAAAAGAAAAATGGCTAAGAGAGGTAAAGAACAAAGCCATAAAACTAAATTATTGTGTAAATATACAAGAAGTACATCTGTAAAATATTCACTCAGTAGGATTCCCTTGGCGATGATTTTGCTATGTTCTTTTCATTCCTGGGAGATCCTCTGAACATTTGGATACGCCATGTGTCAACACATGAATCAAGCACTTAATGTTTGCACTTTTTAGAAGCATATATGTGTTCCCAAAAGATTGCTCTATCAGAAAAAATTTAAAGTGTGCAGCTTTGGGCGTAATTTAATGTCTTGCATCCAATATCCTTTCTTAACGGCTAAAATACTGTCTCTCGTATTTATTAACCATAGATCAGCAAGATAGTATGCAAATGTATTTTTCAAAGGTTCAACTTTATAAAGAACAGGTGAACGTTGGTGAAATATTTTGAAATATGTTCCCAATATACTGTAAATCTACGATGGCAATTCTTAGTATATGCACATACATCTTTATATGTTTCATTACAATTCCGTTTATAATATATTCTCCCTCTGAGATGATCATGGAGAGAAAGCAACTTTTACTGGATTGTGTGACCCACACAATGATGCTCATTTATGTAAAGAAATCTGTGGGCTTGTTATAAACCTTTAAAATGGTAAGACGATTCACTTGAAATGTATACAATTTCCAAATGAAAATGTAGAGGTAGATAAGAGTACCAATTCTCAATACAGTGCTTGGAATCCATTACTTAAATTTTACATACAGTATGTGCATACTTCCTTTTATAAATTTGCTAATTAAAAGATAAGTAATAAGTAAACCTGGACCCCTTAATGCATCAAAAAATTAAGTGATAATCAAAGGTAGGGAGCAAAAGTATAGAATTTTCATCTTCATACCAATTAGTTGATTTGTTGTAAAACGTTGACTTTTGTACTATTTTATCAAATATGGAACTGAAGGCAACAGAATAGAATGAATGCTTATGGAATTTGGAGCTTGCCTGATTTCACTGGCACTTCATTGTAGCTCTGACTGTCCCGAAATTCTAAAATTCTATAAGTTCTGAAAATAAAATGTAGTTAATAGGGAAACCCATATTTTATTCCTATGGCTCAGCCTCTCAGTAGAACATAAAAGTGTACGAAATGGGGTTCACAGAATTCCTGAATTCCAACTGCATCACCTCCTCTACCTTCCACCTCCCTTCCAAAAAAAAAAGGAAACTGAAATCATAGCTTAAACTGAAGTATTGCTTTAATACTTCAATAAAAATAACCTAATTCAAACATTTTCAAAGAAACAGGCTCCTTGCTCTAGGCTACTGTGTAATGGCTGAAAGAAAGTATATAGCTTGTCACTTCAGATTAGAGAACTGTGCCTCTGTGCTTTGAATGAAAGGCATGTCTGGTAATAGGAAGTGTAGATATTAGAGTTAATAAAATAATGTGGAATAAGATATATATGCAACTTGACCAAGTATAGCATGGAAGGGAACATACATTTGCCTGTTCACTCAACTACTGGAGCCTAACCCCTAATGACACTCACACCCACAGCAAGATTGATATTAACACTAGCTATACTGTATCATATATATTTATGTGTGGCCATGCTGTGTATGTACTGTAAAAGTCAACTTATGGCTATCCATTGTTTATTTCTAGCTTTTGTTCTTCATCTTAATTCCTTGAAATTTTAGGGATAGGTATAACACAGATCACCCCTGGAATCTTAAAATCATGAATTACCTGCCTCTTTGGCATAACAGGCGGTACCACATCTGGATTTTTCATAAATACAGCGCTCCAACAAATATTTTAAGATGAAAAACTGTGACAAAATTCAATTCTGTTCAATGCTAGGCAAGCATCTGTCTATTAAAAATGTTTTACTGATAATCAAATGATAAAGTGATCTGAACGCCACTTCACTGTTGAAATTCTGGTCAGTTGTAGAACAGGCTAGAAGACTAAGAGTGCTCCTTTGGTAATATGGATTCAGTACTGTTATAATAACTGTTGGCAACTGTTTGCCAGATATTAAGAACTTTGACAGATGCAGTGTTATGGTCGTATTCAAACAACAGTTTTAAAAATTGCTGCACTGTGCACAAAACACCATAAACTGTTTATGATGAACTGCCAGCCGCTTAATTAAAACAATAAATCCAGGAACAATATTAGTGTGGCCTCCTGCATGACCTTTGCCTCCTGCTAGCCAGCACATGAGTTGCTGTATCTAAGCATTCACTAACCCCTCTGGTGGACTGCAATCCACTGGATGAAAAGCACTAAAGATAAAATAGGAGTGAATATGTCATTCCTCTCATTATTTAGAATTAATTCCTTTCATATTTTACAGCATGGTTATAATAGTTTTTTTACAACTTGCATCAAAGAAAGTAAACAGTTTTGAGATGGTAAATTTGCTTTTAAAAGCAGTGCACTGCCATCAGAATATACAGTACCGTATATATATATATAAAGAGAAAGACAAACAGGGTATGCAAAAGAATATATACTGAATAAGCCATTTGAATACTCAGTATTACATATATAAAAATCTAGTGAAAAGTTGAAAATCTGCTGTTTGAACATTACATTTTGGTACTTACATATTTTCACATTTTGTAAATCACAAACACTTAATCCAAAGCATTCTCTTATATTTATGATAATATAAGCACTGAACCACAAAGTACAAGTAAAACAGCAAATTGTGCACACCATCTAGTGTCAGAAATAAGATATGCACAACACAATTGAATCTCTAATATAAAAATAAAATAATGCATCCTTTTTTTTTTCCGTGATTCACATTTTAATCCCACAAAAATGTCCAGAACACTTTAAATGTAGTTAAATGTGGAGGGACAAAAATCCAGGGATTTGGCTGAAAATGTTACAAAGGTTTTGCTGTACAGTACCTAGTTAAAATATCATCATTTATAATTAAGAGTGTTTGGGACTTGGTTGGATCTCACTGAAGGAACAGGGTCACCAACTTGAAGTCTGATCTCATCAGATCTCAGAAGCTAAGCAAGTCTGTCCATGGTCAGAACGGGGATGTGGACCTCCAAGGAAAACTGGGTTGTGCTGTGAGTGATGTGGACAAGTAGGTGGCACTCTTCCATCTGAACCAGAATTTTCAAACCTATATTCTGATGACTGTGGACACTGTGCTGTACTAAGGGACATCTGTCAGTTGAGATGTTAAACTGAGGTCTTGACTGTTCATTAAAAATTGCATCAAACCATTCATAAAACTAGCTCTGTTAAGCCTGGTGGCTAAATTCAGTTCTGGGAGTCTGCAATCTAGTCTACCTAAAATTTACCTTTTATTCAATTAGTGAAGCAATTTCTCTCTTCTACAGTTGATCTACTGTGTAGTTGGACAGCTGGTGCAGAATGATGTTGCATCACCCAGGAGAGGCTGCATTTTAGTATTGGGTGAAGTGAGTTTGCTCCTTTGTGTAAAGTACTGTACTTTGGGATCCTTTGGAATTAATTACTCTACAGAAATGTAAATAAAGATTAGTAGTAGTGTCTTGTAGTTCATTTGAGGAAGCATAAATAAGGATCTTTTATTTTTTTAAGCTTATGTGTCTCTTGTTCTCAGCACAGAGAGGCAGCACATAAAAGTTCTCTCTCATTCATATTCAGGACAGAAGACTAAAAAGCCTAGATAGTGGGGCATTGAGTGGGACAGAGTATGGGCAAATATCCAAACACCAGTTGATCCACTTTCTTTTTTTATCTCAGAATTGATGTAACACCATGCAGGCAGTATGAGCTGAGAATTGCTCTTGATTGTCTCTATCACAGCAGTACGTTTGGTGTGACTGGACCTTATTGACATATGTTTTAAGAGGGCACATTTGGCTCTATATACCTAATATGTTCTAAAATCTAACTCATGTAACCGCAGGCTGCTTGTGCTCAGTGATGGTTTCCAGATTGCCATCAATTTTCACATAAGACATCTTTTGCTGGCAGGTTGTACTATAGACAAAATATCTCTTTTTCAGGCTAGGTGGAGACTGAAACAGACTTCAGCTTAGTTGTATTCATTTGTTGAGACTGTGCTTCTAGAAACAAGCAGAAAGAAGCTTCATTATGGTAATGAATAAACTGTTGTTGCCTGGACAGATTTTTTTTATTGTTTCACAAAATCTGTTCAATTAGCCCCTTTTCCTTCCTTTTTTCTTTGTTGTGTTCATTTTGTTGCTATTTTGTTCTATATTTGGTCACGTTTGACCCAAAATGTATTATCTAAAATAATAAAACAATTAAAAATGGTATATATTTCTACTAAAATATGCACTGTGCCACATTTTGACAAAATTATTTTCTGTACTGTTTTGTTTATACCAAAAACACATGTACGTAAACATCAAGAAGAATAAATATTGTCTACTCTTGCAGCTTATTTCAATGAAATGCAAATATTTTGGACACTTCTACATTTTGGGTTGTAATCATATACTTCAAGGGGTCAACCCATGTCCTGGTCCTGGAGAGATCTCACAACAGGTCTTGGAGATCACCCTTAAATCATCAGTTTGCAAAAAATTGATATAATCTCATTTTGACTGACTGCATAGGTGATTTGTTCAATTTAGTAGCATACAGAACAACTGAAATGAAAATATCAGCACCTATTAATAGCTTACCATTCCTTACTTAACTGAATGAATTTGTTTGTTAAACTGATCAAAATGCACATGCTTTACGTGTCCTTAAAAATCGAGGACCAGTTTGTCCTCAATTGTGACTCTCCAAGACTAGCGTAGGCCTCACTTGATATACAGTAAACTATACTGCCCTTTTCTCTCGTTAGATCCGAGAAAATTACAGTCTGAATAAAAACTAGGTTGGGTGAATTTGAAACAACTAATGTGATTTCAAATTCATACCCAGCTAGACTGGGTTTAATACATTAACTAGGCTTCTTATATTCTTTTTAAAAAGTGGTTTTGTATTTCAGGCAGTGGTTTTTCTACCTTTAAATATAACTTTAAAGCCCCAATGTGTGACTCACTTGAAGCACAACTACATTGGCACCAGTCTGCATTCCATCCACATTAGTGTGTTAATATGCACATTCGATACAACCCATCACCCCGCTTCAAAAAGCAAGCTGTTGAGGGACATCTGGAATATTCTGTTCGCCTCTCAGCCACACACAACACTATCACTGTCAGGGTATTGTCATAAACCATAGATCTCTGCTAAGGTCTTTGTGCACCACAGTAAAAACGTATCAAGAACTTTCGAAGAAGTGAAGTAACATACTGTACGGTAGTTGAAGATTTGAACTGTGCAAAACCTTGGAATACTTTGCCGTTTGGCTGTTAGCTATGGTTTGTTAATGTATTAGACAGCTACACTGCCACAATTTCATTTCTATTAATACATTTACTTCAAAGTTTACATTTCAATTGCCACTTTTAAAAGAGGTCATACTTTTATCTTTTAGTGACAAGTTTGCCGGGGCTGAATGCCAGCTGTCTACTGAAGGTATTTTCTATAGATTGAAATGGTAAGGCCAAGACCAAATAAAAAATGTGACTGTTGTGATTTGTTCAGTGGCCAAACTATTGGTTAATTATTGGAAAACGAGAAAAGTAGGTTTTCTAAAAGAAATTGGACATCGCCATTAAAACCAAGTGGCTCAGACCACAACGAAGGAGACTGATGCATCCAGGAGGTTCTTGATAGTGACTGACAGTGAATCCTCCTGTATCTCAACTATCAGCTGCCATAGCTGTAACCTAGGAAAACTAAATAACGGGAAAATAATAATTCATTATTATTATTGAAACCGATTTATCCAGAATATGGTTAAGGGGTCTGCTGGAGCCTAACCAAGAACACTACAGGCACAAGAAGGGATAATACCCTGGATGAAACGCAACGTACGTTCATCGTAGGATCATGATGGTTATTATTAGTATTATTAGTAGTACTAGTATCAATATAATTCTACAACATATTATTTGAAAATCTAACAAAATAAATGCAAAGGGAGTTTAGAACTATGCTGCACCTTAATAGAGAATTGTGTAAAGCAGACATCGCAGATTTCTTATAAAGCCATTTAAAACATAACAATCAGCTTGAGAACTGAGCCAAAAGAGTAAATGATTCACTGTTCTTAGCATTTCACCAAGGAGACTACATGGTTAGAGAGAGGCTTTTGATGCCTGATTTCAGTGCTTCATACCAATGGTAATTCTTAGGTTTACATTACAGAAAATGATCATTCTCTTACTCTGACTTTCAGTTCTTTCCCCTGCTACATGTGAAGGTTGGACGCTTAAAGCATTGGTCAGTTAACAATGTAGACACAAATAAGCTGCGGAACAAAGATAAACACTCATCATGCATCTGATTTTTAAAATTGGCATTAAAATGAAATAACTAGTGACTAAGATCTACTAAATGCTTAAGAAATGTGGAGAATGGTTTGCTTTGATCAGAAATCCAGGCAGACACGTATACAGGTCACCCAAACGATGTAAAGAAAAGGCTGCTCCAAGGTAAGGATCAGGTTTGATGTGGTGGGGGCTGGGAGGTGACGGGGGGAGTACTCCTGGAGAAGCTTAGCTTAGGGTTTTTTTTGTTGACAGAGATGGATATGCGCAGACATCAGCTTTTCATATTCTCTGTGACTTTTTTTTTCTTTTAACTGTTGAAAACCCTGAAGCAAAGACCACTGGGGCTTATTAGGGAACAGGAAGGCAGATGTTTCCTTTGAAATGCCGTGAGTGTGCTGGGAAAAGTGGACACCTGCACTGCACTTGCTATCATCATGCAGCTAAGGGAAGACCAAAATTAAACCCCCAAACCACTACAACAGGAGATGTATTATTAAATAATCAGAGCCACACAGGATGTAATTTATTCCAAGCAGAGCCTACAGAGTGTATCAATGACAGTAAGTTCCAAGTTGATTGCTTCTATGCAGCACTTTAGTCTTAAAATTTTAAAACCTTTATTCAGTTTACCTCTTCATTTAAATACAGGGCTTTTAAAAAAAAAAGATGACAGTGGCTTTGTTGGGATTACATCTTCAAGTTCCTTTTTATCCTTAATAAATTGCAGATTTAAAAGAATGATTTCCTTTCTTTTTTATTAATCCAGGAATATGCGCAAGTCTTTTTTTTTAATCTGAAAAAAAAAAGATTTGTAAGAGATGGTCCATATTAAACAGAGCAATTCCCACTAGAAACCAGAAGAGGGCAGTTGTTTTCTTCAGCAGCTACTGTATGTCGAGGAAACGGACATTGTATTACAGACAACAATAGGTATCGGAGGAGTCTGTTTTATGAATAGCTTGCTGAAAACAATATTCAATTCCTGTGTTATCTCACTAAAATCGTTAAAGTGCCATTTGTAGGGACGAATGAGAGCTCAGTGTACTTAGAAAACATGTCAATGAATACAGTAGTCCAAGTTATATTTATAAAACCTCATAAATTCATCAATAACATTGTTGGAGATGGACAGTGCCAATGTATAAGTCTACATCTGTATTTGTTTCCCTAGCAAGTACGGCTATGAATTCAACTTAATCTGTTGTGAATTTCTCATCTTTTTAAAACCAGAGTTTAATAATCTTGGATTAACCACCTACAAAGCTTCTTTACTCATGAAAAAAATGTTCAAAAGGACACAAAAGATGGACATTGCAAGATGTTTCTCACCCTTCAAAAAAGGCCATCTACAAGGGGGAGAAAAAGCAGAAAACAGGAAATGATTGCTCACCAACTTACATCCATCCATTTTCTAACCACTTCATCCAGTTTAGGGTCACAGGGGAGCTATCCCAGTAAGCACCAGATGCAAGACACCTGAGGCAAACCCAAAGAACAGGAAGAACATACAAACTCCACACACGTAGCACCACAATTGCTGAATTGAACCCAGGACCCCAGTGCTTTGAGGCAATAATATTACATTAAACAACATAATGTTAGTAATATTCACAGTGTTGTTTATGGGCACCTCCAGCTTCATAAACACAAAGCAGGACATACTGGTATAGGAAATGAACCCTATAACTCATGTGTCTTATGCCTTTATCAATAACCTGCCCTGTGGGATACTCACACAGATCAAAATGATGCCTCCACACCCCTACCACTCGATCTAAACAGGGCAGGTTGTGGTTCTGTTCAAAACCCTGATCTGCAGACAATGCAGTGCAAGCAACGTCTTTAGCACGAGTCTCACCTTTAATTAAACTACTCTCATTTATCAGCCTTATTGACAGTGTATCAGAGGCCACTGCTGGAGTGCTGTAGCTCATGTTTAATACCACTCGCTGATGTACTCCACATTGCTGAAAAAAAATAAAAATAAAATACAAATATCTGGCAATTCACATAAGTTAATGTATAATATTCGGTCGAGACAGTTAATGCCAAAAGAAGCGGTTTGCAGTGAACGATTATGGCCATCTCGCATTTGTAACCCTTTTGGGTCTTAACATGTCTGTCAGTGCAGACTTTCAAGAGGAATGACATGCCATGTGGACTACTTAACTAAGAATCATGTTAAGCAATAAAAAAGGAGACTTCCAGAAAGCCACTAAATATAAAGCTCATATAGTTTTGCAAGGAAACGCAATATTGTCACCTATTCGATGCATTGAAGTTACTATCTCTTTATCATGCAGAGATGGATGGAAATCCCTATGGAATTTTCTACCCTGCAGTTATATGACATTAGCACTAAAAGAATCATTAATCCTGGATAAAATGAGGGGTCAATTAAATTATTTCCCTACAAAGGCCTAAAAGCGAATACAATATAAATAGGACAGTTCTTCATAGCATTGTGTATGGAAGAAAACATTGTAATTAAATCATATATTACAATGTTGTCTTACACATCTTCTTTTATTTGACAAATTTTAAATGCATTAGCTGGTCAAAAGAACTACAAGAGAGAATATTAAAATTAAGTTTTTTTCTTCCCCTGTAATCCTTTTAATTGAACTGTACAGCATGTAGCAGTCAAATAATAACTTACTGTATGTTTTGCTATTCAGAAGAGTTGGATTAAAATGTACATTCTTAGAGTTATTCTTGGATGAAATTGTGATCTCAAGGAACACAGATGTATCCTTGCAATAATGAAACCGAAGTCAACCCAGTATTCACGTTAAATTCTTTGAATTTTAAGGTCGCGCGTCTTCTTTTATTTAACATACAATATTATCATTCCTTGGAAAACACTAGATGGCGCTACAGCACAACAAAAAATAAAAAAGTATTTATTCTCTGCAGCATATGAGCATCTAAATAATATTTAGGAACAAGTAATAGGTTTATTCCATGCTGAAAAAAAGAAGAAAGAGAACACAATGTTTCGGCCATGGAGCCTTCTTCAGGTGTGAGAGAGACAGGGCAGTAGGCAAAGGTAAAGTGATAAATGGTAAAGGTAAATGACTTTACCTTTGCCTACTGCCCTATCTCTCTCACACCTGAAGAAGGCTCCACGGCCGAAACGTTGTGTTCTCTTTCTTCTTTTTTGCAGCATTGAATAAACCTATTACTTGTTCCTTTGCAGCCTACGCATGCTAACGCAGCTACCCACCTAAACAATATTTACCCTCTTTTACTATAAAAGTACAGTGCTGAAAACGCATTTAAGTGTATTAATAATACACGACTGCCTGGATTATTTAAACTCAATTTGTAAAGAAAACGTGAAAGGTGCAGGAGATTATAAGAAACTCCTACCATTAAGGTAGCTCGAGGCTGCAGCAATCCAGCGTTCCATTCTGATCACCTGATCGGGCCGAGCGCGGATCACGTGATCCCTGCTCCATCCTCGCCATTTTGAGTGCCGTGTGTGTGAGTTCACTGTTACTGGGAAAGGAAAAGATCAAAGTCTTGTGTTTGCCGAGGCCAAAGATCATTGAAAATCGTGTTATTGGATCAGTAAGTATCTGCTCTACGCGTGACAGTCTTGTGATGCCGAGACACTTATTAAACAAGAGAACTGGTTCTGTTTGCCTTTATTTGTGTGTGTGTAGTGTGGAAATCTGACTCGTGGATGGGTTAGCCAGTACAGTTGTCATGATGTCCTGCCCCCTTTTCCCACATTGGCATTTTTTTGAGAGCGTTGCTCTCGGGTTGCGTGTCTTGGGGTTGCACGATATATAGCCTAAACGCAGTTCAATTTAAACGTTGTACTACTTTCATCTGGATTGGTACTCTTATTAGAAAGCATTCGGTGGCCAATATGTAGTTCACCGGCACCCCTTAGTCATGAAGTAGCTATGTGATATCTACTGAGCATAAAATGCATGTCGACCCAAGCACATATTTCTGATTTATTTGATGTTAACCTGTATTTTTTATAATTTCTCTTTATTTTTAATGCTTTGCATTCTTCGTGTTTAAGGTCCTTGCTAATCCTTGCTAGCCGCTGTTGTATCTTCTATGTGTTCGGGAATCGGTAAAAAAAAATGTATTCCCATGGAAAAGTCATTCAGCTCCTCATTAGCATGTTTCCGTTATTAAGTGAATTATTCCATAACCGTATTTCAGCATTTCGCGAATGTGGCTTGAGGTGATGAAAAGTGTGAACGGATGATAACGTGTAACTTGTTGTTGCGGTTATCGGCATTAGTCCCCTTGCGGAAACTTCCAGTAAGTTTATCTTACAGTGTCATTCTGAAGTTTGTGCCTTCGTTTGTGGCGACGAATCAAGGAACATGCCCTTGATGTTGAAAGCAGGCGTGTGTTTTCCCCCAGAAAAGTCATATTTGATGATTGCAAGAAGTCATTGACCGACATTCTTTCAACATATCCATCGACCCAGATCCAATATATTGTCGTGTGTTCCAGAGTTACATGAAAGAACAAGTCGAAACTACTGTTATATCCATAAAGAACATGGTGCTGGATAATGTTAAGCCGTATTCGGGGATGTAATCTATATTTGCCATTACTAATAACTGGGGTCTTTTAACTTCCTAATTGGAAATTGTGGATTTTGGCTGGATGTCTTTCATGACCCTGAGAAATCCCACCAAGATTGATTGAAATCAGCACCTGAGCTAAACTTGACCAGCCTCAGGCAGGAATAGCAGTGGCAGTTAGTGAGTAGCTGGGGGAAGGAAAAAGCAAACACATGTTGGCTTATATAACTATATATAGAACTGTGAACATGCTACATTCATAAAATGTAATTCACTCTTTTTTTAGGAAGATTAACTCTTTGCGTAAAATTGAGGATGCTGATAAAAGTGTTCATGCTTTGTCTTGCATATGCAAGCAAGGTTATGTGTATGTGAATTGACGCTGGCATCATCTTAATTTTATCTCCCCTTGAAATACTTCCAGAGCAATAGAGATGTCCCTGCCTGTGCAAAAGACCACGGTGATGTACTGATTATTCCTTCTGTTCTGTGTTTTTAACCTTCTTCGTCCTTTGGTTGCAGGGATGGAGGAGAGCAGCAGTATTGCAGTTCTGGTGCCCCACGGAAGAGCACAGGATGCCTTGCTCATTCCTGAGAGGGCAGTAAACGCATGTCTGCAGGGCTCTGATGGGAAACAAAAGCAAAAGGCCACCGACTCCCTCATCCAGGTCATAGAGAAACTGAGCAAGATAGTTGAAAACAAAAGACCCAGGCGCTGCTCGCTATCCGGGAAGAAGCGACCTCACCTCACTTGCACGTCTGCAGCTGTGGAAAGCAAAGAGAACTACGAAGTCCCCTCGAAGATGGCAAAAGATTCGGATGCACTAAGGTGCAGTGAGGAAGTGCGGGAGGAATACTATATATCGGAGAATGGGTACGCGAGCTGTGGCAAAACGATCACCTGCTACCAGTGCAGTCTGTGCAAGTTCATCTCCCCAACCCTGACCTTACTGAAAGACCACATAAAACAGCACGACCAGCAGAACGAGGTGATCCTGATGTGCTCTGAGTGCCGCTACACGTCCAAGCACCAGGAGGATCTGGAAGCCCACGTGAGGGTTCACGTAGAAAATCAAGAGCAGCTCAAAAGCGTGGACCCACATCACACACGGGAGATCCGGATTCTCTCCACAGCCGATGGCAAAGAGCTGGCGTACGCTGGGGGCTTACAGGTGAATATCGAAGGGGTGGAGGCCAGCGTAAGTGTGGACAATTTGGACCTTCAGCCCGTGAAGAAAAAGTGGTACACCTACGAGCAGTACGGCATGTACAGGTGTTTGATCTGCAGCTACACCTGCGGCCAGCAGCGCATGCTCAAAACCCATGCATGGAAGCATGCTGGTTTAGTTGACTGCTCCTATCCGATATTTGAAGACGAGTCTGAGACCTCTTGCGTGGTGGACTCGACGTCAGGCCCTCCGGTAGATGAGGCTGTTGTAGTCCTCACTCCCGTGAGTAAGCCAGAGACATTAAACAGTGCTGCTTCCTTTCAAATCAAGCTATGCACCTCAGGCACAGACAGTGAGGACAAAGCTGCTTTAGTCCCAGCGGTGGAGGAGAGTGCTGAGGAAATGTACCATTCAAAAGTCCCTGCAACAGAGGAGGAGGTGGTCGAAGAGCAGGTTGCCTCTGATTCAGAGCACGATCCCAGTGCCTCAGACAGTCTCCTCTCCTCTGCTCAGAAGATCATAAGCTGTAGTCCCCACCGAGCAGGACATGTGAATGTCATAGTGGAACGTCTTCCAGGAGCTGAAGAAGCTATTGCAACCAAGCCATTCTTGATAGACTCGCGCATAGAGGGGGAGAAGAGGTCGCTGACTGAGGATTCCCCGGTGTATTATGAGGATGACCCAGGAGATTATCAGACGAGTAAAGGTGGCGTTGCCGTAGAAGAGGTGGTGATCGGATGGTGTAACAACGAGAAGCAGCAGAGTGAAGACGAGGCTTCCAAAGATTCATCCACCGCGAGCGACGAAAACATCCCACCGGTCCGCAGGAGGACACATTCCGAGTCTTTGAGGTTGCACTCCTTGGCGGCGGAGGCCCTGGTCGCCATGCCAACTAGAACCCCCGAGATGATGAAAGCTAGCATAAAGAGCATCGTGGAGCTGAGTAGCCAGTCCCCAGACACGGGTCAAAGATACATCGACATCGCCAGCGCCTCCCCACACAAAGTGACCTCGGCTGTCCGAAACGCCCCGGAAGAGTTTACCAACATAAAGGAGGGGGGCACAGCGCTGGTCAACTTGGAGCTGCAACCCAAGCCCAAAGAGGGAATCCCCGAGGGTCCCGTGAAGATGGGAATCAGCATGTCGCTGCTGACCGTGATCGAAAAGCTGAGAGAAAGGACTGACCAGAATGCCTCGGATGAAGACATCCTCAAAGAGTTGCAGGATAATGCCCAAAGCCAGCCCAACAGCGATACGAGCTTGCCGGACGGCAACCTGGTGGAGTTCATTCCAGACAGCGATCGGCCTTATCGCTGCCGCTTGTGCCGTTACACTAGTGGCAACAAGGGGTACATCAAACAGCATCTTAGAGTGCACCGTCAGCGCCAGCCTTACCAGTGCCCCATCTGTGACCACATCGCTAATGACAGCAAGGACCTGGAGAACCACATGATAAATCATTGCAAAACCAGAATGTACCACTGTAAGCAGTGCAACGAAACATTCTATTACAAGGTAGGAAGTAAGACTGCTGGAAGGAAATGAAGCTGTGCTACACTACATCAGTAAGATCAAAAAGATTAGATCAATCGTTTGCTTAAACAGGGAGCGACATTTGTGCAGCTTGAAAGAGTTCCTTCTGCAGAGCTGGGTCTGAGTAGGGCAGATGAATTGAGATTTTGGAAAAGTTTTAAAAGTGATGAGAAAATAGGTGGGTATTTGTTTTGCTTTTATGATGCCTCTTTGTGAGACTAGAGCAAGCTAAAAAAAGAGTGCTGTGGAATATCAATGCATCTGTGGAACCTATTTAAGGTTAGTTGTTTTTTTTATCATAACACATTGCCTGTTTAGCTCTCATGATTTTCAAAACATATTTTAGAGTCAGCTGAGAAATCATGAGCGAGACCAGCATGGATTGCCTGATGCACTGGCAGCTTTGTCTTCTGTTACTGAGACAGCAGCAACAGTGGAGGAGTCTGAAGAGAAGAGTGCAGAAGAAGGTAAGATTATTTTGCTGTTATTGAAGTGTCTGTAATACAGGGGAATTCCTATGGGATACTGTAAATGGCCATAAAACTATGCAATAATACAGTTTCTTAAATAAATCAATGAATGCTGAGTACTGTACTTAATCTGTGTAAAAGATTTCACTTGTTAAATTGAAAGATCTTTTGAGTTGCAGTTTCTATAGCCCAAAGCCTATAAAAAGCAAATTGAGCTTGATTTTACCTTGTTTTTGCAGGTCTGACCAGTATTCAGAAAATCTACAAATGCGATGTATGCGACTACACCAGCTCAACGTATGTGGGGGTTCGAAATCATAGAAGAATTCACAACTCTGACAAGCCATACAGGTTTGTAAGATGTACCTTATCCCTTAACACACAGTTGCTAGACTATGATTACAGGAACAGATATTAATATGAGAAGGCTAATGTAGAGGCCGAAACTGGGTGGCATTCATTAGCTAAATATATTTATATGCACTTAAGACATTTAAGTTAATGTTGGTTTTAATTCAATATAATTTTTAAAAAATTAGGCAAAAAGAAACATATGTTGTCAAAAGATGGCATGGTGTTATTGTAGTGAGACCTGGAACCTGGAAAATGTGTAATGGTAAGTAGAAAGTAAAAGATCCCTTAACTGTTCAATACTGGTAATAACTTTATCTGTAGTTTACACACACTCGGGATGGTGTGTGTATATGAGACATACTATCCTTTGGAACCAAGCCATATGTTAAAAGCTACTGAAAACAAGTAACATATTGCATGTCTTTCAGCTACACCTTTGTTTTTAGTTCAGTGTGTGCAAATCAGGTCTCTAATGACTGACACACAAAACTGTAACCTCAGGCCATATGTTTTATGGAAAACAAGCAATTCACTGCTGTGGTTCTTCATAAAAGGTTGATCTTTGAAATGCTGAGCTTAAAGATAAGAAGTTTTGTTGTTGTTGTGATTTAGTAATGTGAAATCAAATGTATCCCAAACATTACATCAATGCCAAAATAACTACTGATGATTATTTTGCAGTAGAACTATTTGTATGCCTATGCTAAAAGACATTTTAATTGAGTTATTTATTTTTAATTATTAACTTGGATTTAATCAAATCTGGTGTAGATCGCCTTAAATTGAGCACAGATTGCTTAATGACCTTGATACGTTAGATTGCCAAAGCTGTAGACTGAGAAGATCAGCCACTTGGAAAGCACAGAAATTTTCCCTTCTATGGTTAAAGGAGCTTATTAATTAAAGGTCCTAAAACAATTTTTTCTGCCAACTGTCAGAGCAGGATCCTTCTGTTCTTGCTGATAATGTCTTCTGTTGGATAGCATGTCTGCTCACAGGAGAAGTGTTGTCTTGATGCTGCTTCTCCGTTGGAAGCCATACCTGAATCTGTATGTGAATTGCTTGCAGGTGCTGCAGCTGTGACTTTGCGACGACAAACATGAACAGCCTCAAGAGCCACATGAGGAGGCACCCACAGGAGCACCAGGCCGTGCAGCTAATGGAGCAGTACAGGTATGGAGATTCAGCGTGTTCAGGAAAAAGGAAAAGGCTACACACGACGCACATAACCTTTTGTGTGACTTCTGGAAGTTTACTTTGCTTTCTCTATAACCATTTTGCATCCCATAATTAGTACTCTTCTTGTTACTGCTGTTTGAAATAATGAACTTGATCAATCCCGATTGGGTTGGGATTTGGCAGATGTTTTAAATCAATCCACAGAGTACATGCAACCGTTTGCAGGTGATTGTGGATGGTTAATGATGTTCTTTTCCATAGATGTCTCCTCATTTCCATATGCTTTGGAAATATCAGATTGCCAAGCCCTTTTTGATACATGTAGTCACCCATTTAGTCTGGTCAGGTTGGCACTGATGGAGACTGTCGCTACTTTGTGAGAACTTCCAGCTTGATCATTGGCTAATGAGGAGGACATTATATAACTGGGTAGTTGTAAGCCAAAACTACAATCCTGCTGAGCTGAACCTGGCAGTCAACATCTGGGTGCATTCTGGACATCATAGTGTGGAGAGGAGCTTCACCAGTTTACATGTTACTAATGCCAGCACTGGAGGTACATTAAGTGCTGTAGCTTAAGCTGTATTCTCCATGTTGTGACTCGGATATGTATTTGACCTCTTGATTTTGTTTAAATCGCAAGACGGTCTTCTCTAATTGCTTTTGGTAAGTTAAGTAATTATTTTCTGCAGTTTGAAATATCAGTAACATTAATTGGTCTAAGAACACTCTGATAGCAACTATAATGAACTGTAGTGTATATACATAAGCTATGATATTGTGAAAATCCTGTTCTGTCAGAATCCATAAAAGCAAATTCTAGTTCTGCAGGCTATATGCAGGTACTGGCAAGAGGTTCACCTACTGTTCAGTAACACAACCTGTTTGTTCCATGTTGTAACTGAAACCTTATAAATGATTTGAAAGGTATCTAATGTATCAAACTTAAAAAAATAAATAAACTTCTGCAGCAATATGATCTTTTGCGTTTCATGTTGTTTAGTTGCCATCCTTTTTCTAGTGATATCTCTGACTTTTGTTCTTAAAATTTGATTTAATTACATACCCACCCATCCAGAAACCTCAATTATTTTTAATCTTTCTAGTGACTCATGAGGGAAAGAGAAAGGCCAACATTTCTCTTTGAAAAGTCCACCGTATTTCACAGGAGACAGTCCTGAGTGGAGGAGAAGTGGTGAAGTACATTTCTCACAGACCTCCCTGCAAGTTATTGACCACAAAACCGAGAGGACCCTGACTCTCTAATGCCAACACTACCCAGGTCCATTCTGGACCACTATTTTGTGACAGCCAGTCCAAATCAGTTGGTGACATGTCTCAGCATCAAACCTGCAGCATTTAGATCACAAAAAAGTATTGAACTTTCAAATGTTAAGAATGATCTGTAAGCATGGGTATAGGTTTTTGCTAAATGCCATTCTGTTCTTTTTCCCAGATGTTCTCTCTGTGGATATGTGTGTAGCCACCCCCCTTCTCTAAAATCACACATGTGGAAACATGCTGGTGACCAAAATTATAACTATGAGCAAGTCAACAAAGCTATTAATGAAGCCATTTCACAAAGCAGCAGGTGAGTTTAAGTTAACTGATCTAAAAAACGTATGGGTTATTATAGAACATACGTCTTTATTAGTAGACTATTAGCAATCTGTTCATTATTTTTTTGCATTTAGCTAAAAGCAGCTAGTATTACCAAATTCACACCATTAAAATATAGTGGTTGTTTTTGGGATACTGTGTATATGTGCAGACAGGCTTTCTTCATGTTCCTTTATGTCTTCCTCTAGGTCCCCATGTTTAGCTCAGAAGCAGGCTGCCATTGTTGAACCAGTTGTGGAGAGACCTTGTGGCAGAACAAATAAAACAGATCCTAACCCTCTGGCCTCCACTCCTGAGGAAGGCGCAGGGGTATCAGAGCCACTGCAGGGCCCTTGTGTGGCCACAAGACCCCAGAGCGCTCCTGAGAAAGGAGGTGTGCCTGCCAGGGCAGGGATGGAGTACTGTGTGCTGCTGTTCTGCTGTTGCATCTGCGGGTTCGAGTCCACCAGCAAAGAGCACCTGATGGAGCACATGAAGGAGCACGAAGGCGAGATCATTAATATAATTTTGAACAAGGAGCAGAGCCCCTAGCTGCTGAAGCCGGAAGGGGAAAACACAAGTTGGTCAAGACCATGGGGCAGGATGCCTGTCTTTTTGTTATCTGACTTCTTCTGGAGGGCTTGACCTTGGACTGCTGTTTGATGAGCTGTCCTGCTTCCGAGCTGTAGCAAAGCAAAAGCCAGCTTTGCGGCTGTCTTTCCTTTCCCACTCAAACGCAAAACTTGACAGAGTTATCCATTACGTCACAAAGCAAAAAAGTTAGCAAAAAAGTTTCTGCTTTTTATACTTTCTTACACTTCCTTAATAATGTACATATCCTGGACTTCCTGATTTTTTTTTTTTAATTTGAATTTAAATCAGACATAGTTTGAATGTTCTATGAAAAGTTTTGAAAGGTTGTCTGCTACCAAGCATATGTAGATTTGGACTAAAGAAAAGGAAAACATTGCATACCTCATTAAATCCATTTATTTTGTAAAAATAGATTCCATCCCATTTCAAGGGGTTATATTTTTCAAACATGATTAAAGGCAGCTTTAGTTTAAATATGGTGTAATACTGTAGAATGGTGTGAATCACACATTTGAACCACAAGTATACATAGACCACATATATAACGTGTTTGTGGACAATATATATAATTTGGTTCTATGTATATTAAATGTATATGAATAGTACTGACAGCACCAGTTTTCACAGATCTATAAACTTGCAAAAGCTTTGTTGTGTATATTTTTCTTGAGTGTGTATTGCCCAAAATATTTATTTAATTTATATTTATGCATGTAGTTTTCCGTTATTGAAACGGCAATGCGTTTTAATCTCTCAGATTGGTGCTATTGCCTCTCTGTCCTAATGAAATGTTCTCAAGAAAGAGCTAGTCAGTCATATAAGGAAAGTACCTTTTTTTTTGAGTAGTATTGCAATGAAATGTAGTGAAATACTTGAGTTTGTATTGTTTTGGAAAAATACTATACGTAGACGTAACTGACAATATATCTATATTGTTCTTTGGTCCAATATTCAGTTTGACTTTTGAGGTATTTTGTTGACATTCTTATAGTATCAGTTTTATTCTGATCTTCTGTAAAGTAAAAGGCAACATTTTATCAAAAACAGCAAACTGTAAAATGATGCCTATGAATGTCGGAATATTCTTATCCATGATGTATAAAGAAAAAGCTTTGTATAAAATTAAGTTCTCTAATGTTAGGTTGACGTTGTTATAGTTGTTTTTTTACATCATGCACGTAACTTACGTTTGCTACTTTTCATCAGATGTAATCTAGTGACACCTATTTAAAACTTCTAAGACTTATACATGTAGTTTAAGTTTTTTAAATGTTTTGTTGCTACTTCTTATTCTTATAATATTTCACTGTCTCTAAAAGGAGATTACCTCATAACACTTCATTTTAATGAGGGTCGTTTAGTTCTAGAATAGAAATTAAACTGATTCTGGATGCGGTTTCAATGGTATGGACACAGATTAGGAATAGTTCCCATTTTGTATTTGTTTAGGCTATTTTTTTTAAATTATACATGTAAAACATACTTTAAATGTTTTTAGAGGCTTGTCATTTGATATCTTCTCACCATAAGCAAAATAAACTTCATGGGTTCAAGTATGAACCCACTTTTATACAGTTAGACATAGGCCATCTAGGAACCCTGAATAATTCAGTGTCTTAGTCTTTGTCAGGCCATGCCTAATGACTCATTTTTGAGGGAATGTTGTTCTCATTAAATTGCTTATACTGTACATATTTTGTGTTTCAACTCACATGCTTAATTTTCTCCAATATTTATATAATTGCATAAAGGTTTTGCATACAGTAGATGGCAAGTTCTAAAAGACCGACAAGTGAATATCTGACTTATCATTTGCTATGTATGTTGTTAGAAAAAAACAACATTCTTTTGCAAATATGATAAGGATTATCTTGCAAAACATGGCTTTACTTTGCAGGTATTACCAGCCCATTCATCAAACATGTCAACATTGCTGCAAAGCTGGGATGGGCATTCAGTGTAATTTCAGTACCTAAAAGTTACCTGCATGGCTATAAGAAACTGCCTTCACCATGAAAATGAAGGCTAAAATTAGTTTCTTATGTTTCTCAGCTATTGATGTGAATTTATTAACTGACGTTTTACAGCAAACAAAACCATACTGACCTTTTCCTTCTAATTTTAAAATGCTACGTTTTGTACGTGTACTGACACTTTTTATTCAGGGGTGAAAACCTTTTCTGTCTTCACGTAAGAACAGTTTGGTTGAGAAGTTATGAACTGTGTTAATTAATGGGAGAATTTAATTAAATAAGTGACCTCTATCAACAGAATTGAAAAGCGTGATTAACATACCCAATTATTTTCATGCTTAATTTACAATGCAAAATGTTTCTCAAGTCAAAACCCTTCAGATTTCTTTATTTGCATCACATCATATGCCAAGATTCTATTTAATATTTTTGCATTTTAATAACTTCCTTTTTTAACATCATATCCAGAAGCAGGTGTGAATACATCTCTATGCAATGTCCCCCAGGCATTGCATAGATTTTTATCAATAATTGCACTTAAACCCATTAACTAACTTACCTGTTATGTCTCCACAGCAGTAGATATTAGATATTTTATGATGGTATTCTTTTAATGAGACAATACCTGGATTCTAAGATGTTAAACTGCATTAGGATTTATGACATAATTTGTTGCAGAACATACAATTGTAAAAGGTAGGAATATTGTATTTGACAGTAGTAGCAAGTCAGAACATGACTGCATTGGTATATTACTGAAAATATAATTTTTTAAAACAGATTTGTTTCTTTAAATTGATTTGTTTTTGTTTGACTTTCTGACTGAAAACAGTTTAAATTAGGTACCACTGCTTTGTTTTTCTTATCCCATAGGCTCATTTATTTCATTTTTCACTGTAAGACGTTAACATTCATATTAGCCTTTATATTAGGAATGTGTGAGGAAAAAAAAAAGGGCGCAGATAGTGGTTGTATGACTGAAAGTGACAAAACTGGTCTGGGCCAGCATGTAAAATATGTATCCTGCAGTCATTCTCCTGCGTGCCTTCCATTTCATAAAATTCACATAGATTTGCCACTCATTTGAAATATTGTGATGTATATTAAAACACATGGTACTGTATTGATTTATACCGAAATGCTTCTTATGTATAGTATTGCAATGGATGTGTTTTTTTAAAAATATCTATATTTTTAAAATGTCTGATGAAACACTAATTTTTTTAGCCAAAGCATAGAAAATCTTCAAGGCTGTTTTTGAGATACGATTGGTTATTCTTTCACTGTACATAGTTGATGAACGGTTAATATTTGTAACTTAATTCAGCACATTAAGCTGCATGCCTTAATGCCAAAAAAGAGTTGCAAAACTATGGTCTGATCTTGCTTTTCATTGTTTTAGGATACATTGTAACTACCTTCAGAAAGCTAAGCAAGAGTAATTTATTTGCTTTATAGACTGTTATCTGTTACGACTTTGCCATTGTATTTTGGTAATAAATTGTTTTAAAATAGGTCTTTTTTGTTTCTTTACAAGCACCTTGACATGAATGATGTAACTGAAACTAGTATTTTATCCTGTTTCCAGATAGTTAACTCAATCTAGGACCCTCTTAAGCCTGCTCTTCACTTTTTGTTCAGAGCACTAGGCTATAAAAAAGCCCTTTATGTGTACATGACCGAGTTACAGTACCATTACAAAGATTTAATACCGTACTTTTCTAAATTGAAAAAAGCACCCATGAGCTCACATTATTCAGTTACATAGTGAGATATTAATTAATTCCTTTAGAATTTAAGGAACTTTTATGAGATTAGAGTGGGGAGCTGGGATTTACAGTACTTGTTACATTGGAACATGCTAAAAATTAGGAACAACCACAACATTTCAGCTGTTGACCCTTCTCCTGAGGGGGAGAGAGGAAGGTAGCAGGGATATAAAACACAGAAGAACTTTGTACAG
The DNA here is from genome assembly GCF_040954835.1 of Lepisosteus oculatus. Taxonomy (NCBI): domain Eukaryota; kingdom Metazoa; phylum Chordata; class Actinopteri; order Semionotiformes; family Lepisosteidae; genus Lepisosteus; species Lepisosteus oculatus. Next base: position 5,305,923 of record NC_090715.1, on the reverse strand, counting down.
AGCAGCTGAGACCGTGAGATCAGGGGGACCACATTTCATAAACACAGAAGATGATGGAGAGGCATAGGTCCATGAGGAAGAGTGTAGGATGCATTTACAGTGAATTTTTAGTCTAGATAAATGTCTTTAATAGTTGTTCTTAAATACCTTTTAGTACCTGCTTTTGGAATGCTGCAAAAAGGGAAAAAAATGGACATTGGGGGAAAAAAAACATTTTTCATATTTTCTTCAACTTTGCAAATACCAGAAAGAAAACGCTTAAGATGACTAATTCTATCATTACATTTTATTACTGGGAATTTTAAACTGCACTTCTAATCAGCTCAAAAGTATTAGGAAGTTTTGATCTGCAATGGTGACATTTTCTTAGTGAACCAGAATTATTTACAGTACTACATAATTGAGTTTGTGTATATCATTACTTTGGAAAAAAAAACTGACACTTAAATAGCCCTGGAATTGAGCCAGAACCTTAGTCTGCTTCATTTTTACATCTTTAATATTTTTTATTGGTGTAAAAAGGTGTTTAATCTGAGTTTTTCATTAGATCTAGATATTTAGAAGCTTGCTGCCTTCTGCTGGAAACTTTTTTTTTATAATGCAATGATCGGTTATCTCCTTGACTGCCTTTGAAGAGCTCCTCGTATGACCCATATATGTTACGAGTGCCATCTTCATAGAGCGTTGAAGGACATGCTGCTGTAGGGACATCTGGTCCAAGTGCTTTCGGTATAATTCCCTCCCTGTTTTCGTAAGTGACAATCCTGCGGGCTCTTCAGCAGCATTCTGTGCTGCTTTTCTGGTTGACAAGTAAAAATGAATCGATGTGCATTGCTTCTGTTTGTTAAACTCTAATGTGAATCAGATAATCAGATTAAAAAGACAAAAATGTAATTGTTTTATAATAAGTTATTTAATGTAACTAAGATGCAGAGTGATTAGGTATTGAAGATCTACCACATAACACGTTTTTCTATGAAAATGCCATTGAGTATTCATAAATCTTTAGCCTGTTTAAGCTCTTGGGGAAAAATCCTTACATTCAGGTATAATCTCTTATAAAAGCTTAACCCATTTCTCCTGTAATTGCTTGTGCTGTGCATAATGGCACGAAGACGTCACTTGAAATATGAAATGTAGAGGCATATAAAAAAAGGGGGATACAATTATTTTGTCTATTTTTATGCTTTGATGTTAGTGGCATTAATACCTGATTTCTCCAAAAGCCACTGTATTGCATGTAGTAAATGATGTAATAAATGTACACTGGAGTTTTAACACAATTTCATTCTCATGTTACACAAGAGTCACTTAATTGGCTGCAACTGGTTAGTTTTTAACTTTCAGATGAAATTAGAATAAGAAAAATATGGTCTTCTACTTTATAATAACCTATTTCCAAGAAATACTATAAAACAATTTTTATTCCTCTGACAATCTGGATCTAACAACACCGTGCCAATTTTTTTAACTTCTTTGATAAAATTGAACTCTTTCAAGTTCAAAACCTTTTCCCATGCCTACGTTAACAATCATGTTATGGTAAGAAATTCACTTTATTTAAATGAGATGGCACATAATTCGGCATCCACTTTTATAAACTACTGTAACTATGATAATTCATACTTTTAATCTTGGGAAGTGTAGAAATTGGAGGTATTACAAAGGATTTTCTGTCTTTTTAAAGAATGTTTTTTTTGCAATTAAAAATACATCAGCATAGTAGATTTGTGTCAGATTCTGGCAAGAAATCTGGGATATGAGCTTTTTAATAAATGCAATACCAGGTTTCAAAGAGTTTGTAATACGCTGAAGGCCCAGAGGCCAAGATTCTACCAAAAGAGAAATGTCCTTCAGAAACTAATTACCCATTTAAATATGCACAGAAAAACTGGGAAACTCCTTGTTTAACTTGTCCATTACTCACTTGTCCAGGAAGAATATCTTGTCCAGGAAGCCTGAAGATCAATAATTTTAGAAGCACTCTGTTGACTCTTAGGGTTGCGGTGGACAGCTGTTGACTGAGATGCAATAATTAGATATAAGATCTCATATAAAATCCAGAATCTTTTTATCCTTTCAGAGGCATAAAACCATGGAAATCTATAATGTTATGACCCTTGGGCATTAACATGAACAAGAAAACAGACAAATCAAACAACTGTGAAAGGGACACTGGTATGGTTTTAAGGTCTGTCATGAAAAAAACAAGGATATTTTTTGATAGGCATGGAAGGCACTATTTTCTGGTTGGGCCTGACTCTGAGCATCCTAGAGATAGTCTAGGATTTTATTTGGTCAGTGTGTTTAGTTGATTACCACTCTGAAGCCATTAACTCCATCACACCGGGAAACCCGTTGTCATTCATTAGGTAGTGAATTACTACAATAGATGAATCTTACTCCAGCCCCAGTGCCTTAGTATCACATGAGCTGTACGTGCAGCACAGTTTTAAATAGGTAAGGAATGCTCTCATTTAGTGTTCATACTCATTAAGTATGCAGTACTGAACTGTGCAATATGCTGTCTACCTAACACAGGGGTTGAGAAGATAACCTACCAGTGCAAGAAGAAAGTCTATTTCATGAGTATCTGAATATGGGTGTAAACTGTTCCAAACAAATGGATGATAAGATTTCCTGCAGGAGACAAAGCAAAACAATGTCTGTTAATATGCGCATACACTATCAGAAAACCTCTTAGTAAGGGCTACAGTAAGCATAAGTGTTTAAGGAAGTATCAACCAGTAGACAGGATGCCAGTCAATTGCAGGGTACACTCAAACAGTGATGATTTACAGACACCAGTTAAGCTGCTTGGGAGAGTGGGTGGAAATTGGAAACACCAGCCTACGTGGATGTGAGGGAAAGCAGGGAAACTCTGTATGGAATGTGCATCTCAGTCTGAGATCAAAACAAGAGCTGTGAAGCAACAGCAGTAACACACATGTCAAAGCACTGCCCAAAATCCATTAATCCATCCATTTTCTAAACTGCTTTTACTAGTACAGGGTTGCAGGGGAGCCACAGCCTGTCCCAGCAAACAACAGGCACAAAGATACAGAACATCCTGGACAGGGTTTCCGGTCCATCGCAGGACGCGCACACAGACACAAACACACACACACTCATACCAGGGCCAGTTCTTCCAGAAGCCAATTAACCTATCGGTATGTTTTGTGGGATTGTGGGAGGAAACCGGATCACCCAGAAGAAAATCACATGAACATGGGAGATCACACAAACTCCGCATGGATTGCATGTGGAGGTCTGGAATTGAACCCGGGGCCCCAGTGCTGTGACGCAGCAATGCTCACCACAATGCCACCATGCCACCCAAAATCTGTTAATATGAAGTGAAACCAATAACACATATCCACTGATCTTACTCTAAATCTCTTATCTGCTATTTCCCCACTGTATTGAATTGAAATATACTGTTTATGCAATCTCCTACTGAGGCAATTACACAGTCACAGTGGTTTGCCTTTCATTAGAAATCAAAACCTCTGCAATGATAAACTAGTTACAGGCCCCGCATGAGACTCATCCACACCAAAAACAAAATTGATATTTGTACAAACATACAGTGATAATGTACAATTTAGGATTTAAGAAATGACGGCAGCAAAGAGAAAAATGTCAATCTGAAATTACAGCCTAATCAGGCAAAATTATCTTATTCTCTGGTTTAAAAGGATATAATCAGACATACTTTATATACATGTTACAATGATGAAACCTAAAAATAAAATCTGAGATTAAACTGAAGAGTAAAATAGAAGGAATAACCATGATAACCCCATTTTCTACAATTCTATTTTAAAACCTGATTGTCGCAGGCTTCCCATACTGTAATTTTAAAAGTGGTTATTGTTTTTGAGTATATATTAATGTATGCAATAAATGAATGACAATCCATTTAAGTTAAAAAATTATTTGCATGATAAAACATGTCATTTTGTTTCTTCTTAGTTTTTTACGTATCGTTAGTTGCCTTCAGGAACTCACCTCTTCGGCCGTTTTAAGAGGTTTGCCCGAGAAGTTTTTTTCATCTGAGCCTTGATCCTGTCCAGCTGCTCTTTGACCACCTGAGTGTGGGATGCGTGCTTCACCTGAGGAGGAACTGGCTTCTCCTGTGTTTCCTTGTAGTGCCTCTCCTTGCTGTCCTTCTACTTTCGAAATAAGGCACTTAAAAGAATAACAAGAATAGGGAAGAAGCAGCACAGATGCAGTAAACCGCAAGATCCAGAAGGGATGACATACAGAACCAGTCTGACCTCGATTTCCTCTTTTTCACACTCATTGGAAAACCACCAAACACAATACAGGGAACAGAAAACCCGGTTGTTAAAGGATGAGAAAGTGCAATAGTAACACACATTTCCTAGAGAGTCAGGTCCGTGGTGATCGGCCTGCTTTTGTGGGTTTTTTATTTGTTGTCTTCACTTTGAATGCGTTCTATGATCAGTATTTGTACTTTTACACATAACGAAGGTCTCAGTAACTGGCAGTGAAAAACCCAAGACATGACTCATCCCATTCTGTCAGGGACATTCATCAAAGTAGCTTTTGTCAGATGACACTTAAGTTTCATCTGCTGTTAAGATGAAGAGTCAAGCAGTCAAGCGGAGTCCTAACGGCAGACTACTGGTGGGTGTCAATCGTGGGGCAGAAAGTTTTAATATAAGGAGCAAAACACAAATCTATACCTACTGTACATGTCTACAACAGGAAACCACTGCTTGAAATGTGTTTTTACTGTGCTGTTCATTCATGTGCTTGGATACACCATACCTCCCTTTCTTGGTGCTGCTCTGTCCGTCCCCTCCTCCTTGAAGCTGTCTTCATGTGTGTCTGGTTGTACAACACTCGCAGATTTTGAGTTCCATGATTTCCTGAGCTGCCCCTTGTCTGTGTGAGTAGATATGCCAAGAATAAATGTAACCACCAAAATAAGTACAGTACTTTCAGAAAAATAATCATGGGGTGATTTGAACTGCAGACAATGAAAATCAGATAACCTGGATGGGGTAACATTCAGGTGCCAGAGAATATGCATAGATCTACAGTAGCCCTTTGCTTACCTTAATGGCTACGAGTAACATATTTAGGTTATTTAGGCTGATTGATTGCCAAGAATGTATTAGTAGATCAGGACAAAAATTATCATAGAATTATCATATCAAAATACAAAATCGATTTCTTTTCCTCCACGTGAGAGCTTAGTTTCTGATGATAGTTTGAATATCCCCAGTTATGTTATCTTATTATTATTTTATTGTTGTTATCTTATTTGAACATATTCAAACTTCTGTTTTTGATGCCAGCTGGAAAAACAACAATACATTTTGCACCATTTATTGTTCTACATGTTGTAACTCTTAAACTTCAAGTGCTGTGATCTGCTTTCTAGTTCACCTGCGAAGTGGACAACTTGCCTTTTGAGTCCTCATTTGTTGCGTTATCCTCAGAACTTGATCTGCTTTTGCTAGCCCAGTGGGAAACAAGGCCACATTCTGTCATTTTCAGGATTTACTTAATTAAAGGCTTGGAATCTCCAGTTTCCCCAGACCGCCCTGCGAAGAAAGAAGCTAAATTGTATTAAGGGAGCTCTGAGTACACGTAATGTTAGCTTCTCTGTCATGGTAACAGTTGGTAAGGTGGTTCGTTTGCAATACAAACCTACTCAGTGGCAGGCCAGGGTAAATACAGAAGATATTTTGAGGGTTGGTCATGTATTAACTTAAGCAGTCTCGTTCAGGATATTTAAGAGAAAGTTTTGTACTGTAGTTGTGTGGAACATCAGTTGTCTCTGTTCATCACTAGTTTGCACTGAAATGTTGTGCACAAAACATTGTAACATGAAAAATTATACTTTTTACCATTTGAAATAATACATTTCAGACTCATTTCAGGTATAACATACCTTAAGATGGGCCACCACGCCAGAGCTGCGTTATAATATACCTTTATTTTTAATCTCGGAAAATGCAAACCGATATTTCTTTAATGTACTGTGCCAATACAAAAAAAAACTTTTGATTCACACAGATAAAGCTGTTTCGTCGAAAGTTTTCTATAACATTTTATAGTTTTTTTTATTCTCACCATTCATTGGTTGAACAGAAACAGGAAAGTTGTAATAGCGACTGAAACGTGCTTCACTTACAGTTTGTTCTGTGCCGATTCAACCTTTATAGCAAGCTGTCATTTATATACATTAGGGGAACATCCTTTTTCGGTATTGGATGAGCATGTTCATATGATTTTTTGGCTTCGATTTGCCTTTTTCTCTTGCTTTGATAAATGCATTATTGCTCAACGATAGTCCTACCAACTCATACAGTATGTAGGTATTTGAACACTAAGCTGTCGTTTTTGTTACTACTGTATATAGCAGCTGGTTGGGCATTTTAAACTATCCCCCTTTCCAACTTTGTGAAGTTTTGCTGCCTCTTCACTGTCATAACCGAGAAGGTAAAAAAAAGAATCGCCATAAATTAGCTACAGACACTGTTACATGTTGGCCCGGGTGATAAAAGCACTATCACAAAAATGTTTCGAGGACAAAACGGAGTGTCCATTCATCTATTCATCTATTCTTTTCTTCAAAACGGCATAAGCCATACTCACACTCACAGCCTCTGCCTGGTAGAGAACAACTGGTAGGTGTCCCGAGTAAGACCTGCACTTTGAAAGTGAGTGGCAGTTCAGTGAATGAAGGACGTGTTTTCTGATCGTTTGCTCGTGTAATGTTTTTTTTTTTTTCAGGTTGCAAAGAGCGAATTTGAGCTTGCAAACCGCAGATCGCAGGGGATGTAACAGGGGGTACGGAGTGACCGAGATTAGCGAGTGATGCGATCTGAGATTTCATGACATCTAAGCAGTTGCCGTGTGCAGGAAACGCCGCTGCACAACAGGCCTGTAACACAGGCGAATGTGTCTGAAACAAAATGCCTTAAGTGTAGCTTCTTCTTGGATTACCAGAACAGATTTCGTGTGCGTTTGCATTAATCCGTTGGCCAAAATGGTTAGAATATGTGAAGCTAGATGGCTTTTTGCACGGATGAACAATCGAAAGCGAAATGTTACAGATATAGCATTTATATTTGCAGGACGTTATGGAGCTTTTTTCTATTCATGCTTGTGTTAGCGGACGAACAGTAGATGCTATAAATTGTTATCCGTGTGAATAATGCACAGTATTTAACCATATAACCATTTATTTTATCGCAGAGCGGTCACCTCCAAGACGGGATGCAAATAGTTATATCTCCTTATTTGCCCACAGTTGTTAATTCAGTTTTAATTAATGCCATTGTGTTGTACTCTTCATAGAGCTGGAGTACGATAAGCGGTGAACTCGGACCTATTCAAGATGTAACGCAACGTTCATATGTATCTGATAAGGCTACAATAATTGTGTGCTGTTTTACATTACCAACAAGTTGTATTGCGTTACCTAATTTTCGTCACTTTCAACCTTTTCAGGTTGTACTGGGATTTTTAAACAAGACAACAGAATTTGTATTTGACATGTCGCTTCTTAGCTGTAATTAGGTCTTCTTAGTCACGACATTTTCCGTAGCGTCGAGATAATTTAGTGTTGGGCAAATGGAGTCCTGTCCCCCTTGTTATGCAGGGTAAACGTTGTCAGATATTGTAACCGAAGCAGTAATGATTGCACAATTGCCTTTGGTGACTGAAAAATATACTGTACTACCCTTCTCAAATTGGAATTTTTGTTTAGCTTCAGTCTAAGTTTTTACCCCTTTTATCAAAGGTTTTCCTTTGTCGTTTTCACAATTATTTTGGAATAACGACCTGCAACGGACCACACTATGTAACAGCAGTGCATATAGCGTTTGTACTGCTGGAATCAGCAGAATAATACTCTAGTGTGGCAATGAATGGGTTACAGAACCGCCTCACTACAGATGTTACCGGTCAGTGCAATGGTCAGTTATCAGCGAGTTGGGAGAGGGTTTGCTGGAAGTTTCTTGAACACTTTTGCCGTTTTCCAGATTCACTGTTGAAGCATGACTGCTCTGAGGCAGAGGAAGGGCAGCCGGTCCAAAGAGGTGCCCAACGAGAATCAGAAACTAGAGACAGCGCAGGACATCAAAGACCAGACCCCAGCAGGTACAGTAGGAGGACTGGATGTGAAATCTTTGAAATATACAGCATTTAAAAATGAGTAAGGATAAGACATAAGGTTAGATGAGGAAAATCCTTTTTTTATCTAGTTGCTAGGGAGATGTATCTGTGCCTCCACAAAATGTGGTGATTCCATCCCTATCCGACTTCATCAAGTTTTAGTATTTTTTTTCTTTTTTAAATCTTTGATTTGTACAGTATTTATGTTGGTGGTCTCAGTAAAATGCATTTTTCTCAGGTGGTGCAGTATGGGCCGTCGTGTGGACAGTGACTGGATCTATCTTGGGGATGATCTTGGGTCTGTTGACTTCTGTCTATGTGGCAACTTTACACGAAAATGACCTGTGGTTTTCCAATATCAAGGTAAGATCTCAAAGATAGTTCTAGATATCATGGTGTCTTGCAAAAAAAAAAGTTTTATTTTACATTGGTGTGTATCATCATTATGGTCTCTTACAAGAAATATACCGGAAAAAATTGGCATTTTTCTAATTATATACCTAAGTCAGTTCAGAGGCTTTATATTTGTGTCAGCCTCGATTAACAGAACATTCTATTGGCATTCTCTTTTACAGAAAGCTGTAATGTAAGATCAGAAATTATGTATACAGTGGATCTCCATACATCTTGACATCACAGTCCTTTAATTTGTTAACATGTTCAGCATTAAAGTTATGACACTGTCTCTGGCCCTTGTAATGGTTTAAAAAATAAGGAAAAGACAAGAAAAGGTCATGCACTGAAATACTGCATCACTGCTTTGAAATATTAATAGATTTAGGCATTTTACTTTTGCTTTTGCATTTGGTTGCCTTATGAATAAAACATATTAAAACTGCACACAGGAGCAGTGTGTAGTGAGTTATATTCCAGATGCTACTTCATTATAGACTTTCTGAGTGCTGAGCCAGTGTTTTCTTCTTTATAAATATAATGTAGCCTTTAGTGTTTCAGTGCTGCAGTGGAATAGTAGTTTACTAATCCAAAAAACATTACATTGTGGTAACTTTGATGTTCACTCTCTGTGGTGGTGTTTCATACATAAATGAAAACATTTTATCAAAATAGTTTTAAATATGGGATTCATAGATACTTTTTCTGTTCTTTTGAAACAGTAAAAAACTTTAAACCATGCCTTTTGGAAACAAACAAAAAATGCATCAGAGTTAAAAGGCAGATGGCGATTTCTTGGTATAGGTGAAATTCTATTATTCTTTGTTTACATGGAGGAAAAAAATGAAGTCATTCTTCTGCATAGGGGGCTGCTGCTGTATAATGGCTACAGTACAGTATATCACCCAGGTGAGGGCTTCTATTCAGTGTTGGTCAAGTGGGTTCCCTCCTATATGTAATGTGCTTTGTGATCTTTCAGTACCATAGAAAATGCAATTTAAAAATCTTTTTAAACATCATATATAATTCCTCCATCTAAATCATTCATTTATTGTAGTTCTAGTTTTGTAGTTCCAGTCATGTTATTGAAGCAAGTACCCTGGCTTCTTTCAAGGAATGGGTGGATCAGATGCTTGGATCGATTAGCTACTAACTACCAGTCAAGCGAAATGAGCAGGATAACTTTTGGTTCTTTGTAATCATTGTTTTGTTTATAGTACATGTTGTACATTCATATTTTGGCTTTATTGTTTTTTATTGCTGTTTTGAGCTGTATTGCATTTATTTCCAAGAAAGCAAGCAGATGTTCTCATTTATAATAAATCCGGGTCAGTTTCTATGTTTTGGCTTGGATGATATGTATTCAATTGGATACATTTCTAGAACACAGTGTTTAAAAAAATTCATTATGGAACAGGCAAGTCAAATTCCATTCTGCAGGGAGTTACCAGAGTGCTGATTGTGTCTGTAAATACTATTCCAGTTTTATTTATAAACCAGATTTCTGACTGAATCTCATATTTGAAGTGTAGGGCCGAAATAAAAGTGCACATAGCAAGAGGAGAAAATATAGAATCATTTTACAGGTTATTTTGCTCTTCCCTTATTGTTTTTACTGTGACCTTTGTCACTGCAAGATTAGAGTAACACAGGAATCAGGAACATTTCAATTTCGCAGTGCAGAAGAAAGAAACCGAAACACTTCCTACATTGCAGTGTTGTCAGCTTTGAAACAGACATCATGACATCCAACCATATTTTTCCAGACAGAAATAATTACAAGAGAAAGGCTTCAGTTTAATTAAAGTTTAACACCTCATGATTGCGTTATTCCATCATCATTGCACTAGAAATACAGTATTTTTAGCTTTGTTTTAAGAGAGGGCTTTGCACAAATATCCTGCACATGTTGCCTCTGAGTTTAAAACAGATGCAGCTTCCCTACCGTCTGTACTCTTAAATGTTCATGTGGAAGGCTGTTGTTCTGTTGGAAGCGGCTGTTACTTTGCCTCTGAATTCGTCAGGTGTGAAATCACCATTATGACATTTATAGTACTTGCCGGGATTATTTTAGGGTGTAGTTATTCTTGTCTTTAAAAATATCAGTAGCCTTAAAACTGGCTTAACATTTTCCAAAACACATCCTAAGTTGCTTTTACTGCTGTGACGAAAGCCCAGCAGTCATGCACATTCTTTGTATCTACCCCAGTAACTCTTTTAAGAGGTTTTTGAGCCCCTGACAAAGAAGAACACAGCTGGGATTGCTGCTTCGATTTCACTTCCAATTCTGAATGCATTTTATTATTTTCTCATGGAAAGTGTTGCATTTATTAAGAGCAAAACATAGGTTTAGTGGCAGGTTTCCTTTAGCTTAACAGTTATTTCATGAAAAAGCAATGTGATCATTCTCAAAGTCTATAATGTTAAACATCTGGATTAGGTTGAAATGTGTATTTTGTGAGGTATTCTTTCAGGATATTCATTGTACATTGCCTCTGAATCTCAGTTCTTGAAAAAGCGCCACTGGTCACTTTAGGAAAATGGGAAGTTAGGGTAAATGCACAATATTGCTGTTAGAAACTGTCATGATGGAGTTGAGAAGAAGGAAAAGTTATCTAGGAAGGCATTTATTATTTTTCAATGAACAGAGTCTACGGTATTCTGGGATGAAGATCGGTTTAAGTTGTGTGAAAGAAAACCTCCAGCACTTGTATTTGATGTCAGAATTTGTTCAAAGTGGTATTGAGTTCGTTGTAGGTTTGGCCTTTGCTTTTGTAATGGGATTCTTTCACTCTTGGTGTAGTTATTCTTTGCATGAACATCTCCTGTAGTTTTCAAACCTAAAGGTAAGCAACACTTGATTGATGATTTCAGCACTTTAATGTTTCACAGAAGTGATTGTATTTCCTGCTATGTTTATTTTACAAGTAATTGACTGTTAAGAGTGCAGAGTGCTAGAGACTGTTAGTGTGTATTGGTGTGCCTTTTGTACCTGTAAAAAAAGTATTTCTTTTTGTGAACTTACCATTAAATCCTGATCCAATTGCAGGAAGTTGAGCGTGAAATTTCCTTCCGAACTGAATGTGGGCTCTACTATTCCTACTACAAGCAGATGTTACAGGCTCCATCTATAAAGCAAGGTAGTTTTTATTATTATAAACTAAGTCCTGAGTTTATATTGGATCAGTTTGGAGGAATAAGTAGACTGAGTATTTTAAAATCTTATCAGAGGAAGATGTAACAAATCAGTTGCTTAAGCTCTACTTGAGTATAAAGATAATTTGCATATTTATAAATTAGAGGAGTTGCTCTTTTATCAAATAAGAGGCTGTTTTCTCAACCTCTTTCTCACGTGTGTATTATAGGCACTGTTGCAATGTTGCACTGAATGTGTAATGTAACCTTGGTAACAACCACTTGGGAAAAGCAATAATATAAGATAAATGCTAAACTAAAATTTGTATTGAGACATTGAAGCATTGTGCCGGTTTGTGAAAAGCACTGTAAGTCTTTCTGAAAATTATGTCAGTAGCCCTGAGGATAGTTTTCATTAATATTTTTTTGTGTGTCTTTTATTAGGGGTTTTTGAGCTGATCAATGACAACAATACAGAATCCAAAAGAACAATTAACCTTCTGCAACGTATGAACATCTATCAAGAACTGTTCCTTAGCATTCTTTACAGAATCCTGCCTGTTCAGGTAAAATGACACATGCTACTTGGATTGCCATGCATAAGCATAACACTGCTGCCATTATATCTACATTTTATTCATTGGTTCATTCAGTGCATAATAATTTTCATGAAGTGAGCTGGAATATATACTTGTCGATAGACTTATTGTTATGTTCCTATAAAACAGTAATCTGACTTTGCCATCTCTTGGATAATATTTCAATGCAGACCTTTTTATTTTCCAGGAGTATCTAGAGCCTGTGTATTTCTACATTTACACTGTGTTTGGCCTTCAAACAGTGTATGTCATGGCTCTTTACATCACCAGCTGGCTGCTCAGTGGAACGTGGTTAGCAGGAATCCTCACTGCCACCTGGTATATTCTGAACAGGTACCACTAACCTGAAAAAACTGATCCACAGTACTGCACTCTTCAGTTGTAGATGAGATTGAGAACTATCTGTAGCACTTTTTCACATGCGTCAGTCAGTCACTCACTCACTGTAAAGGAACAAGTGATAGGTTTATTCCATGCTGAAAAGAGAAGAGAGAAAATGCAACATTTCGGCTATGAAGCCTTCTTCAGGTGTGGCGTGTGCTAACACCTATAAAAAAGCATGGAATAAACCTATCACTTGTTCCTTTGCAGACCAGGCATGCTGACGCTGCTACCCACCTCAGCTTCTCACTGAAAACCTTCAGCAGTTGAGTATGTATTTTTGATGCGTGCCTTTCAAACTAGTGGAGAGGCAAAAGGTGATGCCCAGGGTGCTCGAAAGAACTGAATTCTGTTTTTACATGTTCAGGGACCTAGGCATCCACACTCATCATAAAAAAAGAATTGAAACACATAATGTAGGTGTTTGTTTCAAAGTAACTGAGTACACGGAAAATTAGTTGTTAAACCAAAATGTTCAGTAATATTACTATTACAAGACTGAATGTATGTAATAGTATATATCAGTGTGTGTTTAGTAGCAGACTATCTTGGAAGCTGTTTTATTCACTGTTTAGGATTTATACTTTCTCAAGCATCTAACACTTTCCTTCTTTCCCATTGTATTTATGCCAGCAGCATTGCAATCTTGTAGCCCAAACCTGTCAGGTCTTAGAAGCTACACAAGGCTTCTTCAGATTAAATGTCCAGATTGTGTTCAGGTTAAAGTGCATAAAAATGCAAAGGTTTTAGTTACACTGTAACTGTTCTCAGGATGCACTTTTGTCTGATTTCTTCTTTTTGTTCCATGATACAGAGGGTATCCAATTTGAATGTATAGATGGGATATACAGAGGGTATCTTTCCCATCTGAGTGTATTTTGATCTTAAGCAGGACCTACACACCATTCAAGAGGTTAAACTGTGGACTTTTAAAGGCTAAACAATTGACAGTTCTATTTTGGCTACAAGGATGTGGCATGTCTTGTAAATCCACTATTCACAAAGGCTGAATTCATGTTCTGATCTTCATGATTAAACACATTGATGTTGTAGTTTTACTGTTGAGCATCTCTACATAGGAATGTCCGTGTGGTGTTTTGCTACAACATGCAAACCACCTACACAGGAATACTGTTTTTTTTCACACATTCCTGCTGTGGGACAGCAGACCACCAGGTGGTGGTAAAGGGTTAATTCCTCTGACTTTTCTTTCAGAATAGATACCACCCGAGTAGAGTTTACCATTCCTCTGAGGGAGAACTGGGCTCTCCCATTTTTTGCCCTTCAGGTGGCTGCTATCACATATTACTTAAGACCACATCTGAAGCCACTGCAGCAGGTAAGAAGGAAAAGTAGAATTGTGTGTTCTGCTTTAAGGACTTATATTAATAACTGATGCTTTTTGTACCCTGGATTTGAAATAAAATCTTTAACATACCCAGGTATTAAAAATGCTGTATAATAGAATTGGCAAATCTGACCATTAATAAAGCATTATAGTGTGGTATTGAATCAGATTTAAATATGAATAGGCAGATTACATCATAATCTGGAATTTATTAAGTACTTCAAGGCTTATGCTAGAAGATTAGTCTTCTTAGACTGTTCTGTTGAATTGTATTTTAATGTAATTTTCACTGTGTGTTAAAGTGGACAGTATAAAAGTTCTGTGGAATGTGCACATGCAGATACCACGATTCAACAGTCCTGATATTTGTAAATGTACCAAAAATTAAAGAAACATTTTTTTGTTTTTGTCTTTTTTTCTTTCAGAAACTGGTACTTTCACTGATCTTCATATCAACGTTATGCTTTAGTTTAACCTGGCAGTTTAATCAGTTCATACTGCTCATCCAGGCCTTTGTTTTCTTTTCACTGGACTGTTTGGACTTGGCTGTACCCAGACAGGTGAGTTGTCTTGGTGCATTGTCATTTAGGGGACTCAGTTCTGTTTCTGAACTGCCTTTCTAATGGACTGTGATCGTATATATATACTGTACGAGGCTTCTAAAACTATTTTCACAGTTGTGTTTTAGAGGTGTGCACCATGAAGCAATAAAATCTGGTGCATGTGTAGATTGAACCATTCAGCATTTACCCCATTCTAGCCCAGTCTCAGAAGTTAAAGATGGCTGGGCCTGGCCAGTACCAGGATGCAAAACAATTTGGTGACCAAAAACAATTTTGTAGGAGCAAGCGTCCTTCAGATGAGCTGTTATGTTGAGGAGATTCAAGTGGGGGGCTGTATCAGTGTGTTAGCTAGCAAAGGACTGAGTAGGGTTGATCACACTTGCACGTTTCTAGCTAACTGCTTCATAATGGCTGCCACAAATCACAAAGGTGGGTGCTACACTTCAGTGGTGAATGAAGAGGGTCCCCACCTAATTGTAAAGAGCTTTGGGGTGAAAATGCTATACAGGTCAATGGATCTGTTTGGGATTTTTATTTATACTATACTGTTCATTATTTTATTATACATTATTGTTATCATATATTGTTGATTCATATTATTCCCTTGAATACCACTTTGCATCTGAGGAGCTGCATTGGATAAATAATCAAAGGTTAATTCTGAGCTAAAAAGTTGAAAGTAAAAAAAAACAACACTTCGACTGTTGAGCCTTCTTCAAATGTCATGTATTAATGAGCTACTGAACCACACTTCCAAAGCTAAATCCCATGCTTCCTTCAAGTAACGGCTGGGTGAGAGTATTTTACCAATTAGCTGCTAGCAACTAAACAAGCTTTTTGGGCCTTGTTGTTTGCAACCTTTCTTGTGTTCTTCTGCAGCTGTTCACAGTCACAAAGCTCAGGTTGGGAGGTTAAAGCATCATCAAAAAATGTATTGGGAAATTGTGCAAAATAAATCCTGCTAATTGGGAAACACTTGGAACTTGTAACTGGAGGTGCATACAGCATATACAGTACATCATTATGCGTGGTCCCTGTAGAGGATTTTCATAAATAACATGAATTCTTATTTTTAAAAAGAATTTCTTTACATTGACTACTTCTATGAGCTTTCAATGATTTTTTACCCATTTATTGTGTATACTGAAGTTTGAAAGAAGTGTTTGTAAGAGGTGACTGTCATCTGCTCACAACATCTTGCATTCTGAAAGGCAAATGATCTGAAGATTCAGACAAATTTACTCAAGTTGTGTTTGAATATTTCCATAGGTAACAGCTTTGTACCTTGTTCATGCTGTAAACCTGTTCCTGGTATGGCTACTGCAGTTTTGTAACTCAATGCTTCTGGGATCCCTGGTGCTAAGCTTCATCTTTGCTGCACTGATCGTCAGGCACTTTCAGGTAAAGAGCGCCAGGTTGGGACCTGCCAGTACTTGAGGGATATCGGTATGAATACAATGCAAAGAGGCAAAATCTGGTTCCTCAGGGTCAATGGATTCTTTCTAGGAAAGAGAGAATGTGGAAATCAAGGATGCCGTTCATGAGATTCATAGCAGTAGTGTTGTAAACCCAGCAGTATGAATTTTTTTTAAATCCCCTGGTCCCCCCCTCTCTGCATTTATTCATTAACCTTGGTTGGGCTTTGTCAAAGGAGACATAATGCTTTTCATTGCTGGCTGACTATCATAGTGCCTGTAAAGTCGCTACCAACAGAACACCATAATCAGAAATCCCTTAAAACGTACATAAGTGGACTGCATGCTCTGTTATTTGCAGACTGCTCATCTTATTGTGGACGAATAGCCTGAAGGTATAAAGTTAGAAAATATCAAGTGTTGTATTCTTCAGTGATTTAAGCATGAACATTTAAGGGAAACACTGTTCTTTTTCAAGATTAATCTATTTTCCAATAATGATAGGAATGGAATGGACACTCAAAAACACTGCTCTCTTTTCAATGCTGTTGGCGTTGGGTGGTTCTAATTCAGATGTGCTTTTGTATTTCCTAACAGAGGAACCTGAAAGTTGGCAGTTTCCCAGTAAGGATTGGAAAGCTGTTTGTCCACTTGATTCTTGTTTTCAGCTTAACATTTATTTTCAATTATTTTGCAAAGGTGAGATTTGTTCACTACTGTCCCCATTTAAAATGTGCTCACAACTGACATATTCTGTACCTTAAATTTAATCTCATGTGTGTTAAATAATTTACAAATATTTAAGTATTTACTATGATTTCTTCTTTCATTTGCTCTTTAATATCATCACACATGTGCCAAGTTCTGAGTGTTTTTCATTGTTTTTCCTAACGTGTATTACAGAAAGCTCTGATGCTCAAATCTGATGAACACATTTATAAGTTCATAAAAGCAAAGTTTGGACTTGGTTCAACCAGGTATGAGAGACTTTTAATTCCCCATAAGTCTTTTGCTGTTAATTCTAGACATGTTTTATCTTAATACCGTTGACAGCTTAACAGTTTGTGTTTTATTTCTTCACTCTTGTAAAAAGCACTGTGTACTTTGTGCTTTCATATTCATATTTTTCTGCCTTCTCTTTTTCTGCTTCAGTCATTTTTCCAGATTTATTACAGAAGAATTTGTGAATTGTGTTGATAAACAGGCCTGTGCTTTCTTTATTTTATGATGCCCTAGACATACAGTACTGAATTACAATATACCTGGAACTGGGAAAAAACTGAAAAAATCAATTTTGACATATTACTTTTTTTGGTGTACCTCATCAAACCTTTCTCAACAGAGACTTCGATGCCAAGTTGTATCTGTGTGAGGAAGCTTTTGGGCTGATGCCCTTGGATACATTTGAACGTTTGGCAGGCACCCTGGTGCTGTACCCTTATATATGTGCCCTTACTGTCTTCGTGATCATACTGGCATGTGTTGCTGTTGGGAATCTAAGGTACACTGTGTTCCCCTGAGCTCTAGTTCAACTGTGAACAAATTAGATTATCTTCTGTTTCTGACTATGCATTATTATAAACTGTTATTATGATGAAGACGTGCAATAAATTGTGTTGGTACAAAGTGATCCTGTCTAGGTGTAATTTAAATGTCTAGAATGTGCTAAGTGTTATTGCACCTCCAGCTTGTGTGAGTGGGCTGTTTGCTTTTTTCAATCAAGATGGAGTCTTGCTGTAGGCAACAAGGCTTTGTAGTAATCAGCATGAAAGATGCTAATCACTTGTCTCAATAAAGATGTGCTTTATTACACAATTAAAGTTGACTCCTTTTTAAGACAAGTGCGTTTATTTGTGCCTGTACTGTATATCAATAAAAAATGTATATGTGCGTATAAACTGAATCTGATTAAGTCACCATACAACCTTGTTTGTTCAATTCCTGTTTTAGTGATTCAAATGGCAGACCTCCGCAGACCCAAGAAGAGGAGAAAATGATAAATATAAGACCAGACGTTGCCTACAATGTCTTACACACTGTTTTCTTTGGGCTTCTTGCATTCAGTACAATGAGGTAATAATATAACTTGCTAAAACATTGTGCATTGAAAAGAATCTGAACCCTGAACATTATCTCTTGAGCTCTAACAGCGGTGCTGTTTTTCTACAGAATGAAGTACCTATGGACTGGCCACATGTGTGCTTTCGCAGCATATGGGGTGTGTAGCAGAGAAGTGTGGGGGCTGTATCTAAAAGTGATCCGCTTCCACACAAAAACAAAGGTGAATTACCATCCATCCAACATCGTACAGAATCGTTAGTTAAGAAATTGTTTCTAAGTGACACACTTAATGTTCAAATTTGACAAGACCACTGCATTCTTGGAGATTTGTTCCTTTATCCAATTTTAGTTTTCTATCACATTTTAAGTACTGTCCTAATTGGATGGGTATTAAGAAAATGCTGATGCCATACCTGTATCTTAAGCCATGCCTTAAGTTTTCTTTTTTAACATTTCACCATGTCTTCTGAAACAGCACAGCACACAATTGCTGTTCAGTGTTGATTACATCCACAGTGCAAGCCAGGGGTGGGCAGTGCTGCTCAAGGTGGGACAATATATCTTCAGGTATAGGGTCTCCTCAAAAGACCAGTACCTGAAGCACTGAGAGGAGCTGGTCTGGTTAAGCCAATAACTAGGTGATTTCAGTTGTTAAGAGCTGAGCTGGACACACTGACCTACCTGGACCAAGATCGGATACCCATGGTTTAATATAGGAGGTTTTACTTTGTATGTGTGTGGGCATGTACTTACTGCCTTGGTAATTACACAGAATGCAGTATGTGCGAATCTGACCTTGCTACATTGTTTAAAAACATATCATCATTAACTGAAATGTTTTACCTGGACCATAAAAACAGGAACATATTAAAATTCAGAAACTACCAAAGTCACCACTAGATGGAGAGAGAGGCACAGTAAAATTCCTTCAAATAAAGGTTATAAGGATGGTTTTGAAATAACATTTTTCAATGGGATGTTTTTATTTTCTTTAAAAGTGTCTTGACATTTCTTTCACCATGTTTATTATTTTTTTCCTTGCTCCTTTTTTTCTTATTTTAAGGAACAGCTGATCCGATACACGGTCCCTTTTTTGATTCTTGCTTTCCTTTATTACAAGGTGAGTTTCAAATTTATGTAATCACCATCACTCAGTTCATGACTACAATGCTATATGTGAAATCTTGCATCTGAAGCTTTTTGAATGGCAGTGGAATGTGGCTCCCAAATCAAAGATGCATGTCCACTTCTCTAGTTTTAACTTGGTTTATTTTCTAAAGGTTTAGTCCCTGAATGGGAAATTGGATTTCATATTGAAAAATGAGCATACCAATTCATTCCAAGTCATTTTGCAGGAGAAAATAGTCATTTTGCAGCTGACATTCATAAAAATACTTATAGTACTTGGCTTAACAACCTCTTTTCAGTGATTTAGTTTCAGTAGCAGTAGCATGTTTGATTTCTTGTATCTTACCAAGGTACGGAAATCAGATACTTTGTACTTTGTCTTAATTATTTAAGATTTCAAAAAACAAAATCTTGATACATTCTAACAGAGAGCAGGGATTGAAGAATAGTACATATGTAATTACATTTCTTAAATGTGAAGGGTTTCTTTTTTAATTCTTTCTTTTGCTTTCAGAAACAGCACAGCTGTATCTTCTGATATGGCTGCATGATTATTTTTCTGCTAAAAGATTTGATCAGAATTTATAGGCAGTACAGTAGGCCACATGATGTTCATGTTGTATTGAATGCTGTGAAATTATCAGACCTTGAGATACGCATCTTTGAAATCACTACCATTTAAAGGCTAATTTCCTCAATGTTGTTTTTGTTTGTTTTGTGTTCTGTGTACTAAGTTCTGGCCCAAACTGATGGAAGAAATTTCAGAACTGAGAGAATTTTATGACCCAGATACAGTAGAACTGATGAACTGGATTAGGTAAATATTTTTTTATCCTTTAAAGGAAGAAAAGAAGATTTTCTTATTTTAAAGATCAAATTTGGTGGTAATGTAATCGACTCTACTTACATGAATTACAGATTAGGATATACAGCATGAATAAGACATACTGCCTTGGAAGTGGCCCAGCCACTGGCAAGGATTCAGCCTTGAGTGGAATAATGCTTGAATAAGATTGGAGTTATGTGATTTACAGGAATTGGCCAAATTCATTTTACACTTTTAAGATACACTACTCTGGAAACTAGGGCACCTAGATGTAATGAGATTCTATGAGGCTCCAGAAGAAATCTTTATTCCTGTGATGGATTTAGTGTGTCAATTTACATTCACGCCTTTACAAGATTCAACAGGATGTACATCTGAACTAATTCTTTCCCACTGGTAATTAAATTTAGATGAAAGAGTTAAGCAAGGATCATGTTTCCTGAAACCCATGGCTAGGAAATCTTTTTTTTTTAATATGTAGATTACTCCATTGCAACCTCAAGCTTTAAATCGTGTGCAAATAATCTAGAAAAAAACTTCAATTAACCATTTGCAGAAAAAAGTCAAATGTAATCTTGCTAAATAGTGTATTTCTTGTTAAACTATCTCTTGTAAAACCAACCTAATGATAACATATTGTGAAAAATGTGTTTCTGTGATCCCCTTACAATTTTGAATATTATCGAAGGTCTAATGCGTTTGCTTTCAAAACCGAAGTGGAGTAAAATAAATCAAGGTGTTTCTAAAGGTTACTGATAGGAGTATTACTTAGCTGGAAGCATTAATTTGCAGTACAAGAAATGTAAAATAACAATGAATGTCATTCAGGTAGTCATTTTGACATTAACAGATTTTTAAAGGATCACAGTTATACACTGTCACTTTGATCATTTGATCACATCCTTATCTCTTCAAATCCTAGGTGCCATACTCATGTAATGTTCCACAACTATGTCACAACTATATTTCTTTCTTCTACTTTAAGCGGTTGTATTATTAGTCACAGCTAAATAGAAGTCACAAAACTCATCACTAATCATCAGTAGCTGGTGTCACTGCCTCCACCTGGGTGACTTCTGTGAGTTTCAAGCAGCTGCACAAGTTGCTTAAATTTAAGTTGCATGATTTTTTCTAAACAATCCCAAATCTGTTAACATGGCTGTTATGATCAGTGATAATTACTGTATGATAGTATACCCTCTCAAAAAATGACTCATAATACAGTTCTGTAGATTTATGTAGAAAGTAGAAAGTTATGTAGAGTTGTAATTAATATGCATTCCAGGCAGCAAAGGGATATTTCTACACCTCTATCTGGCAGAGCAGGAACAGTGATTAATTATATGCAGATGCACATCAGATGTTTCACGGGGCCATGTAACTGATGATCCAGGTCATCTTGAAGAATGTTTGCTTCACAAAAAGCACTGTTTTTGCAGAGAAGAATTTGATAGAAAATTCTAGTACTATAATGATTACAGTATATTAAAAAATCTCATCATTTGCACTTAGGGCCAATTCCTAAGACAAATGAAAATTCACATATTGACTGTTAGCAGTTCCATTTTACCAGTAAAGGATCTCAGTGCATAGGTTTGTTTGGGAACCCTGAACAAGGCTTATACTACTAGATCTGTCTCTTGTATACAATTCTCTACTGTCACAAACATATATACACAATAGATAAAAAGTGTAATCATGTAATGATTAAGATGTAGCTTTTAAACCCCCATGGGGTTTTATCAGTTTTTGTGCCCAAATGGGACAAGTAATCTAATACAGTACCATTTTAATTGCAGTTTGGACAAGCCTACTTGAATATTAAGTATTAATTTATAATGCATTGAAATCCATTTCCTGGCATTGAACTTTGTCAGAGGCTAAATCACAGTGCTCAGTGAAAGTTATCAGTTGGTGTTAACATTTGTATGAAAAACACTGCCAAAAATGTTTTCTTTCAGTTACAGGAGATGTCTGGGCAGCATCTTGAAGTGTGCTTTTTTTCAAAAGGTGTTAAAATAAATCAGTTGGTAATCTTTATTATACAGATTTTCTGTGATTATTGTTTAATATTAGTATACCTATCTTTATTTTATTCTATTACATTTTTCAAATATGAGATTGTTTTAATTTAAATTCCTTTACTGGTGAGCAAAGATCTGTGATTTTTTTATTTTTATTTTAGTAAGCATACCTTCATGTTAAGTCTTAGTCTGAAATACTATTGGAAAATGTGGGCATGGCCTGTTGGATTTCGAGTGATTTTCTTGGCTTTCTTAACTCATGTTTTTCATAAAATTGAAATATTGTGTTGGATTGTAATTCACAAATATTTGTCATCATTATTATAGCACAGGCAGTATTTCTTTATTTCACAGTGACTGAAATAGCATATATATATATCATGAAAAACAGGCATATCATTCTAAATTTCTTTTTTTCTGATCAGCTTTAATTAGAGTGATTGAAGTCTACATTCCATTTCCTTATAAGAAAGGGTGGGGCCAGCTTTGCTCAGATTCTCCATAACAGCCTGTCAGCAACTTCTGAATTAATTGAAATTTCTTTCAAGAAACATGATGATTCTTTGATTTCAATTAAAATTGCTTGTAAAGAAGGTTGCTAAATGAGACACCTGAAGCCAAGGATAAAGCCAGCGATACAGTAAATGAAGAGGTAGTTCATTTGCAGAGAGAAAGATTGTACAGATTACTCCAGAGGGGACAACTTTCATCACAGTCCTTTTGAGGTGAATTTTCTCTGTGTTTACAGCAGCCAGCAGTCTGTAACTGAGCAACATGGTATGGTCTTTTAATTCTGTTTTTGTAAATGGTTCAATTACAACACCGCAGTTCCGTCTGCTAAACAGTAATTTATCTGAGATCTGAACAGCAGGCATTTTAAACCTTCCTTCCCGAATAAGCCATCCATCGCAGGGCAAACGCACAGACACAAACACAGACATGCACACACTCACACCAAGGGCAATTCTCCCAGAAGCCAGTTATCCTATCAGTATGTTTTTGAACTGTGGTAGGAAGCCGAAGAGCCCAGAGGAAACCCAAGCAAATATGGTGAGAACATAAAAACTCCATACAGACAGCACCCCAGGATACTAACCACTGCTTTACCATACTGCCTATTGCTATGCAGAAAAAATAAGACCCACTGTTGTTTCAGGTATATTATTTTACTTAGTACTGTTAACACATAGAATTTTTGCATGATTGACTGTAGACACTTAGAAAATATCACACTTAATGACATTGCCGTTTTTCCTCTCTGCTGTTTTTAAGCTCCAAGACATCCAAAAAGGCAGTGTTTGCAGGAAGCATGCAGCTCCTAGCTGGAATCAAATTGTGTACGGGGAGAGTGTTAACGAATCATCCTCACTATGAGGACAAAGTCCTGAGAGAGAGAACTAGACAGGTAAGTCCTTTGGTGATTCCTGCTAGTTTATTCACTTTGAAGATCCACGTCCTACTGTGATACAACCTACTGTGTGTGTCGCCAACCTACTGTGTGTGTCGTGAAAATAATTTAAAATAAGTTTTCTAGTGTGTAATGAATTCTGCTGTCAAATATTACATGTTACGAAGAACAAGAGTACAGTATATACATAATGATGTATAAAGAGGAAGTTATTTATGTGAACACCTGTTCACCAGTAGGTGAAATTTTAGATAATTCTTCTTTTAAGGAAACATTTCAGTATTTCAGTACAGAGAATGGATTTGCTGTGATATTTTTTATTATTATTATTATTATTATTATTATTATTATTATTATTATTATTATTATTATTATTTAGGCACTTTATAATACTTATTTTCTGATGGAAGATTTTGTTCAAATTCATGTTGCGGTTCAGAATATACGTTTTTTTAATAAAATGAACTGGCCCACATCCTTTCCGCTAAGCCTACAAGTGCATTAGGAGTATTCATTGCCTGGCAGGTTTATACCACTGACTTGTCTTTCTTTTACTCATTTATTTGCAGGTTTATCAGATATATGCCCGGCAAGCCCCAGAAGACGTGCATAAGATCCTGCGTGCCTTTGGCACAGACTACATCATTCTTGAGGACAGTATCTGCTATGAGAGGAGACACAGCAGGGGCTGTCGGTTACGGGATCTTTTAGATGTTGCAAACGGCCATGTAAGTATGGGGCTGTGCCTTACCACTGAACACCTGCAGATACTGCGTTGTACCGTGGTGTATCCTGTAAGCCGCTCGGGACTGCTGAACAAAATCTGTCACTCTCTAAACACTTCAAAGGGTGACAGCGTGTGACAGTACATTAGAGGAAGGGATTTGGCTTTCTCTGATCTTTCAAACAAAGGTAAAGAATAGAATAAAAGGGAGAAACCTGTTTTATTTTTTTAAAGAATGCCTTGCTCATTATTTTGATTCTCAGTGACAAGCATGAATACTGTATTAATGCTTATTAGCATATTTTCCTTAAGTCAACTGTTGCCGCTAAATAAGAAATGAAGTTCTGTATGGAAAATGCAGTGCTTGTTGTCTTTCATACACCTTTTTTCTAAATTATGTGCTGATCTGCTTTCCAGTTTAGCCTAGCCTTTTTAGGAAATTGCTATCCTTTGCCTGGATATTATCAAGAGCAGGTTCAGGGGTTGTCAGCCTCTCCCTTGGGTTTTATTCCTACTTTTCCTTTTCACTTTTTTTATTTACAGTAAGTAGAGAACATTTCAGTATTGAAGGGAGTTGTTAAAACAAAGCTGTCATTGAATAAACTTTCCCACATCTTTGAAGGTCTGAATTTACAGTAAACGGTGTTAAGGTTTGCACTGGTTCTGAGCTTCCATAGGGCTAGTAACTAGCAGTATTTCCTGCAAACTCTGGCTCGTGTTTTTATCCAGTCTGCTACGTGTCTTTTAGATAATGGATGGCCCGGGAGACAATGACCCCGATTTGAAACCAGCTCTGCACCCTCGCTTCTGTGATGAAATTAAAACAAACGATCCCTCATACACAAAGTACTTCACTCGCATATTCAAGAATAAGACGTTTCATGTGTACAAGCTGAAAAGGGTTAAGAAGAAAGCACAATCAAACAAAGAGAACAACACAGGTGTCTAGAGTCCTTTCCGGCCAGATGCCATTTCGTTATCTCATTATTTTTTCATGCAGCGCTGAAGCAGGGAAAGCACTTTGCTTTTCTTCCTACTGTTTACACTGCTTGTCAAATTCCCAAATATTCCACCTACCCAAGAATTATCTGCAATCAGACCCCTTCATTGTCTGCCTGATTAGAGAGCCGCTGTGATTAGCATGCGTTGAAACTGAGCAGATGAATTTGGACTCAGGTTTTACAACAGACCGGCCAGTGGCAGTACTAGATGAGAAATGTTCAAGTAACTCAAGAATTTAAAAAATCCTTAAAAGTTTCGAAAGCAAAAAGAATGTTTTGACCTTAAAGCAATCGGAATCGCCGAATATCCTGCAGAGATAGCCAAGCTGCTTCCCTTGGTTATCTCAAGTCTGAGTCATGACTGTGCCATTGGTTTCTTTTTGAAACATCTCTGTCTCCAGCACATATATTTAAATGAAGACTTGCTGCCTGTTTTAAAAATAAAAATAAAAACCCTGTAAAAATCAGTGTTTGTTTTAATGCAGTGCAGCCGGATAGTCCATATAATACTTTAATGTGCTAAAATATTTATATTTTCAATGAGAATAAAAAAATGTTACGCATGCTCATTTGTCAAGTTTCCCTTGATGAAGAATTAGAATTGTTTAGCTGTTTTCAAGGTTGTGTGTCTTTACCGATTGTGGTAGTTTCGTTTTTTGTACTTATAATGTGTTACTTATGAACCTAAGATCAGGGTCTGCAGTCTGTTTTAGGGGAATACTTAGCAACAGTCTAAGTTGCTGTTGCCAGAAAAATGCAGAACTATTAGATTAATGAAGAATGTTGGAGAGAAACACAATATAAACACTATATTTAGACAGGTCATTCCTCCAGAGTTGCCTTCTTGTCACTGCTTTTCATTCTAAGAAGAACCTTGTATATATAATTTGGTGCATTAATTTCTATGTTTGTACATTTGTTCAGCTTGTTCTTGTTGCTATTCTTTCTAGTGGATAACACTATTAACAGCCAGTTTTCATAAAGAGAATTGTCTGATGAACGATTGTAATGATGAATGTATAAAATACATTTTTAATACACCATCCATACAATACATGTATTAAACACACCATCCATAAATATTCCTGAATGCCGTTTTCAGTTTATGGATGGTGCAGGGTTAAAGCATTCAGTATTTGTCTGACTTTCTTTATCAACAGTTTGGACAGTACCAACCTTTTCATATCCAATCCCTTTTTAAAGAAATTCCTAGATTTTGAGAGACATTTAAAAAATAAACAACTTGAGAGTATTAAAGTGCCTTTAAAGTTGTTTTGTTTTTCAGTAGTTATGAGTGGTTTCTCTTTTAAATTGAATCAGGAATGAGTCACACCTCTTATTAAAAAAAAAAACATTTGTTATTTGTTTGGCTGTGATTTATTTATGCAACTTTTTTCTCTTAGTGCCATAGTACACTTTTTCTGCAATTTGGGTCAAAAAAGCAAAGTTGTTGTAAAATATTTACACATATACAGTATTTGTTGTTGTGTTGAACAATTAATAGTCATGTTTACAGTACTGTTTTGTACCTGGTGAAATGCAGCAAGTTCAGTAACACGTTTCCATGACAATGGACATTCTATCTGCACATTTCTTCCTGAAAAATGAAAGTAATATAAAACATAATTTGTTCCCTGCCTTAATATAAATCTGTTTCTCTAATCTACATGTGGATTTACAGTCCATAGTATCTAAATTCCATCTGAAGTCCTCAGTGATTCAGTTGTGTGATCAATAAAATATATAGTGCAGTAATTTTTTTAGCAGATACTTTTAAAGATGCCCTTGAGTCATTAAACCATTAATTTCTTA
This sequence comes from Lepisosteus oculatus, assembly GCF_040954835.1. Classification (NCBI taxonomy): domain Eukaryota; kingdom Metazoa; phylum Chordata; class Actinopteri; order Semionotiformes; family Lepisosteidae; genus Lepisosteus; species Lepisosteus oculatus. Next base: position 5,278,945 of record NC_090715.1, on the reverse strand, counting down.
AGAGTAAAAGAATGAAAAGGAAGAGATCCGAGAGACCCTGCAGTCCTCCAGGAATTGAGTCAAAATAAGTGGCAAATGTAATATAACATTTATTTAGAAAAATCTAATTAGTAATGCAATATTTTTAACATCCCAAAATTACCAATATCTGCTGCATACGCCAGTCTGTGAATTACATGAGTACAACTTGTGAAGTAATAATTAATATGGCCTTTTCTTTTTTGTAATGTTTCGTGTCCAGATGTCTCAAGCAATTTGCCAATGCCTCCAGTTGAGATAAGCATTTCAATTTGGGATACTAGGTTTTACGTGCATCTCTTTGTATTTTAATAAAATCTTAACGCTATTGCTCTGGTGTTGTTTAATTTGACTGTGGTGAATTTAGGAAGAAAGAAATTAACATATGTGTGACTGGCCACCAAAATGAAAAAAAAAAAGACAGAAGAAAAATGCACCACCATTTTATCAGGTAGATTAAAGATTCTTTTAAGATGCAGAAAGGTCACATTGGTGCCTAAATGATAGGTATGTTAAAATAGTACCACTATAGCTAAGTAAATCTTAAGTGCTTCCAGGTCTACAAGGTTTTTTGTGCCTTATTGTCAGTATATATTAAGTGTCATTGCAAAAGTTTGTCTTAGAAAGACCTGTGAAACAAGGGATGTGTTCCTATAGGAAATGGAGTTATCTCACGTGAGATTGTTCTCTTGTGTTAATCTGTGGTATTGTGTCATTACATACAAGTAATTTACTCCTCTGTTTTGGGCATTGAAATAAATATTACCACCATGGGTAAATTTGAGTACCAGCGGCACACCAGAAATGACTGGATGTCAGCCTGGAGGTGATCTCTTCACATGAGAAAAGGCTCTTCAAAACCTGGGGACATTACAACCAACAAACAGAGTGGCAGGAAACTGGAGCTCTGACTCATACTGGTCACATAACTGAGTCTTAACTGTGAAATACATTCTTTCAGAACTGCATTAGTCAAATGTAATGAATTACTCTAGCTGTTCTGTGGAAAAGCCATGCACTTTACAGTATAATACTGGCATTATAACTGAACATCAGCATTGCTATGAGTATAGGGGTCACTATATAATCACTATATTTTCATTAATGCAAGTTGAAGTTGTGTATGATAACCTTGCTGAAACTGGGTCCCATGTAAACTGTTTTAAGAGGAGACCTGCTGAACTGTGATCTCATACTGTATATTCAAGATTAACAACACTTGACAGCCCTCTGCATTTGAAGCTTTAGGCTGCACCCTTGTCATTAAACCCACTGTCTGATGCTTCTGCAACTTTCTCCATTACCTTCAAGCACATTCAATTTGAACAAACTGCTGTCTCTCCCTTTCATTAACAGTTATCTTGATGCTGTTTCCACGTTCAAACTGTTGATTCTTTAGTATTACTGATTTGACAGTGACATCCACTAAATTCAACAGATACTGTAGGTGAGATGCATAATGTGTAGGTGGAGATAGGTAAGAGGTTTTGGGAGAGAAAAGGTATCATCAACTGCCATTACACTTCTGGATTTCTGAAGCTTGAAATTACAGATCTGCCAAACATACTTTGTAGAAGTAGTCCCAGCAAGCAGCATTTCTAGTGCAGCAACAATTTTGTTGGTTATGCAACATCCATGAATGTGCAGGTGAGAGAGACTGACACATTTTGTATCCTAAAGATCGCTTTCTGCATAATACATGAGCGTCTACTCCAGCTGTATGCATTTATTTATTTGTTGTTCAATATTTCAAAACCTAATGAAAGTTTCAGAGTGTGATGAATATATGTAATGCTCATTAATCTCCATGGAAACCTCAAAACTGCAAAATGGCTCTACATGCACATTGAAAAATGTCTTGATTCATATCTTACAGCAGAAACATTTCGTTGTCTGCTTCACAGTAAAATTATAAAACGAATCTAAAAAGGAGAACAGCGTTTGTAAGAGAGTTACTTTTATTTAAATCAGGAAAAAAACAAGCCAGGATTTTTCTAAAGAATTGTTTACAGGAATATATTTAAACAAATTAGCATTTGTTTGAAACAATCCCAGACACGCAAATTAAATAATGAGACTACCTAATGTGTTGGAGATTGAAAAAAAGTCTTGGTATACACCACTATATTCCCAGTACACTTTAAACATCAAACAAAATGTAAACACACCTGTGGGATGAATAGTTTATCATATATCTTATCATGTATCAAAAAGTGTGATTTCTATTCAGTTTCCATATAAACAATCTTATTATCTCCTTTGCCCTTTGACCTGAATCTAGATTTCAACATTGGTAGCAAATTAGTTAGGTTTGGGAAATTGGAAATACCAACCTTGAAGCAGGTACTGTACCTATGAAAAGTCTATAAAATTTTATACTGATGTTCTTTTTCTTGAATGCTCTGTTTTCCTACCAGAGACATTCTCTAGTTTTTAAACCGTGGAGACTTTTTTTCTCCTGACTTGATTCAGATTTTTCTCCCATATCTCCACATCAAATACAGTATACTGCCTTCCTGTGATCGATCTGCTCTTTTGTGTGGCCTATCAACACAGTGTGCAGTGCCTTCAAAAAATAACAAGGTTCAACCACGGCTATTAACAAGATAATGTTGCAAGGTTAGTTCTGGAAATGAATCAAGCTGCAAAGCTTTGTGGGTTCAATTTTCAAATTAAAATGTTTTTAGCATTCCACTTGTGTGTTTGGGAAAAAAAATGTCTTTAAAGCTGAACTTCGCTCCTGAGCATGAAATAATTGACAGAAATGACAGGAAACAAAAGCCTTGATGTACAGCATGTGAATACGTGAATGGGGTATTTGCCAAGATTTACTTCTTTCACAAGATTGTGAAAGGAGATTGGTGTGGCTTTATGAACTATATATACACTTTTATCTACAATAACTGCTCCTGCATTGCAGCGTAGTATATTTCAGAAGTAAAAAAATGTATAATCATGGTTTAAAGGGTAATAGTTCAATTTGAAAATGAAAAACCTAGAAATTACTTGTCCATAGTCAAACCTACCAAATTCCTTTTTATACATTCTATGTACACAGAGGGAAATTAATGAAGTGTACAGTAGTTCTAAGAGGATACTGTTTAGTCCTTTACAGTATATCTGACGTATCTGGAGTTCTCTGGTAAATTAAGGTGATTCTGTCTCTGCATTTCTGTTGATTTTCACATGTTTACAAGAAAGCTTTTCTTCATTTGTTACTTTAATACAAAGAGTCTTATTTTAACTTTTTTATACCACTACATTTTAACATGCTGTATGGTTATTGTGTAAAAAAAACTCACAACTAAAATTACTGAATTAAACTCACTAAAGCAGTACTAAAACTCATTAACATGTACTAAAAACTCCTAACAGGAAGCAAATCTACCTATGAAAACAGGTTTCACTTTCACAGTTTGTCCCACTTCCATGGCTTAAACATTCAAAAGCATGTAAGCATAATAAAAAAATGAAGGCATTTCAACATTATACTGATCGTCAAATTTGGTATGTCTATTACGGAGCAGGTACACTGACACCTAGTTGCACAAACATGACATTCGTAAGTTTGTTATGCAGATTTATCATTTATCATTAAAAGGGCTGATCAACAGAGGGTCTAGTGCAAAAGCCTCAGGCTAGTAGGATGTGTCACCACTGTTGGAAAAACACAAACTGCATCTGATGCAAGCGTTACACCAGGATGCAGATGTGATCTCGTGGGATTCTGGCTCACAGTTCTCTCAGAGCCCTAGATCAGTGGTACTCTGTCCTTTGCCCTGGAAGACTGCTAGATCCTCTGGTCTTTTGCTGCTGTCACGATCTTAATCGGAAGCTATTGGATTTCCAATTCCTGTCTTGGACATATTTACCAACAGTTGTTTTCAGTTCTTAAACAGTCATATACAGTAGGATATGCCCTTGGTATCAACCCTTGTATCCATCCAGTTTCAGAACTGTCCTCATTCAGGTATGTTGTCCCACATGTAACCAGTTGAACCTCAGGAGAAAGACAAAACTTGGAGCGTTTTATAATTAGCCATTCCCACTGGTGTCTGCTCATCATAAATTGATCACCTATTGAAGAACTGTTTACAGAACTGTAATAAGAGAGCAAACTCAAGGAACAAGCTGAGAACAATCTACGACAACAGTTCAATCTTTGTTTTTGCGTTTCCATTGTTTTTCTGCTAGCTGTAGAAAGCTGGTAAATCAAACTAAAATTCTGAGGGGAGCATGCGATAGAGTTCTGTATGTTGAAGTTGTTGGAACATGTACTGTATGCTTGTAGTAGAGTATTTTTTAAAGCAAGACAAATTAGTAGCATCATTTATAACCAGTGATTAACAGGTCAGCTTGAAAGGAAACCAGAACCAGACCATAGACTGACGTGCCAGCTTTCATTTCCAGGTCCTCCCACTGTTGTTCAACGCATCCCGGTCCACAGGACCTCTCTTCCAAAGGGTTACAGGGCTGTCATTCCACAGTGTAACAGGATTTCATTTTGGTCAACAAACGTTCTGCAGCTAGCAGAAAAAAAGATGTCTGAACTATGCTAGTAGTTAAACATCATCTGCATTCCTTAACTTCAGAGGGACTGGGGTTTATACGGAGATATATCTTATACTGAAAGGTTCCCCCCGTAATACCTTCTCTGGGTACTTAAAAGGAACTTCAAACAGACGAAAACACTGCAAATAATCTTCTGTACCAAAATTACCCGTCTGATTTTTTTCCTACGAAATAATGATTAACAGAAGTGTAATGATGTCGCGTCCATCTCCCCTCCACACCACAAGAGAGCGCTGTGGGAGCAGTGTCATGACCAGACCATTACTGCTTTCTGAGCTGTAGTAGATGCATGGCTCTGACCCTGAACGTGGTTTTGGCCTGTAATATAGGTGGGAGATAGTTGCGTCTAGTGAATCCAACAAAATTAATAGGTAAACAAGCAGATTTACACATAGAAAACTTGGTTATATTTTTATCTGCAAGCCTATTTTTGTTATTTGGCTTTACCTTTCTTCTGCTGCTGCCAGAAATAGGTGAAATAGGTAAGTGCACGTATTTTCTTGATAATTAACAGCATGAAGATCTGCACCAAGCACCTGTTTGTAGGCTATAGGGTATGACGTACTGAATGGCTTAATACAATGGATAAGTATTCAATTCATAGATATAACATTCACCTCTCTGCACAAAGCCGGTATTACACAAGAAGCGACCGTGTCTTGCTGCAATGTCCTTTCTGGACACTCTCCACTCAAAGCGCTTTACAGGTAATGGGGACTCCCCTCCACCACCACCAATGTGCAGCATCCACCTGGATGATGCGACGGCAGCCGTAGTGTTGGTACTGTAACTGTACTGTAAGTCGTGATGAAACTTCAGGAAGTGAGGTGACTATCATTGATGTAGCGCCTTGCAATCCGGTTCAATTAACGATCGCATAAAGGGCACGCAGGTGTTGTCTTTACAAATGTGTCAATTTGGCAATCAGTCCTGATCCTGAATCACCCACTTGCCAGTTGGTTGCTCCCGAGCACTCATGTAATTGAACCCACAATAAACCTATTAAATTGGCTTAAATTGAACTCTTTAATTGTTTTCAGCGTTCATATTATTCAAACTTAAACATTGCTTGGCATACATGACATAAAATTTCCAATTCCATTCGACTGGAAAGAAATGTCCCACTCCAGCAACTTGTTCAATTAAGACTTCATTTAAATAACTAAGCTCAGCTGGAATGAAAACCGGCAGGTGTCTGGATGCGCTGTTACAGTCAGGATTGGGGAACCCTGGACTAGGGTCTCTCCAAAGGGTTGTGATCTTTCCCTGTGCCTCTCAAGTTATACACAAAATGGTGTTTAATAGTGCCCAGTTTAGATGTTTGCTGCAGCAATACTGAGTGAAATGCTTTCTTCTTTTTCGCCTGTGAATTGACATCCTTTTTCTGCATTGAATCCAATAAATATAGGGTTGTGTTTAGCACAAAAATAAAAAGTTATTTAAAGTATTTGGTTGTGCTAAAATGTTACATGTAGACGCCTTTAGCTTATAACAGAATTCGTTACCAGATCTGTTAAGCATATTCTATAATATCTGAAACCATAAGAGACTTTGCTTTTTAACCTTTCTGTTCTGGACTTTGATCTGAAAACCTGCTCCAGAGAAGCTTAAGGGAGTCTCAGATGCCAAATACATTTCACTTTTATGCAACTGAAGAAAGGGTCACACTAGTTTTTAACCGTAGCTTGCCTACACTGTGCGTAAAGAATACACTGAATGATTAAAACCAGCTCTATAAAGGCCTTCATATACTGTGCAGGTTCTGTGTAATTTAGAGGCATGCATCTCCGAACAATCGATTGCACAGTGAAATACTACACGATGGGCTACAGTGTAGTTACATGCACTCATTAAAGGGAGTTTGGAATTAGTTACAGTAATAATCGTAAAAAGAGAGTGCTCACCTACAGCACATACGGATACGGCATACAGTAGACCTACTTTTTTTCCGGTCCATTATTCGGGCTGTAACGTTTCTGTGGCGGCATCAAACGAATTTACAGTTCCTTCTTTTAAATATTGCTTCTGAGTATTTTAATTACACGCTAAAAGAAGTCGATTTACTGCTGAAAATTTTAATTTAGTAAAAGCGGTTTCTGATTTATTGTACTGAGTTGCTTCAGTGCTGTAGGTGTTGTGTACAGATTAACATGCAATAGAATTGTCTTTCTGATGTGGAACAAGCAGCCAGGTGTCGAATTGTCCCGTTTGACTTTTGAGTTGTTCTGATCTTTTTTTGTTTCCTAATCGACCATTTTGACTTATTTCACTCAAACTAAGCTGTAGTTAATAACAACGTCCTTATAATAGGAGAGAATACTACTAGAGGCTTTGAGTAAATTGTGAATGCTCATTTTACTGTATATAGTATGCTGTAGCTCATGAATGTTTGTTTTTGCACGGTTTAAAAATGTTTAGAAAAAAGTCGCTTTCGCCTGAGCATTATTTTACATACAATTTTAAAATATTTATTGACACAACGATAGACAAAATATTTGTGATCTTTAAGTGCGTGTTGAGTGTATAAAACAAAATATTTTGCAATAGTCTATTAAATATGAAAACAAGAAACATTGCAAATAAGATTCCGTTTACTCATTTGCTGTTACCATTTTATTTTTTACTTTTTAAAAACAGCATCTTTAAATGCATACGGTTCTTAAGTTTCATGTGCAGAGTTAATTTATAGTAGCAGCTGGAAATTTCCTTTGCGGCTCTCCCCTGCAGTGTAAGCTATGTCTTTGACTGTGTAAGTCACCAGCTAAATTGCTATGTGACTCCTCCCGGCTCGCGGCTGGATGCATCTGATTGCGAGAAAAGTAAGCGGCGCTCGACGGTTACGACAGAATGTAATCTGATCGAGGTGATCGCACGGTGCAATAACTACGCGATCTACGGGGCTGCAATCCCAATTTACGGAAATCATAGAGTGTAATCAAAGTACTAGCTGTATCTTATACACTATTTCCTGATTAAGTTGGTGTTCACATGTATGCCACACATTTTTAACTCAGTTACTGAGTTGGGATTCCAGTCCCAATGTGGATGATAAAAATGTAAAATTTGACCAGAATTTAACCTCTAAGCATCCTAGATCACACGACATGCAACCGTATCAGCTATCCAATGAAATTAAGACATATGGCTGAAAATGGCTTTGCCTATCCCAGTCTCCACTCATGTGAAACGTGAGCTTTAAAGAGTACTTAGAGATAAGTTTCCCTTGAGGTTCGAGTTACAAAGCAAATCTTTTTTAACTTTGATTTCACATTATTGTAAACAGACCACAGATGCAAGATATTTATATCACCTTACAAGCTAAACAATGTTAGATTTAATAAAGTGAAACCAGAAAGTAAAAAAGCAGGAATTGAGCCAAGTAAAATAGGTACAAAGAGCTCATTTTTCAGGACTGAACATACTGTAGAAAGACACTGTATCATCCAGAAAGATTTACAACAGTATTCTTCTTTGAAATCTACATATATTAGTCAAAACCGTACATAAGTCATACTTAAGTGTTTGTTATTATAGCTCTTGAGAGAGACAGGAATCACGATATGTGCCAGCAGAGCTTAGTGCAATTATTTGAGTGGTATATGTCTTAGAGCACTGTGTAGGAAAGTTGTTAGGTCACCAATCTGTTAGTGATGTGTGCCAATCAGGGGAGGAGGGAAGGTGGTTTAAAATTATTGTTGTGTTGAATGCAAATAGATCATGTGTATGTACAGTATATGAACAGAAGTAAAAACAATACTGTCTGTGGCCATCCCAGTGTAGGTGTAGGTAATCGTCCACAAATTTGATTTGTATATAAATTAATATCTTGACTATGGCTATGAGACTGATTTTCTTCTTTGGAGGTTAGCGGTAAACCTGGAGGGGCCTGTTTTAAATTAATATCCAATATTCTGTTCATGTCATATTTAAATGTAAGATATAAAGACATATAATTGCACCAGTGAAGAAGTACACCTGCAAGAGCTTATAATAGAAATCATTCGCTTTCAAAGCTGCTGCTGTGCTCCCCAGGGAAGGTACCATGAAGACTTCTCTAGTGAAACTGGAAATTGAGTATAAAAGATGAATGGTGTTGAAAGGTCTATGTACTGTAGCCTCTTGGACTCCAAAGCATCTGAGGTATCACCTGTGGAATTCTGGGTTTATTGTTTCCTGCAGCTGCTTTCTTCACTTGAAAGAGTCTTAAAACCTAACTTGGCATGGAATGGGGAATCCAGTGATCTAGCAATACGTTGTCAATAAAACACACAAAACAAAGACACGTAAACAAAGATATTTATTCTTTTTACAAAATCCGGTTTTGAAGTAATAGACGTCGCAAAAAAACAAGATAAATACTCAAGGAAATGTTAGACATCATCATAAAAAAAGTACAGGCTGATCTCTGAAGGAACGAGAGGTGATTTACACGGCATCATTAATATCTCCACCACCGCAGGGCGTGTTTTAAAGCTATCTGCACCAGCGTAGTCGTGTTGTAAAAATCCCAATTCATCCTCCCAAAAAAACAGCGTGAAAATTGGAACGAAAAAAACTTTGCAAAATCGCTCGTTAGATTTGTGCCTTTAATCTCATGCCATATTGGAGAGCAGATTTTTCTCTGGAGCTGTGTTATTGCTATGTACAAATGAGGTAAAAAAGTGTAGCCATACATATACTGCACAGATAAAAGCCCCTTCTATAAAAAAGAAATAAGGTATTTGCCACTGGAGGTACATACAGTAACTGACATATCTCAGTGAATTCTGCCTATTTACATGCAGAAAAAGATAAAGAAACGCAAGGAAAGGTCTTTACATTTTAATTAGAACTGGTTTTCAATTTGAGCTCTTCTTTTTTTTTGTCTAAATGGCTTGTCACCTTGTCAGCCCATAGCTTTCATGAAGGATACATTTCAAAGCATTTCATGTTTCGTAGACGAGAATGTTGTTTGAACTCGTGTTATCTTTAAAAACTTGGCGTGTTTGAAGTCCTCAAATCAGTGACTTTGAGCAGCCTTAAACCAGCAGGCTGTTCTGAGTCACATGACAGCCAGCTATCAGCTGCTGTTTCGATGTTTCAGAGTGATTGCCTTTTGAACGCACTGTCACAACATACACACTTTTCTATAAATATGTAGAGTTTTATAATGCTACCTCTAAAATATGTATAATGCAGTATGTAGGCATTTTGGCATTTTAGAAGAGACCATAAAATATTAAAGAGGCAGTAAAGCTATACCTGTCTGTATATCCCTATATCCTGTCTTGGGTACTGTGTGAAAAATCATTGATCTGGTCATGAAAAAATACAGCTTTTCCATTCAGGGTGGACAAAAACATTTTTTCTCTTCTTTTTATAATTGGAACTCCAGTGTGTCCTCCAATGCACAACCCTGATGTGTATATGTTAATAAATGTCCACATACTGTCCACATATTTAGCATGGCAGTAAAAATGGCAAATAAAAGCCACACAACTTTTGTAAGTGCCTGATATGGTAACAAACAATTGAACCATCTCATTACTTTTTTCAAAGGACTCAAACTTTGAGCATGTTGAATGAGCATTGTCTGTTCCACACGTCTCCTACAAAGTCCTTCTAGCGTATTATGTCTGTTCTCTTTGAACTGCAGAGATTTTTAGACATGTCTTGAAGATCACTTCACATAAACACTTGTATTCTTCCCTTGATTGAAGTTAATTCGCATTGATCATCTGCGAACCTGAAGCAAGAATTTAGCCTGCTGTTGCACACTCAGCAGTTACCTTTATAGGAAGCTACAAACCTGCCTGTGGATATAAAGATTGTTTACTTAAGCAGCCTTTATTTCATCAGATGCAGTCTGCTCACTCTGAGCTTGTCAAATTAATGCATTTTTAATCCCAATGCGTGAATCAATTTTAAATACAGCATACACAACATGATGTGCTTAACTGTTCAAAATGAAAAAACCTCAAAATGTCCTTGAAATGATAACGGCTTTTATCTTTTCGCATAGCTTTTGCACCCAGTTAAAAATGAGCACTAGTGAATTTGGTGTTTTTGTGCCTTTTCGATATATACAAGCTGATCTTTAGAGAAATGTGAAGAGAAGGAGAGAAATCCATGTTGAGGAATGAATTGTTCATAAAGTGTTGAAATCCCTACAGTATCTGTAGGTGGACAGAAACAAAAGCCAGTGTCTTTGCAAAAAATTGTGTTAAGTAGTGAAGTATCAGCATGTGTGTACAGTATGTGCATTATTATTTTTTGAACACGTATCATGTTGTCTCATGTCTCATGTTTGTATGCTGTAAACGTCACATGTTGATTGATTCATGAACTGTAGAGAATCAAGGTCAGTGTTGTCCTGTTCCGACATAGCGACAGCTGCTCAACAAAAACCAGCCCTTATTTTTCATATTCCCTTCTTGACTTTTACTACACATGTCAGAACGAACGTGCCTTTCCTTCTGAAATAAGCAACTCTTTCTCAGCTAATCCAGACAAAAAAAAAAGCTATCAGTGAAGAGCAGTCTTTAGGAAATCTGTGCTTGGAGGGTATACTGTACCTCACACTTTTTTGGGGAGGTACCCTGAACAAGCATCTGCTTTGTCTTTTCACAAGGGGGTGCTCAAATGTCACTGGCTTCCGCTCTTTCGTAAAGGGCTTTGAGCTTCTCGAACCTGGGGCCCCATTCTTTCAGGTAGTCGTAGGTCTTGTCCTCCTCCAGGCCAGCGGAGCTGAAGGAGCTCAGGCTCCCAGCCAGAGAGCCCTCCCCTTCGGTGGAGTAAACCTGCAGGGAGTCGAAAGGGGGGCACTCCTGATGCTGGTCTGCGTCTCTGATGATCTCGCACAGGTAGCGCGCCAGGTCCTGGCTGGAGAAGGACAGGTTTTTCCGGGAGGCGCTGATAGTTCCCTGTGGCTGGCTTCTTGTGGGCGGCACGTCTCTCCGCAGGGAAGCTTTCTCCTGGTGGTGATGCCCACCTCTGTGCCGTGTGTATACAGACTGGGCTGGGCTAGGCTGGAGAGATTTCTGCAGCTCTGCCATGTCATAGGCATTCTGAATGAACGACAGAATACAGCTCAGTTTTAGAAGCCCCAGGGCAAGGAATGCAATGTATTGTGGATGATTTTTATTTGAAGGCTGCACTGTCGTGTGGTGCATATATATAAAAATAAAACTGAAATCGTAAAAGGTCATTTCAGAAACTTTTTTCCCAATAGCCTCATTAACAAACAAGCAGTCCAAACTGCAGTTGTTGCTAGCGACAGTTCTCCCTAACAAAGGAAATCAGAAATCTTTATTAAATGTGCATTAATTTGTGAATTTGTACGTGTGGAACTGATGTCTGACTATGTCTGTTCCTGTGGATCCCCAATGATAGTTTTCTCTTTGCCAGTTTCAGCAGTGGGGTTCTATTTTACTGTTATTCTGAAGGGTGATGTTTCAGCTGTCACATTGCCTGTGCTATACCTGTCATGCTCTGGTTTTAAGATCCCATCCCCATAGATGTTTAGAGAGAAATGAAGAGATTTTAAAGTAGGTTTCGACTTAAAAAAATAGTAGTACCTTTTTTAATAAAAAGTTGGATTGATCAATCCAATTAATAAATCAAAAATTAATCAAAGATGGGTGAAAGAATACTGTTGCCTTTTAATAACAGGACACATTGATTCCAATAATTACAGTTGTAAGGCAACATTGCTAATGGCCACATCATCATAAGACCAGTTGATAGAAATATTGAGTATTATCAGAAGCAGTGTAAACCTCTCAGGATTATTTTACTGTACTCAAACGGTGTAGGTATATATTATAGGGCAAGAAAGCAGTAGGAAAACAGTGAAAGTAAATCAGTCTTCTGTGAATGCAGTCTTGTCTAACATTCTAAGGTCTAAATAAGGATCACAAGTACTGACAAAGCTCCAATAGAAGGAGATACTGTAAATACAACAGTGTATCATGCATTGCTATGGAAACCAGTCCATGCCTCAGTGAAAGAGCCAGTGCAGATGGCCAACCCTCGGGTCTGTAGAGCGAGGCGCGCCGGCTCTCACCTGGTCCTGCTCTCCTCCTCCCTCCTCGTCGTAGTTGAGCACGTTCTCGCGGATGTCCTCCCAGCCATCGTGGTGGGCGGACACGTGGTACACACCTTCCTTCAGTCCCTTGTAGCTCTTCCAGCGGGTCCACAGGAAGATACCGAGAAGCAGCACTGGGTGTGCGAAACGGGAATGGGAGGGAAGAGTGGTGAGAGTCAGGAAGAGCTCACTGCAGGCAGCCCTGTGCGCACTGGGGAAGAGGAGGGAGTCTGTCTGCTCTCGCTGCTACTCAGTGCAGGGATCGCTCAGCTCCACTGTCTCTGAAGCCACATGGGATTGTGAAGCTGAGTTTAAGAGCACAGAAACTAACATCCCTTCTTATCAGAGAGCTGACTATTTTCAGATAGGGGTCTCGGGAACCCAGAGCCTGTCATGGACACGCAGGGTGCAAGGTGGGGGGCTTGTGAACAGAACCAGCTCCCCACAAAGCATCATAAGGCAAACCCAATTTAACAAGTTAAAAGGGACAATTTACAAGATGCCACTTAAGCTCGCCAGCTTGTCTGGGGCACGTTTGAGGAAAGCAGAGAACCCAGAGAAAGCCTATGTGGCCATTGGGGAACACGGAAGACCTACCAGGCTAGAATCAGACACAAGAGCACTAACCTTATACCAACATACCAACCTAAGAAGATAACATGCCAGTTAAATTTAATGCCTACGGTAAACTGAATATTACTGCCTCTTTACCATGAATATCCAAGAAGTAATCTTGAGATATTACATTAATGTAATACATATCTTCGTTCTCGACCCCTGCCTCCACTGAGATGAAGTAACCTGGTTTTCAGTATTACTATTTGATTTGGAGTAGGCAGTGCAAATTGCTGCGTCAAATTAATTGTCATCACACAAAAATCAGCTTTAGGACTAAATGGAAAAGGTAAAGAATTACAATGAAAAGTTAATATGAAAATTGAACTGCAATTTATTTTTTTTAATTTCATGCAAAGACAAAGTATATTGTCATACTGGGCTAAGTTATTAATAATATTTAATTTTGCCGAGGCATAATACTGAGATGACAAGCTAATTTCAGTCATTTCAAGGGCAAGATTGAACTTATCTCCTGTTTCCAAGCATTCAGGGGATTATTAAGGCAGATTTTCACTCTCTTTTCTAAGCCAAATTTGCAACACATGTTCCTTGCCCATTGCGAGCTAAATAATGTGTAAAGTCAAAGGCAGTCATACCCAGTCTTCAAAGAACCTTGTGTATTATAGTTTTTTTTATTTCCCCCACTGTTTCCTATTTCATTCTTAAGCAGGCTTTTCCCAGCCTGGTGCTTAGCTGCTGCCTAAGTGATGAATACAGTCCTTGCTATGGAACTGTAGCTTATACTCCCTTAGTAATAAAAGGCGAAAGGTGAAACATTTCTTGTCAACCCTACCATAGCAAAGGCCTGTGACAAGATACCTAAAAGCATGAAGATCAGTATGCAAGAACAATCTCATTAAACTGAAATGTGACCGAATCAATCCCATTAACTTACTTTCATAAACTGTAGGACATGTCATTTCTATTTAGTTTTTATGACTCGTTTTTTCATTTCCTTTTTTTCATTGCCGCAATTTTTTTAATGGCTTTTTCAGTACTGTGAGGGACTGTGGGATGTCGCATGCGAAAGGTATATCAGTATTGTATACCAAACACTGTTTCCATCGAGGCTCATCACCTTGCAGCGCTACAGGAGACTGCATATCCTGATCAATCCCACAGCTACATTTTGTAACAGTTTTACCAATCCCAGCTTTGTGTGGTTTGCACCCCTAAAAAAGGCTACTGACTGCATTCCTCAGATGAGGTGCTACAGCCATTTCTGTGTGCTATCTGGAACCACTCTTCTCTGAGAGCTGTGTCCATATTCTTGGCATTAAGCCGAATTTGTTCAAATCTGGCATTGGGCTATATGCTATCATGTCACAGCAGAGGGATTGAGGGTATCCATTTTGGTGGTAGGAAAGTGGTACTGTTGTTCTTTACAGATGTTTTGCTTCTTGCCTTATCTCCGATACGTGATGTGCACTTGAATGCTTTGCAGCTCAGTATGAGGCGTCATGGAAGAGAATCGACACCCCTAAATCTCAGGTCATTGTCTTTTCGCAGAACAAAAAATGGATTTCTCTCTCCAGGTGAGAGGGAGCCGATTCACCAGTATCTCAGGATCTTATTCTTGAATAATAAGCAGGTTGGAGTTTGAGGTTGAGGCAGAGCCTGAGTTCTTGCGTGAAGTGAGTAAACTCAGGACAAGAGTATGCGAAAAACGTTTTTTTTTTGGCAGGGCTTACTCTCCATGACAACGGGACATCCCTGCGAGTCTCTACTCCTCTAAAATCAAGAAGGGCCAGATGATGTAATTCTGGCAGCTGGTAAGGGTGGAATCCTAGGAGGATTCCTTGGATATGCAGGACATGCTGTAGGGTCAGTGGGTATATCTCAATTGGCCTAGGAACACTACGGAATCTCCCAGGAGGAGCTGGTGAACTCCTGCTGTGGAAGTTGATACCGTGTTTTGCTTCAACAAATTGCTGTTGAGGAACCTTGGCTCAGAAAACAGAAAAAGAAACAACTAGAATGGTTGAAAGTCCGCTAGTGTCTGGAATGTAATAAAGCTGTTGCACAGGAACACACTGTCTGATACTCCCCATTCAATATACTGTACCACTTTTTACCCCCACCAGGACAAATGTTTTGGAAATAGATGGGTGATTAATTTAGTCTAGGAAATGTCTTTTATGAACTGGATATGCAAACCTAAAACAGAATTTTTGGTTCTGGTTATCCCTTCAATTGACAAAGCTACGGATGTAACTGCAATAATACTGTCTGTTGGTTTTTAGAATTCCCTGAATCACTGAACATTTTCAATCAGGTATACACTTTCCTTTAATTGTGCTGTTTCATCACCTCTGTAACTAGTTTCAGTGCAGTCAATTTTATCACTTAACCTAGGTGTCATTTCTATAACCATTTCCAAAACAGCAGCAAGCACACCATGCGTCTCAATGTACTTACTGTCTCTGAAGCAGACTGAAGGACAAATACATAACAAATCACTGCGCAGGGATAAAGCTCAACAGTCAAAATTCTGCAGACTGCATGCAATGAAGCAAACCTCTATCCAGTGAAACCGTTTTTTAGAATAAAGACAACAAAACCCAAGTGTATTAATAAGTTATAGTGCTTACTTGTGTGATCTCTCTTTAGATTCCACACAGCAGCCTACTCTATGATCTTGACTTACAGATAAAACACAAAGAAATCAAGTAAATCATGTTTGTACAGAAAACGGGAATCCCCAATGCAAGCTTATTCACAAATCTGGAAATACAGCAGTTGCCTTTATTATATATATATAAGCGCTTCTGATGCACGAATCTAAGGTTTATAAAATAAAAATATGAAAGATATGATAAAAAAAAACATTTCTGACCATAACCAGCACATAGTCATATCAACATTGTTCTTATGAAAACAAAGACATTACAAAAACTTACTTTGCATAGACCAGAATTACAATTTTGGCACGAATTTTTCCTGCCAGTTACCATTCTTTGAACTGTACTAGCCCATGATTCACTCTTTAAAAGACCAGCATTTAAAATCCAGCTGTAACTAACCTTATCAGTTAAGCAGCTAGGTTGAAATAAGATAATAAGGTTCTGCTGGCTTTCATGTATTGGAGGGGAAAACGTACCACAGAAAGGAACAGAAAGTGGCATTTTCTGCAGACGCACAGAAGAAATGGAGCCTACGAGACAAAATTGTTTTGCCTCCTTTGAAACATAAACCCATTGAATCTGCACGGTTTGGAAACTGCAGGCTGGAAAACTCTTAAGGTGACCTCAATACTAGTCTTCTACTGTCTCTGTCTTCCATTAGAGCAAATGAATGAGTAAAGCTTCAAAGGGCTGTCTGATATGCAAAAGATCAATGACTAAGTCCCATTTAAAGCTTTCCATATTTTTGGTGTAGCTCACCCTGATAATGGCTATTGCCAACAAGCATTGTACTAATTTGCATGTTTTGCACAAAAATAAATGCAGAGTTTCATTCGGTATCCCTGTCATATAGTTTTAAGAAACAATTGTTGACACATGTACTAAACTATTATGTTTCAGTATTTGTTTGTGTTCTTCTTGTAGAAGTGTTTTTGTAAAAAAAGACAGTTTGTGCATTGGCTGTCCCTCGTGGACAATGTTGATCGTCACTGAATCCATCAGTGACTGGTTAGACCACTGTGGATTTGCACACTCTTTATACATGACAGTCTTCATTTAAATGAATTTAGACTAATTTAAACTGCTCAAAGACCACTGCATGGTCTTTTTATACAAACTGGTCTTATTATACAGTACAAACTGATATATTCATACTCCTACTGTATTCATATATACACTACATGGAACATTTGTTAGTAATTCACATACAGAATATTAAAACAAGACAGAACAAAACAGGTAACAAATTAGACATGAAAAAATGATAATGTAACAGGAAAAAGGGGGATGAAAAGCAGGAAATAAATGAAAGAGACAGGAAGGGTTTGAGACATACTTTTATTAAAAAAAAATAGAATCCAGGCACGTCTCCTTAAAACTGGCATAAGGCATTACATAATGGAGTGAAATGTACCAATCAACATGATTGAATTTTATACCCTTTCATAAAAATAGAAATCTTTACAACATATTTTTACATATCTATGGTAGAAAAAGAATATGAAAAAATAACATTAGATGGCAATTTGCTGTTCTCACTGAGAAGCATGAGTTCAAATTAAGATCACACTTTTATTTGTTCACCAAAAACATTAGTAAATACCATGCTTAAATTGAGTTATTTAAAATGGTGCATGCAGCCTGCAGTGGGATCAACATTAATCTCTGTTTTTCTAGAGAAAAACCCTGAATCGTGTTTTTCTTTCACCCAAATGCCTTTTATATTTCACATGACATTTTAACCTTTCTTATTTTTCCTATTTACTGTCACCCTTCATTTTTATTATGTTTGTGATGGTTTTGAGTTCAGCGGCTCATATATTGAGTCACCCATTTTTATGTAACCCATGTAATGGTGCTTTGAGCTATAGGAGCAAATCTGATTCGTAACTTTTTTATCCAAGATCATTTGGCTGTTTTCCTTTGTTACTGTATGGTTCCCCTGTCCCTACTGCAGTGTAAGAAACCAGCAAAGGGTGTCATTTTGCTGGTGAAAAGAATGTCTAGCTAATTTAAATGTAGAGCATTCACTTGTATCTGATAGAGTTGTTGGGTTTTGTAAATTGGTAACTTCAGTGTTTGACAAGGTTTTGTTCAGTTGTATGTAGAGCCAGACCTTGAAATCTGTTTGGATGTTGCTTTTATCCAAAACACCATTTATACAGCTGGGTATTTTACTGAAGTCTCTTGTTCAAGGGTACAAAAGCAGTGCCTTCCAGAACCCACAGCCTTCCAGTTAAAAGTGCAAAGCACTAACCTCCACCCCACATTCATTAGGGGTTTAAAAATTAAAGTTGGCATTAAAAATAGAATAATGTACATTAAAACATGTTATACACATCGGGAAGCTTCTCATGTGGAGCTTTTTCAGTGGTGGTCAGGTTCATAAAGTTTGTTCGTCTTTGAATTAGTATTAATTGTTTTTCTAAGAATTTAGGAGTTGTGAATAACATTCCATCAGGAACTAAATACTAGGGACTTACACTAAAACTTTATTATCTATGGAATTATATAACTTTATATCTGGATACATACTCAGATGTTTCTCTTTATTTCAAGTTTGACGTCTGAATGACATGAATTTTTAAAATTCTATGAATGTATTCAGAACTATTTTGGCTTTGAATATTTTTTTTTTTGGGTGGGTGGTATGTAGCAACAGTCCTCTACACCAACAATAGAAAATATTTATTCTTCTTGTTTTCCTCCGTACTGCTCTACACTGGCTTCATGGGCCACAACACAATACACTTGGGTAAGGCCTGCTTCTTGCAATGTGTGCATATGGTGATAAATGGAATACTTAACAGTATTAAAATTTTCTGTGGGCAGTGAAGGTGCAAGAAGGAAGACTGCAGTGTGGAGGCGAGTGTTTGGTTGATAAACCTATTAGTTTGAAGAAAGGATGCTCAGTGGTAAAACTGCTTTTGTTGAAAATAATAGAAAAAGATAACTTTTTGATTTATTTTTCTAATTAGGCCTACTAGGTTTTCAGACAAAAATAAAACACAGTAAAGTACTTTAGTTTCTGAACTTTAAGACTGTGCTTTCAGATTCGAGCTGAAATCCATTTTCTTTAGCTTCCAGTAAGCAGCACTTTGAATGCTTAAAGATTTGGTTATTATTAGCACCATCAAAGAAATGAGTAGTATGTGTCGGGGTAAAATAGTTTAGAAATCCTACAAGTTTATATTGGTTATAGTTAAGTTGTTATTGCAGAATGTTAGATCAATGAGTGAACATCAGCAGGGGACTGGATTCATTGTTGCTCATTATGTAATGCAACCTTGACCTGGTTCAAGTCGATGCTTTTTTTTTGTGCAATGAAGGTAGAAAAGAATGGAAAACTGGCCTCTCATTTCACAAGAATAGTCATAAATAAATTATAACGGTACAAAAGTACAGACATGAAACAGATAAGGCAGAGGAGCAGAGGGAAGGCAGAATCCAGTTAGTAAAAGAAAACACGTTTCCCACAGGAAGACATCGAGGGAATCCACGAGAGGAACAGAGGAGATGACAAAGAAATAAATTAAACAAATCACCACAGGTAGTACAAGATGTAGTTGCCATAGCTACCTAGGAGCGCCAGGAAGCAAATGCAGATTGCAAACATGGAGCTGAAACTGAGACCCACGTCGTCCCGATATATAGCCAGTGTGATGTCGCAGTGCCGCCCGGTGTAGCCCTCGGGGCAGTGGCAGGTGAATTTCGAGGGGGACTGGGCAACGCACGTGCCATGCCGGCAGGGGCGGTTGGCGCACAGGGTGTAGACGCAGAACTTGCCCGTGGAGTTCTCCGTGATCATGTGGCCAGGGGGGCATCTGAAATCAAGAAAGCGGTGCGCGTCACCCTGCAGGCTGCTTCTGTCTAGTCAAGCCCGTGAAGACGTTGGGAGGAAAAAAAAAAAGACAAGGCACAAACTCACGAAACGCATCGTACATTCGTAACTGGGACTGCTTGGCTTTTGCAAGCGATTCAGAAGCACTTCAAGCACGCTCAGACTGCCTTGGAACTCCAGACAACAAGGGAAATCTATTGCAAAAGCCGGGAGACACAGGCCGGCTGACCAGGGTCTCTCTGTAAACCCGTGCAGTGAGCACAAGAGGGGATGAGACTAAAAAAAGACAGACTGGGGATGAAACGTGTCCATTAGCTGAGTGGGAGCAGTCGTGCACCGGTGGGGAGTACCTGCACTCATGTATCCTCCAGAGGTCAACGCAGGTGAAGGGGGGGCTGCAGGAGTTCTTCTTGCAGGCGTCCGAGGAGCAACCCGGAGAGACTCCCTGAGCGCTGACCACGGACACGGCCTCTTTAATCTTCACGCCCATTGGAAGATGCCGGTTATTGAGCCGCAGGTCCCTCATGCAGCCTGAGAACAGATAACTGCAATTATCCAAACTCACTGTCAGGTAAAGCCTTCCAAGCACGAGTGTTTTTTTTTCCCCTGTTCTTTTGAGGAAAATGCTTTTAAGGTCCATTTAATAAACACACACAAAGTCTGCATTTGCCTAAGGCAAACTAGTCTTTCTAGGCTCGCATCACACAGGAGATGATTTAGGAAGAGGCTTTTGTATCTTAGCAAGTCTTGCATGCTGTGCTATACAGTTTGCACTTTGTTGCACTTAACGATGTGTCAAGCACAGATAACGCTGAAGTCTTTTCAGATCTTATAGATCCTATAGTCATCACGGGCACAGTAGAAAAAAAATCAATAATGACATTTTCTTTGATATGTAACCAGACATTATCAAATCATATGTCACTCGTTTTCTTTTTTCCATTTCTTTGTCGTAATTGCAAAGGATTTGTAATTGCTATGGTTTGTATCATGTAACACACATTTAGAGGTTGCAGGACGCAGTCTTTGCTACCTTGCAAACTCCTGTTGTGACTGGAAGGGAACGCGTTCCCCAGTACCACAGCACCAGGGTCGATGATAATCTCCCGGTTCTTCCCCGGGGATGCAGTGACCTCCCTCCTTCCCCCTCCTCCATCCAGCCGCAGGGTGAACTCATTGTCATGGCGATCCAGGTTGATCCCATGCCACTCCCCGTTGTCAATGCGGTAGGAGGGAAGTGTTATGATGAAATCTCCATCGCCAAGGTTATAGAATACTGCCAGCAGACCCTGGAATACCTGGTTAATGAAATGCATCAAAACTCCCATCTTAGTATACTGGCAGAGTCCAGATTTGTTCTACCACCAAGCAGAGTATAGGTGTAAAAAAATATTTGTATGGATGAAATAGTCATCGCCTAGAAGAGTTAAATGACGCACTTTTTCACCTGAAAAAATATGTTTTTTTTTCCTTTTTATATCTTTCTCATGACATCCCACCATAAATAAACTTCAATCAATTTAACAGTTTCAATTTCTCGCTTTCCTGTTGAAGCTTAATTGTATTTAGCATCTGTCAAGACGAAGTATTTTCATAAGATGTATGAGGGGAAAAATGAACAAAAGGCATAATGAACTTCACAGATCCAGTTAGTGATTTACTTACGCAGCTTAGTAGACTTTTAATTAGATGACAACAAGTATTTAGAATTATACAGAGGTTTTCATCACAACTAAGGATCCTAAGGTATATGGAGGAAAAGAGGTTGCAAGAAATTAGATGTGTCTGATGTGCACAGGTGT
Source organism: Lepisosteus oculatus (assembly GCF_040954835.1). NCBI lineage: Eukaryota > Metazoa > Chordata > Actinopteri > Semionotiformes > Lepisosteidae > Lepisosteus > Lepisosteus oculatus. The sequence goes on along the minus strand of NC_090715.1, from coordinate 5,257,405 downwards.
TATAATTGCTATATCTTTATTGTTTTTTGGATAAAAAAAAGATGTGGTGGCACTGCCACCTCACAGTTCTTGGTTTATGGCTTTGCTTCTGACTTTTTGGAGCTAGCAACTTTTCCAGAGAACCATGCCTGTAAATGAAATAAACAATGGCCTAAAAACAATGTAACATATTGAAATATAATAATCGTGGGTTTTTTTAGTAACACAGTTGACAAGAATAATACTTTGGCCCTCTAACCTAAAAGAGTAATTTTATTTTAGAACTGACAGCCTGCTTTTTACCAACACAGGGAAAACTGTATTGGCGCACTGGCTATCACCGGTAAATCACAAAGCCTTCATTTCAATTTCAAAAAACCAAGAAGTCCCACCGAGCATAATTTGTAATGCCAGGTTTAATTTATTTATTTGCCAGAAAAAAGATTAATAGAGATGAGCTCCAATTTTTCACGTTAAATTGTGTCAGGCTAGGAAACATTATTCCTAGGTGATAACTTCCCCCTTAGAACTGCTTCAAGTGCGTGAGAAAACGCATGTTAACAAATATAACATGATGAGCTAAAGGTTGTTTTTCTAATGAGCTTGTTCTGAAAACATTTATTTCAAGGCTTTGTTGAAACCTGTTAATTATTTTTCACATTATTGGCCCTTTACAATGCTACAAATAGATATCAAACAGATGCCTTTTTCCTAATTAAAATATTAAACTGGGTGTAAACTTCTCTTAATTATGGCAAAGTATTTAAATAGCTTTCCCCAGAACAGATGTAACCTATTCCAAGTAAAACAACCAAATACGATATTATTGTACAGCATAAAGGATCATCATAAATCAGCATAAATTACATTTGCCATTGTTTCTCACAGGATGAGACTTAAAGATGTATTAGAGATGAAAATTCATTTTTCAAAATTCAAGTATTCATAAAAAGCAAACTCTAACAGATCCACTATAGCTCCTGTTCCTGGTTTCTGCTCAAGTATTAACATACCAAATTTCAAGGCAAACTATTTATAATATGTCTTACTGGGTTTTGTAAACACCTCGGAACACATTGTGCTCAGTAATATAATCAATTTAAACTCTTATTTAAACTATACATTTACAGTATGTCTCAAACCTTTCGTGTGGAAGATAATGTGCTTCGCTTAAGACTTCCTCAGCAGGAAATGGGAAATTATCAGTGTATAGATTTATAAGCCATTAGACATGTAAAGGAAATATAAATCAATGTTTTCTGCTCATTGCATACTGCAGTGAGAAACTGGAAAAAGAAAAAGAACAGAAATTATTAAAAGGATTGAAAACCTATGGGATATCATTTAGGGATATTGAAATTGTGGATTTTGTCTGAATAAAAGGACTTTTTTCACAGGAGATAAAGTGGATTGTACAGAAAAGGGAAAATAAATGTGCACTGAGACCAGTGGCTATTTACAGATTCTTGTCGAGGACTATTGGCAAGATGTTCGTTCTCTGAAATGACTGTAAATGAGGGTGCAGTGGGAATGTTATAATTGAGTGTTACTTTACATTCATCTTAAAATATTTAAATGCCGATGGTTATGCAAATGTGTGTCTGTTTTCTATTCATCTTTAAGAAACTTCACATATGCTTCAAGGATGCAGTGTGTATGTAGCAAGCTGCAGAAAGATTCTATGCTTTTAACAGAAAAAAAATGTTCCCTCCCCCCAGAAGCAAAAAAAAATACAAACACATTGACAGAGCTGCAACACCAAAGGAATCTAAACATATTCATTTGAGAAGTTATGTGCAATGCAAAAGCTGCCCCACCTCCAGTCTCAGGTACTCGTTCTGCTCCTTGGAGGTGAAGCTGATGATGGAGCTGCTGTGCTTCCTCGTTCTCACCAGCACCTGGACCTGGGTCTTCCTCGCAGGCAGTGGAGCAGGCAGCTGGTAATGGATGTAGCTTCTACCATCAAAGGAAAACTCTGGCACCTCTGGGATGTAAAAACAGAATCCTCTCTTGTGATAAACTACCAGTTTCCCGTCGAGATGATGCACTTGCACAGGAGAGCTACACTCATAGACTGTTTTCTCCTCAGAGGTGCAGTACAACCTCTACTGAAGGCTCACAGTGGGACATTGTTGTCTTAGCTTCCCTCATCTTCATCAGGAGCTGCAAGACGTGATCCTGTTAGACTGGTACCCGAGTGCTCTCCCCCGATGAGATGCTTTCTCCCTGATTTATGATTTACTCCCAGTGCTGCTGGCTATTTGCTTCCCATGATTTTTCTTTATATGACGCAATTGTTACAGCACTGCCAGAATATGACAAAAAGTGCTAGCCGCTGCTCCACATAGCGCAAGTCCCTCATAGATCACCCGAGCCAGGTTGAGCATCGCTTTCCACAGAACAGCTCTTGCTTCTCTTCAAACATATTAATGATACACGGCTGTTATAATTTGTGTACCGCGATCACTAGAACAAAGCAGCTATTGCAGCAATTTATTTATTGTTTGCCACCAAGCAAACAATATGGAGCTTCCTGTTTCTTATGCCTTTAAGAGCAGCTGGTCTCTTACCCTTTTCACACTGGTGCCCACTGAACCCCGGTAAACACTGGCAGCTGAAGGAGCCCCATTCGCCATGGCACAGGCCCCGCGGTCCACAAGACGGGTGGCCCATGTTCACACAGTTACTGTCCGTCATCAAGCAGCCAGGCGAGCTGTTGAAAGACTCTGCTGGAGAGCCTAGGTCATAGTACTGCAAAGAAAAGAAATGCAGTGGAGTGTTAAAACACCTGTATGCACAGTACCTTTATTTTCTCTGTACCCTTTCATTCTCCTCTCAGAATTCTCTTCAAAACTGACAATCACAGTCTACACATAACTGAAGATGATCACGTATCAATGACCCATGTCCCTATAATTCTCGGCAAGTGTCACGTTTCATCCACTACTGAGCATGCACTACTGAGCTTCTGAAAGCACAATGACAAGAATCAGAAGGAGAGGTCGCAGTTACACTGCGAAGTGAATCAACCTTAGTGAACACTTCTCTCCTGATTGTAAGAATAGTAATACAAGTGGGATCAGAGATCTGGAGATGCCTGCTATTTAAATCACTACGTGGTTTTGCTATTTCACACACTATACAGCCTTCCCCCTGTTTCAATTTGAAGAATGCACTAGCCATACAAAATGGAATAAAAGTGCCCACTATTATTGTAAGCCTTTTAAAGAAGTACAAATCCATCACTCATTGAAAACTTTCGACTTAACCGCCACATGTCCAGCGGTGAATCCAAGAATGAATGGAAACAAATGGATGGAGTGGGTGTGAGCAAATTTACTTCAATTCTTTATGAGCAGGCGCACATCCTAAAGCATAAGCAATCTCCATTGTAAGGCAGGATTAAATCATTGCCATCTCTCATCTTTGGTAGAATGCTTTTGAAATATTGAAGCATATTTTGTCAGATGAGTGGGAAGATGTGGCTTGAAAAGAAGAATCGACTTCCTAGCTGGCAGAGGGTCAGTATTTAAGCATGAGAGAACATGCTAAAATTTGTAGCATCCTCACTAATGTCTATGTGCTCTGCTCTACTCTACAGTTGTACCCATAAATATTACATTGTTTTACATTACTGCCATTCTTAACACCGAGTGCATGTTAAGCATGAGAATAAGGTTTTACTGTTGAATACCTTTAGTACTCTAATGTGATGTAATGGAGGTTCGTTTGTAAAAGTGTATGATTTCTTACTGCGTGAACAAACATTCATCGTACTCAGTCGTTACTTCACAGCTGAGTACTACGGCTAGTCTGTACCTTGCTGTCCACGACCAAATTTCGGATGCAGCCAGTGAAGTGCTTGTTCTGTAGCTGAGGATAGCTGTAGGGCAGCTTCTCATTAACACCTCCAAGCTGTAAAACCTGAGTCATATTCAGATGCCTGGATGGGGGGGCAACAAACACAGTTTCAGATTTAGCATTTTAAAAGGGTCCTGCTCATCAAGGGCTGTTCAGAGAGGAGGTACCTGTCCAAGTTTGGAGTCACCCCTGCAACTTCACAGGAGGAGTGGTCCTCAGAGGACAGCCAGTTCCCCAGCCCCTCCACTTCCATGACTGCTGCACTGCTGCATCGATCCAGAGTGAAGCGCACCTCCTGCATTATAAAACAGCAGGACCGTGAATGCAGGCAACAACAGGCTTTTTCAAACAGTCAGGGCTGTTCTGATATACAGTATATTCAGCTACAGTGCACCATTTCTAAAGCATCATACGAAACTTATCACTTTCATCTAGCCATGTACACAAAGACAGACTGTAAAGGTGTAATTGGAAGTTCAGAATGAGCTGTGTATAATGCTAAAGCAGATGTAATAACATACCAGCCCTGAAATACTACAGCCATATGTTTCAATCAGTCGTCAACAGCTGGTTGTAGTCCGTAGTGTGACCGGTGAAACATTCAGTGTATGCCATGACCTTCATTAATCAAGCAACGTAACTTTATTCTAAAGAATATTCTAAAGAACGAATTATAAAACAACAGCACTAAAGAGCTTGCTACATGAATAGGCAGGTCTGAGGTGGTCCAAAATAGCAGAAGCTTTCTTGTACTCAATTCCACCACCTGCTGCAGCTGGCAGCTGTCGGAAAGCCAGTGAAAATGTTTTTGAATCACCCACCTTGCTATTGCTTTTTACATCCAGACGATGCCACCTTCTGTCTGCTACGTTGACATTGCCTGGCAACTGCAGAACCAAAGTGCCTGAGCCATGGTTTATTTTCAAGGTTGGCGTGCCATTTATGAGCTCTGAAGTGAACATAAATAATTTTAAATGTTTAAACAGGTTCGAGGTCATACTAGATAACAGCTAATTAAATGATGTGCCATAGAATGGCACTACAATGATGCCTTCAGAAAGCCTAATAGGAATACCAAGTAATTGAATGGGTACCCAGTCTTTTTCCTCATCAACCTTTATGTTAGAAGTGAAGAAACTAATTAAATTTTCTGATGAGCGCCACTCCATTTCTAACCCTTCAAAAATAATATATTTCTTAATGAGAACATCTTTCAGTGCTACAGCGTCTTTTGAGCCATTGCTTTTACGACAAATTACAGAAATGTGAATTTTAATTAGCTCTCGCCCTTTCGCACCGCGAGAAAGCAGAACCTTCAGAACACACTTATTCAGCTTCAAGTATATTATAAAGCATATATATAGCATATTATAAAGGTAGTCGCAACCACAAACAGCTGTTTCATCCATAGTGTGGCATAGTTAACTTTGATACAGTTATGTTATGTCAAATATATATCATACACAAACTGTACTGTATTTCAATGAAATTGAAAAAGATGGAATTCATGGAAAATTACTTTCATATCTGGAAAAAATGTTCACGTAAAGATCACCCAGCATTCATGTTTGAGGTTAAAAGCCTTTACAGTTTAGCTGACATATATCACAAACTCAGTGTAAATGTTAGACATAAGGTTTAACATTAACAAGCCATGAAGAAGGAGAGCATCACCACTGGGACTGTAGAACTGGGGGTTTTGGGACACTTTCTTCTTGACATGACATTTAAGCAAAAGAAAAACCCATGAAAGCAAAAATGCCTGAAAGCAGACTGGCTGTTGACAAAGCAAGGAAACGGATAGCAGCGCTCTCTCTAATTGAGATTAATCATGATACGATGTGTCATAAAATGCACGGAGGCTGCAGCTGAAACTCATCACAGACTGCCTATGACTTTCTTCAGTAGGACTGGGTTTTATGTATTAGTATTTTAATGTGCTTTGACAAGAGCAAACTTGAAGAGCAGTAAGATTTCAACATGGATCTGCTTTTCATCATTTTTTTTGAGGCTGCACCACAATTGGTTTGTTCACTCTTTAGCTATCTTCCATTTTTGGCATTAATTAAGATTAATTTCTGTATTAAGATAGGGCACAGCTGTGACTGGCTATGTTTGTTTTCCTTTTTTCTAATTAGAAGACTCAGCCTTGGAATTTACATTTTCAAGGGTTTTGACAGAAATACATTATATCATGAGTAGTTTGCAGTACAGAAGCCACTCATGGTCATCACCGAGTCAGTGTTTAAAGTAAATTGTCCCCTGGCTGTCTCTGGTGAAGGCTGCGTGTTCAGTCCATGAAGGGAACTTCCCAGTGGCATTAATCATTGGTAGCATTATTACATTAAAATGTGGTAAACTAAAAATCCAAACGTGACATCTCCTCTGATGTTATCTAATAATCAGGTCACAAGTCAAAATAGTGGCACATCACAAAGCATAAAGAAAGCTTAAGAACATAAGGTTACAAAGAGGAAGGGGACATTCAATTCATCTTACTGTAGGTAGGATCTCATCTAGTCAGGGTATGAACTTCCAACAGCATGGCTGAGTAGTTTGTTCCAGACCCCCATAACCCTTTATGTAAAGTAATGCCTCCTTTTCACAGTTTTAAAAGCACTCCCTTAATTTCCACTTTTGCGCCACATGTGTTGCAGTATGTATCGCTACCCCCTTGTTACATGTGGACATCTGCCAGGTTTTTACCCAGTCTTGAAATATGTCTAAATCTATGTAGAATTTCCTTTGCAGCTTCTATAAGGTTTTCTAATCCTCCTATTTAGTACCCTCTGTGTATTTATAATTAACTATATCCAAATCTAGATCATTGACAAACTAGAAAAGAACATTGGTCGAAATTCAGGTAACCCTAACCCCTTAACCTGTTAAAATATTAGATCGCTAAATCTTTCAAATAAAGGATGCATATATTCATGTGTGTTTATTCTTGAATTCTGTAGCTCTACCATGTGACTGGTGGTACTGAAATCCCTTTATGTAATTATAGCCATTTTATGGGAAGCTGTGTTTTCTATTGACTTCACCTCTGCCTTCAGATTATCTCCATCTTCCACTCTCACTGTGTTTATTCAGCCCAAGCTATGGCAGAACTGTGTTACAAAGAGTCTTCTAACACCATCAGCTGAGCATGACTGATTCAATAACACAGCAAGAGGACATGCTTGAAGATCGATTAGGGATAGTGTTAAATCCCATACACTGTCTGCATCATGAAAAAAAAAAATCAGGAAATATCCTGTAACTCTATTTTGCAGCAAATAGCAGAGAAGTCAATAAAGAAACTGTTTTTTTCTGAGCTCACAAAAATACATCTCTGCTGCAGCAGTCATTTCATTTTTTTAATCTCTTTTTCAAAAGCGGAAAGAAAATGCTGCAAAATTCATTGTAAATTGAGATAGATCACATTCTAGGCTCACCCATGTTTTTACACAGTAAATGCTATATTTTATCTTAATCTAAAAGGAGAAAGATCAAATAATACTGCATAATGAAATACACTTATACTTTTTATATCAGAAAAATAGATTTCAAAATATTATTTTAGCTTCTTTAAGAATTTTAAACATTTCACTTAAAAATACCAAACCAAAAGGAATGTATTTTCTGTAAGAACCATTTGCCGATAAAAGGTAAGAGATGCCTTTTTGTTCTTCCTGAAATACTGTACCTATTGCCATGAAGTCTTCAGGGTCCCATGGCTGGAGCTCTGTCACAGGCCCACTGTACATGAGCAGCCCATCTGCGACCTCAGTAATAAACTCCAGGGAGAGATGGCTCTCATAACAGGGCCTTGTGGGTGGAAACCAGGCATAACCATCACCATGGAAACTGTGCTTGGTTTGTTGGCACTCCGGGCCTTCAAACTGCGGAGGGCATTGACATCTAAAAAAAAGCAATTTAACAAATGACTATACATGCATCTCATACACTGGTTGGTATAAAAGTGTCATCCATAGGTAAGGACTTAAAGATATACAATTTTAATTGGGTGGGAAGAGAAGAATATGAATTTTGTGTCCACACACCACCTCACTTTTCCTTTCGGCATGCAGTTTGTTTCCAGGGTTCACACAGCATCAAACGCAGCTCTTCTAAATGGTACAGTATCCTACAGTATGACGATGCTCTGCTTCATTCGGTATCAGATTTCTAAAGACCCGTTACTGTATACCGTTACATATTGAAGCTAGCATCACATTGTCATCCAGAGCTCTTTGGTAGTTCCAGTGCTTCTTCTAGCAAGTGCTTTAATTTGCAACAGATCATCAGTGGGAAAAATATGTATACATGTCCCCCAGCGACAACGACTTCAGTACTTTCCCCTCCTCTGTCCAAACAACAACAAATTTGAGTGCACACAATCTGTGGCAGATCCCTTAAACATCACTTAAATCCCTTTAAATGTGTGCTGATCATATATTCTAACTGCCCAATCTACATACATTTCAGATACACATCCCCAGATATATAGACTATTGGTATAGTTAACAGATTGATTAGTAAATTGGTTTTACCTCAGTTAACCTCAGTTCTAATTTGTGCGCTGTTGAATGCTGTCTTATTTGATGTGTTTGCATTATGTATTGCAAATATCCACCCTGTTCAGCTGCTGAAATGTCAATTACAGCTATTGGAGTCCGTTTACTGTTGAAAGATGTGGAAATTACTGGAAACATCTCTGGCAATTGGTGTGTTACTAGAAACAATGTCTTTTTAATCACAGAAATCAAGATCAAATCGCCCCTTCCTAGACAAAGTACTCCAGAGTATCCCAACTACAAAACCATTTAGTGAGAAACAAGCTCCTTTAACCTTTTCAATCAAGCTTCAGACAGTTCCATAGTAATGAAACAACCCTGGAGAAGGCGACTAAGGATCTCATGGCTTGAGTTTCATGCTCATTGTTTATCCTTGTTCTGGTGGACCTTAAGCGCTACTTTTGATGCTCTTAATCATGCAAACCTCCTATGTCACCTAGATGGTGTCAACTCTGACATTGCCGTAAGTTGGTCTGGTGCTTGCCTTTCTGATCACACCAATTAAAAACAATATAATAAACAGCTTCTGTCAACTTTGTGATTTCTGGTGTCTCACAAGGCTCAGTCTAGGTCTTCTCCTATTCAGCACCTATACTGTGAGTTACCACTTCGCCAGATAACAATTTCACCATAGTGTTAACTTCCACTGTTAATTCAATCCAATATTCTGGTGTTACTACTCTTACAGGCTGCTTATCGAATACTAAAACCTAGATTGAACAAACTGTTTGGAGCTCAACCTTGACAAGACTGATGTGAAGTTTCTGGGGCTACATCATAAAATGCCTTTAGCATGGACATCGATAACTTGTAGACTGGATCATCTAACCAGGTGTTGTTCTCAACCTCAGTTTATCATTTAAAACTCATGTCAGATATATTGCAACACTGATTTGTTTCACCTGCATAATTTATGACCCACTGTGTCACAAACAGATGCTCAAATGCTATATCATTTACTACAGACTGAAGTACTGTAAAACACAAGTAAAGATTTATTCCATGCTGAAAAGCAGAAAGAAGAATCGCAACATTTTGGCTGTTGAGCCTTTCTGAGTGTGGAATTAACCTTCACTTGTTCCTTTGCAGTGAAATCTGATCCAGCTCCACACTCAAACCCCTTTTGTAATACACTGCTTGCTGGTGCCTCTTGGCACACTACAGTACAAACAGTCTTCAATATGTTCACACCTCAGTAGCTAGAATCCTACCCATATCCAAGCTCCACATGAATACCACTCGTGTTCTAGGCTGCCTGGCATGACCCCAGGCTCACATACTATGCACATACAGATGCAGCCATTCAAAGTATGGGGCACAGACACATACTATTATTAATACAATTAATAATATCTTCGGTAAAAGCTTTGATGCATAAAATATTTCTGCATAATTAAAATATTTCTGATAAAGGTAGGTTGTGTACTTTTGTCCAACTGAGCAATCTTGCTTTCATAAAATATACCAACTTTTTAATGACTGATGATTAACATGCTGTAATACACAGTTTAAATTTAGAAGCTCAAATGCTGTACATGAGAGGTTAAGCTTTATTGTCTCCTCCTGGTGATTTTAGAAGGTGATTCCAGTTACTTTCCGGCATGACGTCAAATGACGCGCTATACCGCGTGATACTGCGTTTTCATGAGACATGTCCACCGCAATGTACCGCAAAATACCTCACGCGTTTTGAATGGCTGCATCTGTACTATAAGACTGATTTAAGAATCCTTCTGACCTACTGTACAAAGCACTAAGCAGTCAAGCCCCTTTCTACCAAAAAGACTTGCTTAACTATTACTCTCCATTACAACAGCTGCACTCTTTAAGTTCTGGCTTGCTGTGTGAGACTATAACATACACTTGGCAGTAGGTCTATCTACAGAAATACACCTAAACTGTGGATGGTTCTGTACAAGCCTCTCGGCTAACATCCATCTCCAGTCATTTTAAATCACACTTGTTCAGGCTAGGGTTTCATAACTTTCAATGCATTTTTTTTCTGTCCTATTGGTGTCCTTCCACCACTGCTTTGTGGACGTTATCTCCACTGATGTTTTAATAGAATAAAGGTGCTACATAGAATTATTGTTAATAATCAGACAATCAAACAACAAAGAACTCAGTTCAAAAAGAAGAACTCAGTATAACAATAAAAATGACTTGTTGAGGCTTAATGTTAAATCACCCATAAAAAAGCGAACATACAAAAGAAAGATTAAAATGATTCGATAAAAGGCTTGTGAGTTTTTAGGTAAAAAATGAGGGTTTTGTGACTACATCCATTTTTAAAAAGAACACTTGTCCTTTTTAAATCTCTACTAGAATGTATTCAATACTGTAACACCTTTTTGGAGAGATTCTTATCGGGCCTTTGTTATTTTACTGAGGATTTCTGATTCACAACAGTGCTGGAGAGACTGCAGCCACTTATTTTACGACTCTTATTACTTTTTCATGTCTGATCAGATCTTGAAGGTCACAAGATCAGCACAGTGTCTTATTGTGAAGCCATTGTTTGAAATTATCCTTCATTCAGTGCTTTTCTATTCCCTTTGCCTTTCAGCCTGAGCAGCTGTAGGAGAAGAGATTTATTAGATACTGTATAACAATGTCAAATATGTAGCACTGCAGTGAAAGCCTGTCACAGCTCTTTGCGAAGGAACAGGAAAAATGGAATGGGCTGCAGTCTCAGTCGATTTATAATCCAGGTTGTGGAAATTGAAATGACAATACACTCACAATTATATTGAAAGGCTACCGTAGGTGTGTGCATTACCTGTACTCCTTCATTACATTATAAATGACAATAATAACCCTGAACAAGCATTCCAAACCCCCAAATATAAACACTTAGCATCAAAAAGCAGTAGTTTCTTGAGCTCAGATGTGCTTTGTTAACACTCTAGTCACACTGGAGACAAGCCTGTAATCAAAAACCAGCAGCATCTTGGGACAATAAATAATGGAACCCCAAAACTGCCTCTGTTCTCTCGCTTGCGTAAAAGCATAAAAGGAAACCAAACGGATTGAAGGCAGCTGTTGCTGACAAAGGGAGGCTAGGCAGGTACTGTAGATCATTTCCATATCCAAGCCACATCAGATCAGCGCTCATTCCTGTTACCATGGTGCTCTGCAAACAAGAGAGAGTCCCCCTGCAGCCTGGATAGGACACCTGTCCCATCACAGGGATTACCCCCAGCACTGCTGGGCCCCACTTGTACAGCTAGGTGGACTGAAGCAACCAGGGCAGATCACCTCATGAAAGGGTACAACAGAAGGTACTTGAACCTACAACCAACCTGTCATATGGCTAGATTTACCCACTAACCATAAACCCTAGCCCACCCCCAAAAAGGGAATCCATACATTAAACAAGGCTCCATGGCCAAAACGTTGTGGCTCACACCTGAAGAAGGCTCCACAGCCGAAATGTTGTTTTCTTTCTTCTTTTTTTCAGCATGGAATAAACCTATTACTTCTTCCTTTGCAGCCTACGCATACTGACGCAGCTACAAACCTGAATTAAACAAATATGCTGCATCTCTATAGACTATCTCATAGCAGGCAAGAAAGTTTTAGAGAACATCAACATGATGCTTGTGGTAAAGATTCGATGACTATATCCGCCTATCCATTTTTCAACCACTTCACCCAAGTCAGGGACACATAGGAGCTGGAGTCGGGACTGTGATATTTCTCTCCTTATTTTCAGTGCTCAGTTGCTCGCTGTTCACCTTCTCTCTGTTGTTCAGAATCATTTAGTTAATGGGTGATCTGAGACAAGTTACAATATCCTCAAAGCACCTTGCATTATGAGACGCCTGAGTGTGCTACAGCGCATTATGCAGCTTTTTTTCTTTTACATATTCAGTGTTCAACCCATGAAGTGGTCATTTTTAAAAAATATTTTGTTTTTAAGTTTCAAAAGTTAGTGTTTAAAAATGCTTAAATTGCTTCACATTCCAACCATGTGCAGAGATGATCATTTCTTGTGTCCTGATCAGAAAAGTATCTAAATAGTTTAAAGTATTATAAAATTATTTAAGTGCTCAAAGCTAAAACTGTATTTAGTCAATGTTACCCATCGTGTTTATTCTTCTGCATTTTGTGATGCGTTCACACTGCTACTGGTTTGACCCAGTTGAGGACATCTGCCCCAGTCAACTGAACAAAAAATTTGGACAAACACAGAACTTGACATTTGGTCTGTACCATAATCCCTAAATCTGAAACTAGACATTGGTCTAGTCTAGTTTCCATTAATCAGCAAGGTGGGGGCTGACTTGTGTCTTAAAAACACATTGTTTGGAATCAGGTTACCTTCCAGAGATTCTGCATTACATGAAAGACTCATACACAGTGGAAAGTGGACAGAATAATAGAAGATATGTAAAATAAGTAAACGTAAAAAATATCCAGTTAAAAGATGAATTACTCATGGTCAATTGCTTATCATTGTCTTCTAAGTAAATTTTAATCGCCTGTGTTTTAAAACTCCCTACACATTCAGCTGTTCTCTCTGTTGCTGTTGGTGACACAACAGAGAGAACAACCTTTATGCCTATTAATCCAGAAAACATTTATTACCTGGTAGTGTTACACACAAAAATGATTTTGAAAGCTTGTGTAAATTTTATCTGTACTCTGTTAAGTAAACAAGCTTTTTTTTAGCACCCAGCAAATTTTTATGCTTTCATTTTAACACTCCTGTAGGAAATTAAAAGGAGAATGCACCAAAATGACTTGAGAGATGTGTTTGTATATACAGTACAGTATAGTTCTAATAATATTGTCTGATAAATTATCCTCCATTTCAATAATCCTTGAGTCTGTCAGGTTGGGGAATGAAGAAACAATACTGTTGTGGATTTGATGGAATTGCTTTGCATCCAATTTAGAAGACATCTGAAAGGAGGGCCAAAGACGTGAAATATTTCGAGTATTCATTGTGTACAACAAAGCATAAAAACATTTATTGTGAAAAAGGATTAAACCTTTTCTGAAACGAAACAAAACAAAACAAAAAAGCATCTGCATGTAAGATAGTAATGGTTATTGAAAAATAATCCTGTTAATTCACAACCTGAGCCCGAGTGAAGAACGAAACAAGAGAGACGTAGAACAGAATGATACATTAAAAGAAAACTAGGGCTGCTATTTTCGCAGGGGAATATTGGAAATATCAGGTCCTATTTGCATAGTCGTTCACGGTGAATAAACACACCGCATTTGTGCTGAACCTGGAGAAGGCTCACCTGTATCCGGTCTGGCTGTCCATGCAAACTCCGCCATTGTGGCAGGGGTTGCGGGGGTAAGATGCGCACACCTGGTGCACGTGCTCCCGGCTGCTGCAGGTGCACGCCGCCGTGACCACCACCGTCACCGACACCAGGGCTGTACTGCTGGAATCCACTACCGTGGGCGTGTCGCTGATGGTCAGGTGGTTAGTACAGCCCGCACTCCCTGCGCAGTCCGTGTCGGCGCACTCGTCCACGTGCACTTGGCTGATATTCACCTGGAGCGCCGACTGCAGCTGGGGCGGGGGCAACCGGAGAAGAGAATTATCAGGCGGCATGTCGAATTACAAATAAAACCACAGAGCAGCGGCAGCCTTTATTACAAACAGGATTTAAACTAAGCCCACAGCACAGAAAAAAGCAAAAAAAGAACATCTGAGAGCCGCTGCTTATGAAATATCTCCTTTCTGGAGCATTAGCATAACACAATACTGGCTGGCCCCATTACCGAAAGAAGCTTGTTGCTGTCACCTTGATATGCAAAGGAGCAAGGTGACCAGTCCACAGGAGAACAGGGGGGAAATAAAGTTGAAAGTTTTCTGGGTCTCAGCACAACTGTGGCTTGACAAGAAGAGTTAAAAAGAGACATTTTTAATTCAGTAGACCTTGTAGTTTATAATACCAAATATATCAAATTTAGAATGACATGAAATATAATATATCCTAGGCTTCCATCTGTATATTGAGTGTGTATATATTGTATATAAAGTGTAATTTACCATTCCTTCCATAATGCAGGGACCTAGTGAACAGGCTTGAAACTCTGGCTGTCTTGTGAAGATAGTTGCTTTCATCAAGTGATGAAAGCAACTTGTTAAATTCACAGTTTCGGATCCAGATTAAGCCACAATGAAATTTACACATTAAAAGAAAATAAATCAACCATCGCAGAAGGATGTGGTCAAAAGGCTAGGCAATTTCAAAGTAATTATTTCAGAGCACATTTCAATGGTTACTCTGACAGTTTTGGTGCCTTTTTTTTCCTGAAAAAGACCTGAACACTATCTAGTGTATTTCCAGTGCTCCAATATTCCTCTAAAGGAACTACACACAGAGGAGCATCATTTTCATCTAAATGTCTTTTACAGCACAACAAACTCTTTTACAAAATGGGCCTCATCTCTATGAATAGACCGATTTTGGACAGAACTTCACAAAGTATAAAAACTAGAGAGATTATGAGAAATTGTCTATGTGTGTCATTGTGCTGTAGGCTGCCGGTCAGTGGTCTTCTTCCATCTCCAAAGCCCTAGGCAGGCTGAACACATTGAAACACAGTTGCTAATACCTCTGGCCTATTCCATCTTGTCTTATCTGCCCATCTGTGTGCATTTTTTTTCCCATTCAATAGCCCCGATGCTGTAGAGTCCTCGCATTTTCCTGCCCAAGGACAAGTGAACATGCTGCATGGCGTTACTGTTAGCATGATACTGCCCCTTTGTTGATCGCTGAGGCTAAAAGACAGTGACAGTGCAAAGCAGGGTGGCTTCTATATCAGGGGAGGGGTTCCCTGTGGTCAGTGGGAGCCCCGTTAGTGCCCAGTACCAGACAAGCAGATTTGCCCTGAGCTGCTACATTTAGAAAAACATATGTGAACAGCCCTGACAGACTCTGCAGCCCTATTGTACGTGCCAGATTAATGTGTAAATTAGTTTATGAAAAGGTAGTGTGTATTCTTTTCTTCGAGGTTAAACACTGAAAATCAAATTCCTCACTGCGTCACCTCCTTCACCATTCTTCCTGCTCCTGACACATTAGCAGCTACCTTCCTGAACAGACGATTCAGGACATTTTGCATTCGCATTGCCTTGGAACTCCAGGAAATTGGGAAGCAAGGAGAAGATACCAAGCTATACTAGCAGTGAAAATAATGGCTTAGTTCTTGCACAGCTTTTAGGTTTTACATAAACAGCCTTAAAATATCCAAAGGCTTGAATTATATACCCAGTGCTATTGGAAATTGCAGCAAGTCATTTCACTAGTTTATTCCCAGAGCTATTTAAAGAAGGAAATCGGATAGTGGATGTTAGTGTATATTTTTATATTTTGGAAATCCCAGAGGAAAGACTTTTGGCTAAATCAGCTTTTTCTATCTTTCCCATATTAATGTTTGCACATTTTAGTACCCATATCCAGTTTAAATAGACAATCCTCACATGAACAGGGGATTAAAAACCCTCAAGACAAAGAAGGCTTTTTTTAATAAAGAGTTCGGTTTGATTTTCTTTAAACAGGTTTTTATTTAATGTCCAGTGCTATTGGAATGGAATGCTTTAAAAAACTACATTCATATTGCAATGGTTAATCTTTTGGGAAATAAATTAATGATGGATACAAACAGGTCTTTTCTCTGTATTGATATTCTCTGAGCACCTGTAATTAAGGTTGATCAAAGCAATTAATCTCTTTGTATTTATTCCAAACAGCTAAAGCAGTTTTGCTGAAAGAAATCTATAAGAATTCTGTAAAAAAATCTAACCTGTCCTCAAAGAGAAGGAGATTGTGAAACGATATCAGACTGATATACTCTACAACCTTAGAATTAAAAAACATTAAAACACAAAAGAATCAGAAGTACAATTTCCATTTCACAAAAATATCTCTCTTACAGCCATCAGACCTCTCTTAATATAGTTTACATTAACTGTAATATAAAATTCAAAGCAAGTATAATCACATTTATTGATTGGTTTTAGTATTTTAATGCATATGTCCCTTTTCTGCTAAATATAGTGAGAACTGACAGTCAAAAACTTAAAAGCTAAAATCAGAAAATACCTAAAAAAAGGTGCAAATCCTTGACAGTCAAAGGCACACAAGATAAAAAAGTGACATCTCACAGCTACTGGGAAGTGCTACATTTAATTTATTTTTTTTTTCATTAAAAAATGTAACAGTTCAAAAATACTTCAAGCTTCATGTTTATTTTCAAACTGAGTTTTACTTAATGCCCTAGGCTCAGTTACTACTTTAATCTTATACTTTTTCTTTCCGTATGCCTTAATTGACACTGCTAAGCTATGCCACAACAAACTTTCCCCAGGTTTAAAATGCTGTCTGGATATTTTTAGTGCACTCTTTTTGTGTCTCTTTTTTTTGCCTTTAACATTTCACATAGAGCAGGCAAGGTGTCCGCTGAGATTTCATGTCATCTGCAGAAGCCACAACCCCCTCTCCCAGCTCAACTCCGGTGCTCTCAGTGTGCTCGAAGACAGAGCAGGACTGCAGAGCAGAGGGACCTCAGCAGTACAAGGGTTCAGTGCACAACGTGAGCCATTATTCACAGAAGGGTGGTGCTCACAGTTTGGAACATCAGGGCCGATTCATTCTCCGAACCAACATCTCACGCCCTAGTTTGCATGACCAGGATACCCCTACAAACCAAGGCTTGCAATGTGCACAACAAAACCAAGGTAGGCAAAAGAACACAAAAATCACCTTGAGTGCCAGGAATAGAACACAGTTTCAGACCCTGACATTATTCCATCTCTATTTTAGTACCCATATTGACATGAACGACAAAAAAAGACAGAATGGTGCAGGCACTCAATGAATGCTGTACAGAACATTTTGAATGGCTTTTAAATTTGGAATTTAATTTAAATTCAGAATCCAATACCTACCAAGCTTAAGCCAATTCTGGAGCCATTACTAAAGAAACTGTTTCGTCATTTTTACATTCTAGACATATGGTATTACAAGATTTCTTCTAATAAAGGTGTAAAGGAAGTGGCATAAAATACTGATGAAAGGATCTGAATTATCCTTAAAGAATAACTAAAGTAGTGTTTGACTTTAACTCACTCCCATAAGGAGACGCCATCATTTTCTGTAGCTAATTTGCATGTGTGTGCATGAGAAATGGAAGCTGGAAAATTATCATACAATATAAGCCTCACGTTTTCACTTGCATACTGGGCCAGCTTAAGAGGTGTTAGGGGGTTTGAAAGATGAAGTATTGAGAAAACAATACCTTCTGTTTGTAAGCTGCAACATATCCATGCAGCTTTTCTGGTCTCAGGTAGGTAGAACCATGCACAGAGAACCTCACATCCATCATTCTTTCTTTCACATTTATCAAGCTGAAGACGTTGACGTTATCGGGGTTCACCAACAATATGTCCGCCAACAGCCCCTTGAAAGTCTCATATCGACTCTTCCCATCTGCTCCTTTGTGAACAAACTCCTTGGCTGTGATATCTGTATAACAAGGCAGACAGATCTTCATTTTTATAGTTGCCATTCATTTAGGAAATGTTAATCGCAAAACTTTTTACAGGAAGTGTCTTGACTGCTGTAATTATGATTCTAAGGAACTAATTGTATAGCAATCAAGCAAAGAAAAAATATGGGCTTGCACAGATGAAAGTAATTGTGATTTTATGATGTGCACATAGTTAAGGCCAAAAACATTTTTAGTATAATATGGAATTAAAAGATGACATCATTGTATGCGAAGAGCACAAGAGCACTGCTATGTAGTGCTGTAGACAAGTATTTGACAGTTGGATAAGGTTAAGTAGGAGGAGTGAGAAATATTGTTTGGGGGAGAGTTTTTGCATGTTTTTTTCCCTGTGTTTTTAAATAGTATGATTATTCCACCTACACAATAAGTAAAAGTCATTTGTTAAATTAAAAATAGTTTTGTGATGGTTAAGAATTGTAAGAACCAGAAAATATGAATATGTGTGAAGAAATTCTTCTCCTCTCTTACCAAACAAATCTGTTTATTTTTTTGCATTGTTCCCCCACAAAGTGATTAATTGCCACAAATTCTCACAACTGCTCTTCTGCTTTAACTCGGTTTTCTCCATTAACATCATTCCTACCCCCTCGAAGGAAACACAATCCAAATAATCACATAATTTTTCATGCAGCTACAAGCACTTGAGTAAGAGACTCTCTTTACTGTTCACTGTGGGCATAATAGGGCTGGAAAGACTGCAAAGCCTATGGGTTAAAACTAAGCTCCTCTGCTTCTGAAGTGAAACCTAAAAGAATAGGGCTTTGTGAAAGTATCCTTTTATTATTAATACTATCCATTTTACAAGTTTCTTCTACTTTTTCAGGCAGACATTTTTATGGCACTAAGAGAAGAAAAAGGTATAGTAATATGATAGGAGAATTTTACAGGATCAAAAGTCTGTCCCAGAGTTTCTGAAATGATCCCGCAAATAGGACACATGACCTATTATCTGGAGTGTGTCTTATCAAACTCATTCAGAAAATTCATTTACATTTTTTAATGATTAAGTCACAGATTCAGACTACTAAGGTACTGTGAATGCTAATCAGAACTTAAAACCCATGTCAATGCAGGGAATTAAATCTTCAGAAAAAAAACCCTGAAGTTTGAGCTCTCCCATAAAAAGGAATCTGACTGTAATGCAATTATAGTGTTCAAAAGCACAGCAGTATTAAATGGTGCAAAGCAAAAGAGAAAATGAAGGAAAAAAAGATATTGGCTAAGTCAGAAAAACCTTGAGAAAAGGTTGAGGACAGTCACTTTTCATTACCCAAACCTTGAGGTGGAATAATTTGTGAAATTCAGCCGTTGATCGAAAACTCAATATTTCTAAAACACAAAATGACACTACTATTCTGTCTTGGTTTTCACGCTTCAAAAGTAAGAGAAATAATCATTTCTAAGCCAGTGAAGAGTTTAGGTTTGGTCAAAATCCTGTTAATATTTGCATTGTCATCTGTCTCAAATTCAGTTTGTAATGCCTGATGATCACCTCCTACGCAGCACAGAGGTAACATAAGGTTAGGATTTTAGGTTTTGTGTACAGTTGGGGCTGGGAGGATTTAATGTTGAATTACATTTGACCTTTCAATCTATATGTTTGAATGAGAGAAAAATCCTTCTTTAATCTCATCTAATGAGACAAAACAGTTTTAAATAAACCTGTTAATGTTGCCCTTTTCATTGTGCATGTGTTCTTAAAAATGAGAATTCAAACACAAGGCAAGGAGATACCGTAGACCCCTAAAGACTTCTTCTGCTGCTGCCTTTAGTAAACAGCTCCAAATCCAAAATACCAGACTCACAGCTGATCATTTGATGAGACGTGATTTGCCAGAGGAACAGCCATCCTCAGGGGACAGTACTAAGCCCCACATCCATCTTAAATGTAAGTTAAGCTGGATTTCAAGTTAGCCTTTAGGAGATGAGAGCTACAGTGTGGTGTATTATTATTTTCATTAATGAATTCCAAGCATTCCTGGTGCTGTATTCAAACCACAGGGATAGTTACATTCCCACAGGAATCAAGTGTTACAAATAAAGTGTCCAGAATGATTTATTCCTCGTGATTTCATCATGTACATTTTTAATTAAAAATGTTTTTTTTAAAACAGTATAGTCTATACTACAGGGGCTCATGGGGTCAGAGTTCAACTTTGTTTCAGTTCCATTTAGTAAACTACAGAGCACATGACTGTCCCCTGATGGGACACCGGTCTATTACGGGGATTACCTCCCAGTACTACCGGTCTCCTCTTACAGTATACAGCTGGGCAGACTGGAACAACTGGGGTACAGTAACTCTCTGAGGGTGGAGCACCAGTGTCTGCAGCAGGAACTCCAACCCACAACCTACTATGCCCTACATACACTTATTAAATGAAATAAAAATATCAGTCATTTTATTATAAAGTCTTCAGCACCTAAAAGGGAAGTTTTTATAACTATTTGAACTGATTTTTGTACTTCTTTTAATTATAGCATTTTATATGGCATTTGTGACCAGTAAATAAAAAGGTACATGACACAAAAACATAACTTTAATATAATCTTTTTCCCCAAATGGGGAAAATAGATTATCTAGAAACTCCCATATTTTTCAGAAACTGACTTTGATTAAATAGGTTTTAGATCAAAAAAGCAAACTCTATAAATAAATTGTTTATCAGCAAAGTCCACCATTACAGAAAGGTATGGTAGAGAAAACAACAGAAAGACTATTATATTCAAAGGAGCATGCATAGTATAAGGTCAGTTCTTTAGAGAGGAAAAGACAACATCATGTCTGGTTTGTTTTAAGACCAAGCATGTGTGAGAAGGAACAAGTTTACTTTGCATGTCGTATAATAAGTTCTTCAGGATTTTTGCAGGAAATGTAACCAAATCAAAGGCCTCCCAGTGGAATCAAACCTGGGCACCATGAGGTACTGTAGCATTTCTAATTTCCACACCAGTTTCGATGCACACGATTTATATAGTATGTTACGACCCTGAGTGTCTAGCGGTAAAGGGGTGTACATTTAGGATAATTCTTTTGGAAGCAGGTTGGTTTTGGTGAGGGACTAGGAAGCGTGATAACAAGGCTAAGGAACTAGAGTGGTGCCAAAGAAAAGAAAATAACAAACAAAATGGAGCTGGCTAGGAAAGTGAGGGAACTCACTAACCTGACGGCGTCTTCAACACCCTAGCTAACCTGCACTGACTACCCAAAACCATACAAGACAAATGGCACTCACCCGTACTAAACTAGTGTTACTAAAACAAAGTCAACTAAGTGTGTAAAGTGTACCAAACAACCTAAACTAACCTTATATACAAAAGTTCACACAAAAACACAAGGTGAACCAGGAACAGGGTACAAAAGAACACAAAGGTTGAACATGTAGCACGTTAGGGCAAGGTAAAGGCAAAACAAGGATAAACACACAAACAAACAAAAGTACAAAGAAACTAACAGAAAACCAACAAAACAACAAAGCCGAAGCTATACGAAAATACACACACACACACACAAAGCAAAGCAAAGGAAAGCAAAGGAAAGCAACGAAGCCGAAGCCGAAGCCGAAGCCGAAGCCGAAGCCGAAGCCGAAGCCGAAGCCGAAGCCGAAGCCGAAGCCGAAGCCGAAGCCGAAGCCGAAGCCGAAGCCGAAGCCGAAGCCGAAGCCGAAGCAATAACCAAAACCAAACGGGACCAAAGTCAAATGAAAGGCCTCTCCTTGCTGAAAACCTCCATGTTATATGCTGAATAAGAAGGGTTCTGATTGGCTGAGAGCTAATTGATGATGACGTCATACTGAAAGTGTGGTGTAATGGTGGGCCAATGGGGAAGGGAGCACAATCAAGGGTCAGCAGTGTGGACATAACAGAAAAAAAAACACACTGGGACGTAACAGTATAACAATACAGTATAACAATACACTGTAAACAGCTTCCAGAGCATTGGAGATTGCAATACTGAATACGAAGCACATACAAAACTGAAAGTCCAGTGTGCTTTATTCCACCCACAGGCATGCACGACTAATCTCACCTGCAAGGCGTAGGGAGCCCGAGTTGTAGATTGCTTCATCCCGGAGCTCTTTCACGTGCACCTTCACACTCGACACCACATCAGGCCACACGCCGTCAGACACCCTCACCTTAAACTCAAAGGTACCCTGAGGGGCATTCTCCTTGATTATGAGAAACCCAGTTCTTTTGTTCACTATGAAATGCCTGGAAATGGGACATTACAAAATAAGAAAAACAATCTTTTAAAAAAGGCTTTGAGCCGCTTTAGAGTCCTCATCTGCTACCACCTATACGGTTGTCTTGGACCTTCAAGTGCATTAACTGTTGCTGGTTAGGTCAAAGTCAAAGGTCTTTAAACTGTGACACACAATATTATAGGATCTATTTCCTTCTCATTTCACATGGACATTCTGTGTTTTTGGAGCTGTCCGTCACAACGACACTCAGGTTTCATTTTTCAGCTGTATGATGAATAGTATCACATTGATTTGTTTGGATAGATTGAAAATCTATACACTTTGCATCTCTTGTCTGGTTATTTCTTAAATGACACTAGGAAATTAAGATGCTTCATATTTCACATTTGCCACTATTGCTTCAGACAGCAGAAATGCTTTTCCAAGAATTTGTATTGCTTGCAGTTCGTGGTCTTCACAGGCACTCTGAGTATTATAAACACCACTGTAAGGAGAAGAGTTGGCTGATCATGATGCAGAGATTCAAAAAGATCTGTTAGAGATATGCTATATAAATATACTAAAATATTTCAATTACTATCTTTCAGGTGGATATCTGTGGAAGCACTGTGCTTCCTTAAAAGGGTCTGGAGGCTTTGCCTCTCTCAACCCAGTCTACCGTGAAATGGAAGTTAACTGAAATTTAGAAGGGATGACGACACCCAACCCACTTTCGCCAGGCTGTCCTAAATCATAAATCAATCCCAAAGCCATTTCTCAAAAGCTTTATGAATCATACTCAAACCCCTCTTTTTGAATTTTGTCTCATGCCTCCCTCCTCCACTCCGTCTCCACTTGTGCAGCTGCCCCAATTTGGGGGTTCGAGTCTGCTTTTCTACGGCCAAGTGAATGACCCTCAGTCAAACCTTCTTTAACTATACCTAAATACTCAAGAAATATCCTCAAATGCACCTGAATTTCGAGTGACATTATTCCTCACTAAATGGGTCATTTTACTTACTTGGGAACATATCCTTCAAAGCCATATGTTTTGTTGTCCCAGTCATCTGGATCTGGAGCATAGACCTTTCCTAGGACAGTAGTTGGCATTCTGCCTGTTAGAAGGGGAGGATATTAGTTCAGTCCGATCCATTCTCTCTGCCTCCTGAGGTGAAAACTACAGGTCTATCAGCTGATGTGGATGATTGCTGACCCAAAAACAGCTGTATTGCACATCTGAGATTTTAATACTCCAGGGACTTCATGCGGTTAAACTCAGAGGAGAATGTAAAAATAAAGCATTATGTTCTTCTCCAAGCCTCCCAACCAATCAGCAACACTCATAGCCATGGTGGATAACAATAGATCATATACACTAAGCAGTCATTTCTTATACTAAATAATATTCTAACATAAAAAAATTCCAAACACAAAAGTAAAAATGTAATAATACTGGTCACATAATTCCAAAATTAAAAGGCACTTTCTTATGCACCACTAAATTACTTCAGCATTTTAATACTTCTTGTGGCACCATTAAAGAAGGAAGTTTTAAAGTATTGCAATATAAGACATTTTTTCATTACCAATTCCATTATTTATAAAATGATTATTAGTTTGGTTATTTAATGATTTAGAAGATAATAATAAATATAAATCTGATAAAAATAAATCTGTAAATACCAGAAATTTGCTAAAATCTGCTTCTTCATAATGATTGGAAGGCCAGAGCCTTACCTCTATGGCTGTTAATGTAAATCTCCTTCTCTCCAGCACGATGGGGGTGATCATTTTCATCGCCAATGGTGATGGTGAGAGTGCTGGTAGCAGTCTTTGGAGGGTGTCCAGTATCCTTCATAATGATGGGCAGAAAGAACTCCTTTTGCTTCTCCCGGTCAAATGTCCTCAATGCTGTGATGCTGGCTGTGTTATTTCCATTGTCTTTGAAGATGAAGTCGGTGTTATTTTGGTACTCCAGAGGCAACATGAATGAAAACGGAGGCCCGTTTTCTACAGTATCCCTGTCAACTGCATAGAGAAGCTGGGAAGTTTGGTTCATCCTGACAATCTGTGGTCCAGGAACATTTTCCCAAACCACAGGCATGTATGCAGCTTCAAACTCTGGGCCATTATCATTGATGTCAAGTAACGTCAACTGTACTGTGGCACTGCCCGTCTGGGCAGGACTTCCTTGATCTGTAGCCAACAGAACCAAATAATGCTGTGCTACAGTTTCTCGATCCAAAGGGTTTACTACTATGACCTGACCTGCTTGGTCAATGGAAAAGTAACCATGTGGATCTGACTCTGGAAGGATACTGTAAGTGATATCTCCGTTCTGGCCTGAGTCTGAATCAGTGGCGGTGAGCTTGGTAAGGCTGGTTCCCACAGGGACATTTTCAGGCAAGGGGTTGAGGACAACGAAGTGTGGAATAAAAACAGGAGCGTGATCATTGTAGTCATCCACCTCGATAATGCAGTGCATTGTACTGGAAAAATCAAGGTCTTCTACTTTGACAGTGAGATTGAACCTCTGGTCACTTGATTTCTCATAGTCCAGTCTCTTCTTTAATCTCAGTATGCCATTCTGTTCCTTCCTGTGATTTTCAATGTAGAATTTCTGCTCTGGGTCACCTCCAATTATACTGAAAGTCAGCTGGGCATTCTCTCCCACATCTGCATCGGTTGCAGAAATCTCCAGTACAGCAGAGTTAAGCTCACTATTTTCAGAAATTCTTGTGTGGCAGAAATTCTTGGTAAACCTGGGTGCATGGTCATTGACATCTGTCACCCAGATGGTTGCAGTTCCTGTTCCTGTCATCCCTCCCCCGTCTTTTGCTTCCACTACAAGCAAGTACTTATCCGTCTTTTCTCTGTCCAGGTTTCCAAGGGCAACGAATATTGTCCCTGTGGTGGGATTGATGTTGAACAAATCAATGTTGATTCCATTCTTGATGTTACCCACTAGTCTGTAAGCGAGGACTGCATTCTGTCCAACAGTGCTATCATCAAGGTCTGTGGCTGTCATGTCCATGACAGAAGTGTCACTGGGGGAGTTCTCCAGCACGTTCCCATTACAGTTGTCCGGCATACAGGTAAAAACTGGGGCGTTGTCGTTGATGTCCCAGACATTGATGATGACATCAGTGAAGCCAGTCAGCCCCTCCCCACCCTCATCTGTGGCCAGAACTACAAATCTCCAGACTGCCCTTTCCTCCCGATTCAGCGTCTTCTGTGCGTAGATTTTCCCAGTCACCTCATCAATTACGAATTCGCTTTCTGCCCCTTGTCCATGCAGCGAATATCTCAAGGCACCTTGGTCGGCATCTTTATCAGGGTCTGCTGCAGTTACCTAGAAAGATCGACCAGAGTCATGCCTTAAGTTTGCCATTTTTTTCATTGGAAAAAAAAACATGAAACATGTGAAACAAGATTATAATTGCAGGACGTTTTAAACGTATACAAGGTAAGATTTCTCTAAATCCCACAGTGTTGTCAAACTTGCTAACAATTATTAGCTTCAGGAGTAGAGTACCATACCTTGTAACAATAACTACCTTTCTACTATTTTATAAAATTTCTTATTCATAGTGTGATAAAAAAGCACAGATTGACAATTTAAACACTTTATAATTATTTCAGAAAATTCTGCACACCTGCAGCACAAACACTGGTGATCCATCAAGCTCCTCTGTCACACTGCCATAATATTCATTCATTGAGAATACCGGAGCCTCATCATTCTTATTGATCACGTTGATATTGACAACAGCATAGTCTTCCCATTTCCCATCAGAGGCCAGTAGGTGGAGCCTGTACTTCTTCACCTGCTCATAGTCGAGCGGCTGGGAGATGAAAATCGTTCCAACTTCAGGTTCAACATCAAACACTCCCCGGGTATTGCCAGAAGTGATCTGGTAGCGCAGTTTAGCATTGGCACCTATGACAAAAATAGTAGAAAACAAATGCAGAAACAAGGCAAGCCTTACTGTGAAGTAAAAATGCTATTTCACAACCCTTATATACTGATAAATCATTGTAATCATATTAGGCAATTGCGATGTGATTGGAAACGTAACTGGAACATGCCTGGATTATGGAGAAAGTGGAAGTGTAGGAGGAAGTATAGTGCTTTGCATCAAAGAGAGTAATAAGAGACAGCAACCTGAAATGGTTTAAACAAGAGTCTCATAATCTACCTGGGTTAGAACTACAAAATGTTTTTTATAGACATATTCTTAAGGGTGCTCTACAAAATACCAGATTCCAAGACAAATTTCAGTGAAGTCTTTTGGAATAAAATCAGGATCATTTGCATAAATCAAAAGATGAAGTGGTTATCATTGGAGATTTTAATTTTCCTCATATATTGGCTAGACATGGCTCAATATTTCTTAGTCAGTTCACTAAAACACCTCCCAGAGGAAATCTCTGTTTTTTAGAGGTGAGGAAACAATCATAATAAGGTACCTTTTAAAGATTATTTTGTAATTGTACATCTTTTCTGTACAAGTAGAATCCCAAACGGTGATGTGCAATTTCAGAAACGATGAGCCAGAAAATCAGAAGTAAAATTAGAAAGATTAAATTGGTAGAAAATGGGTAGCAACAGTTTAAAGGCATAAACACATTCTTCTCAAGAGCACCCAAAATCCAGATAAAGAAAAAAAACCAAAACATTTAGGGAAATGATTAAAGGGAACAGGATCCAAACTGAAAACCAGATTTAAGAAACTTCAGAAAGGTTCACAGAAAATGACAAGATTGCAATGCAGGCTGAAATAAATAATAAAATGTATTAGATGAACATTTCGCGAAGGTGATCCCCCAGGAATTCAACAACATGCCTCCAGCTCTCGAAAGGCAAAGTTCTATGCTAAATACTGAGGTATTTGCACAGAAGAGGCAGAAGTATTCCATGTACTAGAAACACTTAAGACAAAGAAATCTCCAGGGCTTCATGTTAATCTACCAGCTGTACTTAAGGAAACACGATTTCTATAGACAATTAATAATCCTCTGCCAAAAGTCAGAAGAATAATGGTAATAATGATTGACTACAAAATTGCTAATGTTGAGTCCATCCATAAAATGGGTGACAAAAAGCAAGTAATGTATTATAGGTCAGTAAATCTTAAATCTATTACATGTGAGATTATGGAAACAAAACTACAACTAGAGGATCATCTGTATGACAATATGATTCTTGGGGCGACAACATATAGATATAAGAAAGGTAGGTCCAGCCTCCTTCAAAATATAATATAAGTGTAGCAAATTATATGGTATATTTAGAAATTCAGAAAGCCTTTGACGTTGAAATTGCAGGTGCTGTGCAGTCACAAAAATGTATTTGCCCATGTATCTGGGAAAATAAATTAATACTCATAATGGATTGAATGCTGAAATTGGGGGTGGGTACCTGTGTTGGCAAATTATAATTATATAATTGTATTATAATTATAATTTTAGAAATTCAAAGAAATTCAAAAAGATTTGTACGAAATTCAAAACTTCAGGCAGTTTAAAATTGACGAGTGCAATGTGTTTAATGCAGGTAGCTAAAGCTTAAAGTACAAAATAAAATGGGGAAACAGTGAAGCTGGCTGTGTCATTTTCTAGGCACTCTGGGGAAAGCAATAAAACGGCCAACATTTAAGGCAAGGGATGGTTTATTAGTATTGTGTAATGCACTAGAATGAATATTTTGTACATGTTTTGTATCACTGTGTCCACCAAAATAAAACAAACATATATTTTCTGCTGTGGAATCAGTCTTGAGAAGAGTAACCTGATACTTTTCTGTGTTCAAAGGAACATCCTTAAAAGAGCAATATACTGTAATAAAAGACCAAAAGAACAAACTCATTGTAGCAGCCCTGTACAGATAAGACTAATAAGGGCTCTAGTTAAAGCATTCCACATTCGCAAAGGCAGAGAATAAATCAATCATATGGACTTCTTCAAAATAAAGGCTTGTGGGAATCTGGACAAGTTGCTACAGTATATTGTCAAAGCTGATACCTTTGCTCCAGGTAAAAAGGCCAGGGTAAGATCCTCAGATCAATCACCGACTATAAAAGCAAATGAGTCAGAAGGTGTCCTTCTATCTGTATGTCTTACTGTATGTCTTACTGTATGTCTTATTATTTTTAATTGATGTTTGTCACTTACGTGCAAATAGAGTAAATATAACCAATCACAATTCCAATCCAAGAAGTTTCTAAATGTGAAAACTAGTAATTCTCAAAGAATTAATATGCAATTCTGAGCGTATCATCTAGTTTTAAAAAGAATTGCTTAAACCCAAAGGGTAAAAATAGCACATCTGCTATTTGCATTGTTTTTCTACCATGTTAACCAGGCAAAAGATACCCTTCTAATTTCTGCACACTTATCTTAGCTAGTACTCTATCAGCCTGAAAGAGTTTTTTTTTCTTTGCTTTGATAAGCTCATGGGATAAGCCCAGCTTCTAGCCTCAATAGGTTTTTAAATAATGGGGAAGTTTTTGTTTCTTATGCAAATGTGTTTGCTCAGATGACAGAGATAAACCTCAGTGTTGTAAACTCATTCATCAAGGACACCATATTTTACAAGCTATTCTCTCGCAATGATGTCTTGATAAATGCCTGATAATAGAATACCTCTTTCCTGCCTGATAAAGAGTCATTGTGTTACATTCCTAAAGGGATGAACCAGTCTCAGACTGATCTTCTTGTAATACATGCTGTATATACAGACCCACGGCTAGACAACGGGTGTACAGGGTATCTTTCATTTTGACCTCACCACTAAAGACTGTAAAATAGGGGTACAAACACCAAGACCTTCAACAGAAGGTTTTATTTATAACCTGTTACTTAACTGATCTGAGAAACAACAAATTGCATCCGTAATACTGATTGCAAACATTTCAAAATATTTCAGTGTGACCAGGCCCATCGCACCTTGGATGGGTCACTGATTTTGTCGCCTTCCCTCGCCCATAAAGTAAACAGACCACATGCGCGACATCTCCCTTTGTTCGCCCTGCCACTTACCTTCGTCGTCGTCATTAGCACTGACAGTGACAACGGCAAAGCCGACATCGGCATCCTCATCGACGTTGACTTCATAGACATTCTGAGCGAAGATGGGCTTGTTATCGTTCACATCGCTGATGAAAATGCGCACATACGCCGTGTCTGGAAAAGCGATAACAGAGGAGATTAAAAACTCAGATGTTCCTATTCTGTCAGCTTCGTTTCACCAGAACTGCTTTGTTTCTGAAGCCATCACGCCGACAGATGTGAAGGGGACCCTTGGGGGATCAGGCTAGCCCAGCTACGTTTGATATGGATATCAAAAAGAACATAATTTGCAATATACTTCTCAAGATGAGATAAATTATTTAAACTGGTTATAGAGAGTTTACAGCTTAACACTGAGATAATGTTGCCCTGGAGCAACCAGCCATAACCTAAACTTTTCACGCAATCCAATTTGTCAAATTAACCCTTTTGGCAAGATAATCAAAAGTTTATGAACTGGTTTCTATTTACCTCCATTTGTTTCTAGTTAGAAAAAAAAAGTTTTTATTTTTTAATTCAAAGACCTCTGTTTTACTACAGAATCTTTTTTTCCCCTGAGATACAGTATGCTCTGTGGTGTCATTTTTAACGAATTAATTTGAACTTATTCTATTTTTGTGTTAAGTAAAGGAAGCTTTAAGTATATTTGTGGTGTCACAAGAACAGTACTGTACCTCCAGTTTGGTGACACAGAAGACCATTTTAAAATTCACTGCTGATGGTAAGCAGATTAATATTTGACACTGGCAAGTTTAGTTAGAAGTTGCAGAAGATACTTCTATGCCATCATGTAACATTCATAGCAACTACTGGGGCAAATTATTTTCTTTTCTTTAATATTTAAACAGAACTTTTGCCTCTCAAAATATCATAATGAATGAATGAGCTCAATATCCACTCAATAATCCATTATAAACTGTAAAAAAAACTTAATTAACATAAACCTATCTTGATAGACAGGAAATTAAATTTTATTTCTATATTGTTCATTTAAAAATTCAGCCTAACAAAAACTTTAACACAGTTTAAAATCTTTTTCACAGAATGGTCTCCTGGGAGATTAAGGACTGGAACTCACCTGAATTGGGCTGTCCATGTTTTCCTGGCCTGGCAGATTCCCAGCCATCCACTGACTTCACTTCCAGGAGATAGGAGCCTTTGGACTCCCTATCAAACACTGCCTCTGTATAAATTGCTCCACTCTCAGGATCAATCCTAAAAAACTGGTAATCTCCACTGCGGTCATTCAGCAAGGAATAAGAAATCTGAAATGAAAGTAGGGTAGGAAACTCATTCTCATACAAATGTTATGCACATCAAAGGAAAAAAAAACATTTTTGTTTGTTTAGTATAACTTTAATAAGAGATCAGTTTAATCTTTTCAGCATGAAGAATATTGGCACTAATGAAAAAGTGAAGCAAAAGCTGTTATTTTTTGAGAGACAATGTCAGGTTTTTTACTCATGTATTGCCTAAGGCACATTTAATGCTAGCAGATCTTTCAAAAATAAGGAAACGGATTCAGACATGGAAAGTTATAAATTGCTAATGATAATATTGTTTTAGAGACAATTTCCTGAAGATAGTGAACCTTTAGATAAGATAAGATCACTTTATTGGCCATATAAAAGTTCTTGTATTAGGAATTTCCGCATAACCCAGGTCACTCTCCATGAGACACACAGACAGGGAGAGAAGCTTGGGGTCAGAGTGCAGGGCCAGCCATTTATATGGCACCCCTGGAGCAGTTGGGGTTAAGGGCCTTGCTTGGTGGCCCAATGGAGCAGGATTCCTCTGCCGGCCGTGGGACACGAACTGGCAGCCTTCCAGCTATAGGCACAGATCCATAGCCACAGAGCCACCCCAATCCACCCCCTTCATATCACGGCTACCAAGGACTAATTCTTGGAGGATTGCAAGCATTCTATAGAACAGTGTAATGTTAGTTACATCAGTATTTCTTCTACTGAGTTTAGAGCCATTATACACATTTTCAATAGAATTCCTTATTACATTCATTTTATAACATCAAGAAGACAATATTTCCAGTTGGCATCTTCTGCTTTTTTGTCATGAACTTGTATCATGAAGAACACTTTTAATATGCAATATATTTTGCATGACTTTTTTGTTGCAAAGGATCACATTTAAAGACACATTTTTTCACATCTCTGCTGTATGCGTATACATGACAAAGGGCCTGTGTTTTCAATCTGTCCTTACTTTTCCATTGAGACCAAGGTCTAAGTCATTGGCAGACACCTGAAGAACAAAGGTTCCTACTTCAGCTCCCTCAGTGACTGTAGCTTCATAAATCGATGAGGTGAAAAAGGGCACGTTGTCGTTCACATCTGAAAGGGAATGGGGAATTTGGATAACACAGGCCTTTCTTAAAACACCCCTGAGAAGCCACTGTCTCCTTTACTGCACTGGGAAACTAGCAGCCCTTCATTTCAAAGCCAATGTGAAGGATAGAATCACGGGGAGAGAAGAATTTCTTCTCATGCTGGTTGATATCCAAGTAATAACATTCTCGTGTGTGGAACTTCAAAGCACCTGAAAGTGGTCACAGGTTTCCCAGAAGCCATCACAGGGCTATGAGGAGTAAGAGCAATCCATTTTAAAATTTGGCTTCAGGGCCTAGTTATTTTAAGATCAGAGAAGTAATCTCTGTCTCGTTCTCCTTCCTGCCCTCGTCGTTTTTACAATTACCCGAACAAGTCTTTATATTTTGTTTTTTTTTTCAATTTCACCTAGAATACCTCTAACTTAAAACTTTTTTCCTTAAGTCCATAAGGTAGCACTGCTTCTTAAATGAAAGTGTAAAACAGACTAATGTGAGTGTATATTTACTCTAAGCCTTATCACAATAATTATTTGCCCTAATCTGTAGTACTCGTGTGTGTCTCCTGCTATGGAGAAGAAATCCTGACATAAAGAAAGAGTACAAATGTACTTTTATTACTTTGTAAAGAAGGAATTGCGTTTTTTAAATAGAGAAACAGTAAGTAAGCACTTTCATGCACTTAGTCTCGATGATGGAGTAAAAAGGTTGCAGACCCTGACTGGGCCTGTGTGTACCTGTAATATTTATGTAGACAGTAGTGAAGGCTGCCAGGGGAACAGCTGCTACATTCTGTGCCCGGACTCTCAGCAGGAAATTCTTGGTGACCTCATAGTCCAGTGGCTCTGCAACCAAAATGGATGCTGAGCCATCCTCTCGGTTTGGAGTGAGATAGAAGCGCACAGGCATATTGGTCTCTGGCACAAGTCCATCTTCCAGATTGTAGGTGACCCGTGGATCACCCAGCGGGGAAATAGCTTTGATTGTCTGGGTATAAAAAAAAAGGAGCAGTGAGTGATGTCCATCACTTACCCAAATCATCCCCTTATGCATTTCATAAAAAAAGAAAGCTATAGCAATTGCCGTTGCCTACAGCTTAGCCTATCATATTAACATTTCATTCTACATTTTAAGTTCCAAGGGATGCATACATCACTCAAATCAAAATAATAAAACAGATCAGTTCAGGGTTTCTACTTATTTTTTCTTAATTTAAATATTCATTGCTATTTTCTAATGCCATTAATAGGTTATTAAAGCTGTGATGTAAATTCTGCAAATTAAATTTTCAACACATTCATAAAAAATGACTATAAATAATATAAAGCTAAAAATGAAAAGTCTCTCTCTACAATCTGAAGTGGAAATGTCTTCATTTAATGATATAGGCAGAAGAACAAAGTAATATGGAAACTAAGAGACATAATTTGTCATAAACCAGACAAGATCAAGGCCAGGGTAACCCATCCTGTATGTAAGTGTTTTGTCCTAAAACTCCTAAATCAAATAGAAAGTGGAGCTTCAATAGTGTTTAGGTAAAAAGGACCACTATCAAGGAAATACTTCAAGAAAGGCTACAAGAAAAACATTATAGCAGATACAGATAGCAGATATTTACTGCTATAGTAGTAAAAATAGTTTGGTCAAATTCTCATAATGATGAAATGAATCGATGAAAGTAGCGTGGTTCATATTTTCACATTAACTTGTCTGGCTGAAGAAATCAGAGTGCTGACCAATGACCAGTGCTGTCACAACCCCCCCTTTCTTAAAAGAAATGAACCAAGGAGGCAGCTGCAAAAGTGGAATATGTGCAGAGTTGTGGGCAGCTGGCAAGTATTTATATGTAGGAGAGTGGATGTGCGAGATTTGGAGACCTGCTCTCCAGACTGTTAAATATCACCATAAGTAGGAGCCCGTCTTCCATTTTTGCTGAAAACTGTCAACGCACCACAATGGGCGTGTCTCTCATGGTGTTCTCGGGGATGACCACCTCGTAGCTGTCCCTCTCCCACTGTGGTGGCTGGTTCTTCACATTGGTGATAGTGACTGCCAGCTCCACCATGCTGCTTCTGTTCCCCCCATCGGTGGCGATCACCTGCCGAGTGATGTAAGACCTCTGGAAAGAGAGACCCATTTGACATTTCTCTGGAACAGCCCATTTTCACCACCACTGTACTAATAGTTTTGGCTTTCAGTTCCTGTAAATACTGTATATATTAAAGCACATACAGTAAACGGTACAATGTGTTAGGAGCTAGGCTGGGATCTAGCATGATCATTTAAGTACACTTTTCATCTCTGGAAATGTCCTGTAGAGCAAAATCTATCCCAGAGAAAAATAAAAGGAACCCAGCCTAGTTTCCAGCTGGCCAACATCACAATATCTGAGTTTTTTTTTGTCTTTGAGATTAAGATGGAAATTCTGGAAACAGAGCACATGAACTGAACACACATGTGAATCTCTCCAATCATCCCCACAACAGGACCCTTAGTAATTGTGCATACCTGGGATATGGGCTCATTCACATAGACCCAGCCTGTCACAGGATTGACACGCAGGTACTCTGGCTGCTCTGCTGACATGGAGTAGGTGATGGCAGCGTTGGTACTGTAATCGTCATCATGAGCCGCAACGCGGAGGAAACTGGTGCCTATCATCGTATCCTCTCTCAGGAAATCTGCACAGAACCAGCAGAGATGCTCGTGAAACAGACAATGCTGGAACTCAAATGCATAAGCCTAACTTCTTATTCACTGACTTATGTTTAAAAGAAAGTATTACCCGTCCTGTTACATAACTTTTAATGGAAAAATGCTATTGTTTCACTGGACAAGCCTTTATACAGTCATTTGAATTTTATCCTTTGCTTGAAGCTACAGCTTATGACAGTCACAATATACTGTTATGCTCCAAAAGGGCTTTCAGCCAGAGAAAGGAAAAAGCAAAGTATTATAAAGCCCTGTAGATTTCAAGCTATTCAGTACACAAAAAATTAAAATAATCTCTTTCTAATCAGTTAATTTATATTCATATGACATTTAGCTAAAAGCTACTTTTTTCCATGTTTTGTTTGCTGCCTGAGATTTAACAAGGACAATGTTCTTTTGCAGCTATCAGTAAAGGAAATTTTGTTTTCATCCCACAAGGACAGACAGTGACACAGTTTTCCATTTTACAAAGGCAAAAAAACAGCAGGAATATAAAACAGACTTTCAGCTCTTCCTCTGAGCAAGAGAAGACTGTTGATTGGAAATACTTGCATTTTATCACTTGAAGAAAAGAAGAAAGTAAACTTTGTCAAGCGTGTCTCAACTCACACTCATAATGCAGGTTTTCAAACTTGGGGTCGTTGTCGTTTTCATCCAGTATGAGGATGTTGAGCTGGCAGATCCCAATGAGAGGCTCTGCGGCCTTGTCTGTTGCCGTGACGGTAACGGCGTACTCCCTCTGCTGCTCACGGTCGAATGTCCTGGAAGTCACGATCACTCCTGCAAGTGTCAATTTCTTTTCAGATGTCAAGGTTTTCATTACCGCATAAACCCAGTCTTTCTTGGAAGGAACTAATCATGGTGGAAAACACTGAAAAATTAGAACAGAAATCCTTCTAATACTGGTATGCACTGCTGACCTTTTAACTCGTTGACATAGGGATTCAATCACTTTTCCTTTATTTGAAATAAACTCCCCGAGAATATGTCAGAAGCATCTTCAAGAAGGACGTAAACTATGAACCAAGGTCTACATTGGGATTCAAGATCCCAATAAGAACACCAAAGATTAGCTGATCGTAAAAGCTCTTTGAAAAGGTAAAAAATGGTGTTATGTAACACAATTTAGGAGGAAGTCAAATTGTATTCTTGCACTTTCACTCTCCTACATGTATAAACCTGCTGGCTGTTCACAACTCTGCACACATCTTTTATAACACCTCTACCTCCACCTCAATTGCACCCTTGCAGCTGCCTCCGTGATTTATTCCTATATCCAGCACTATCATATCCTCAGCCAGGTGAGTTAGGGCCAGAGTATTAAGTATGTCATTCCTTTATATTTGTCATCTTGTTTCATCATTATCAGAATGTGACCAAACTACTGAAATGATGTTTGGAACCAACAGAATTTATTGTGTTTCTTCTGCCTCTCAGCATATACAGTACATGCATGCAATTAATGGCATGCCTAGGTTTAATGGTAGATCGACTACCTACCTGTCTCTGGGTGGATGCTGAATGCTGGAACTGTGCCATCTTTGTGCATGAAACCATATGTCACCCTCCCGTTGTCTCCTTCATCAGCATCAACTGCATGTACCTGAAGAACAAATGTTCCTGCTGGCTGGTTCTCCAGCACCGCTGCATGCTCCCTATAATGCTGGCACTGAAAAGGAATTGAGATAAAATTGGCATGAAATTCCATATTACAATTTTCTAATACAATTTTGTCACAGTTACATTTTTATTTATTTGTGCTTTATTCAAATTCAATATAAAACGTACAACAAATTTAAACATAAGCATACATATCCAGCCCTACAACTATGTACATTCAAAATGATGTGGGCTTCTACAGAGATCTCAAATTAAGCTGTGCCTAACTACATAATGTTGCTATAGCAACTTCACAAGTAAAGACTTTGTGAAGAAGCCCACAATCAATTCTGTTCTTTGATTCTCATTTTCTGACATTTAATTAATAACAGAAGACTTCATTTGTATTTTTTCTCCTACTTTTCCATTGACAAACAATGTTGATTGTGAAAGGTCAGGAAGCCACAGAAGAAGCCTTGACAACACAGAAGCACAACCGAACCCTGTCTCTCTCACACCACCCGGCCTGCCACACTGAAAATGGCATGGTTAGAGTACTGCCAGGATCTCAATGTGGCACTGCCTGGCACAGGAGCCCTGCTCATTAAACCCAGGATGGACTATTCTTTCAGGAACACGTGAGCCATTGATCTAAAGAAACAAGTTGAGTCCGTGCCATGTAAAAGAGACAGAAACAGCAACAGCCTCTTTACCATGGTCTATCAGGCTTGAAAGTCTTTAAAGTTATTTTACATTCTTTGCTCACTGCTAGATTCAGTTTGCCCTACCCTGTTCTACAACAGATTTGCCAGACCTGAAAAAATGCTTTCGAATCAATGAAACCCTTTAAAGTTTGATTCCAATTATGAGAATTATGTTTATGATAGGACATTTTTGAATGCCAAGAACAGAAGTATTTCTCATATATGATGAAAGGATCCTTTCAGCTGGAACATTTATTATCTTGCATACTTCACACCAACTTCATATCCAGTTAGTAGTCAGTTCTGCAGAAGTGGCTTATAGACCTAGAAATGTTATACAATGACAGTTAGTGTTAATAATGTTTCTGTGCTGTTCTGTAGCTGCTAAGTTGACACATACAAGTATCTGCAAAATATGTCAATCATAGTACAGTCAATTTAAATTGTAAACGATACTGAGATAAACTAGAACTAGTAACTAATCATTTCTAGAAAGAGGGACTGAGAGAATGTGTGGCACGGTGATGCAGTGGTTAGCGCTGAGGCCCTGGATTCAATTCTGGATCTAGGGTGCCATCTGCATGAGTTTGGATGTTCACCTCATGTTCGTGTGGGTTTTTGCCTCTTATGAGCCTGTACTGGATAAAGCACCTAGAAACTTGATGGATGGGAATGAGAGAGATGAAGATTGTTCTTTATGCACAAGTTACAGAGATGAGTGAAAACTGC
This sequence comes from Lepisosteus oculatus, assembly GCF_040954835.1. Taxonomy (NCBI): domain Eukaryota; kingdom Metazoa; phylum Chordata; class Actinopteri; order Semionotiformes; family Lepisosteidae; genus Lepisosteus; species Lepisosteus oculatus. Next base: position 5,220,114 of record NC_090715.1, on the reverse strand, counting down.
TAGAGAGAGGAGAGGTCTGTACCTTTTCAAACACAGGCTTGTTGTTGTTAACGTCATCGATTCCCACAATCACCTGGGCCATGCTGGAAAGGGGGTGTGGCCCACCCGAAGCGTTGTCATCTGTTGCCGTGACATTGAGTATGTACTCCAACCCCTGAAGCCTAGGGGGAGGGCTTGAGCGCAGACGTATTAATCCTACAGGGGTCAACCAGTCATGAACATCAGCAAAGATTTATTTGCTTTTAATTAATAGAGCAACGTTATTTCTGCACTGGGTACAACATTACGCAATAACAGCAGCAGTGTTCTGTTTGTAAAGTGCTTTCATTACATCTCAGTTGTTTTTAATTAAAAACAAAGCTGTAAGAGAAAACACAGGGGGAGGGAACATCAATAAAGAATAAATCAGTTGAAGTCTCTCACTCCAATAGGAGGGCCTGTGAGACTGTGGGTTAGGATTTGATCTCTGATGCATGAGCAGGATGAGCTGTGGCTAGTGTTAGTTAATTTAACTAACTATGAAATGGTCTTAATCTCCAATGTATCCCTCTGTATCCCCATTCAGAGGGAACACGGAAATTTCCTTTAAATGGCTTATGCAACTTCTCTTGACTCAACCCTTGTGAGCTACATGAATTCATAATGCTTTGCAGCTTAATGGCATTTTGTTCAATGGCTCATTTTAAATATTTAAATGACTTGATCAGGAGAGTCACTTAATGCTTCTCTTTTGATTTGCTGAGGTGCAGAAGACATGCAGCAAAACAACCTCCATTACAGGACATTAATTATCTCATTCATACACCATCTTGTTTTGCTCTTATGAGATTTCTCAAGGTCTTTTCCACTGTTCTAAATACAATGAACACTGCAGCACAGGCAGAAACGTAGCACATGGAATGTATTACATGAGCAGGGAAAAACAAAACGATGTTACCTCCCTTCTGGTGAAACACGAACCGGAGGAACCAAGTGAAAACTACGTGGGAGTGCATTTAAAACTGAGAACAGGAGGAAAGAGATGTGGGAGTCTGGAACAAGCTACCCAGACATGGTGTAACAGACACAAGCAGACAGTCTGGCTTCTTTCAAGAAAAGGCTTGATGAAATCCTTGGATCGATCAATTAGCTACTATCTGCCAAATAATCTTGACAAGTCAAATGGCCTGTTCCCATCTGTAGCATTTCTTAGTCACAGGTGAGCTACTGGAGTAGCCCAGGTCATACTCAAGCAATATGTTTATAACCTTGGTTGCATAAAAAATCAGGAATCCTCTATAGTCAAAAAAAGAAAAAATATATAGGGATTACAGTATATGTACACTATAGAGTATGTCTCCTATACAGTAACTTAAACAAAACATTTGAGTATACAAGCCTGTACTGTGACTTGTTATGTAGCTGGAACAAAATGTTGGAATCTCTGGCCTCTCCCATTCTTTGGGGATATCAATGTAATTTCTTTTTCTCCTCTTCAAAACTTTCAATAGCCTAAGTTAGTTAAGCATGGAGAACTGCGAAAATCTTCAGAGGCCTTACTATCAGTGGGGATTTTGTGCTGTCTTTAAGGATATAAAGGGTTTGTGACAACATAGCGACTTACAGGACTTTCAGGAGGAGACTTTGCAAGAGAGCTCAGTACAGGAAGTGTTCAAAAACACTCCTGGCCACACCACTGTGTCTGATGCAGTTTAATAGAAACCTTACCTATGTCAATAATAAAGTAGATCCAATGTCAAGGGCAGCAGATTCCAGGACATGCCAGTCTTTAAAATGAAGTGTAAATCTGATAAAAAAAACTGAACTGTTGCCTGGATTAAAAACCAGATCCCTTGAAGTGAACACTCAATGCATACCCATATCTACAGTACTGTACATGTACAGTTAATGTACATGGTAATGTCCATGTCCAAGCTACATCAGCTCACTGGGTCAGTGCTTATCTCGGTTTCTGTGATGTTAAATGGACGAGAGCACACACCCCTCTTGGATGGGACACTTGTCCGTCACAGGGAGTACCCACCCAGGAATTCCTGTCCCCACTTACACAGCTGGGTGGACCACAGTGACAGTATGTGGGTCAAGTATTTTCCTCAAGGTACCACAGCAGTGTATGCAGCAGGGGCTCCAACCCACAACCCACTACTCATAAGACCAGAGACTTGCCCACTACACTACACTGCTACTCTTCATGAATATACTGTGCCATTGATATATTAAAATTAATTATGACCGTTTCACTTCGCTCAAAAGCTGTTACTCACATTAAGTTAAAGGGGAACTGCAAAGCCATTTTTATATTTCAGAGTTAGAAAGAATCGGCATTTATGAGTGCACAATAAAATCACAATAAAAACAAAATGTACACAGTAATGTGTAAAACCTCCAATTTATAATACATTTCCAATGTACGCACAGTGCCATGTTCTGTGATTCAGAACATGGCAACAAAACATCCAGTGAGGTGAAGCGGCCCTGTTGCATTGTAAACAAGCTTGTGAGGACATCTCTTTTAATCCAGTAGAAACATCACAGTACATTAGCCATTTCAGTGACTAGTGAGCAGGAAGGGCTGCTTCACGTCGCAATTCACGCAAACTCTTGCTTTCACCTGTGGCAAGACCAGGGGTTTGTGACAACATTGCAACTTACAGGACTTTCACAAGGTTCATGAGTTTGTGCTTAATTCAGAATTTGTTGAAAGTTTTTCTACACTATCAATGATTTTTTTGTTACCAATATTTAATAACTGGTCTGCGAAATTGGGACTGCAGTTCCCCTTTAATATATGTACAGGAGAATTCAAGGTCTCTTTGCGTGGTTTTGCTTTCTAGTGCTGTGAAAGAATAATGGATGCCCTAAAAATGGTAAGCAAAAATTAATCAAGGTGGAAAAAAAAACCTATAATCTATTTTCTGTCTAAATATGTACTGTATACTGTATATATATATGCTAGAAAGCCCAAAGAGTTTGTATCAACCTAAATTGAATTTTTTCTGAAACTGGATAATAATTACAACTTTGTGTCAGGTTTTAAGTGAAGCTTTAGAAAAAGAGGACAGAGTGCAGCTGACTCTCCTGATGGAGTAACTCTAATGCTCAGTGTGGAAGTTAGTGCCCACAGTGATCTTCATGGAGTGCCACACCACAGCCAGCAGATTTCAGAGCACATTACAGATGGAAAAGATGTGGCTCTGGGGCCAGAGAGTTCATGTCACTTCGGATGATGGGGAATAATACCACTAGGCTATTTTCACTGCCACCTTTAATCACATCCGTCCCAAATACCAGATCAACCCGGGAAAAGGTCCAAATAACTCCAGAGAAACCATCGGGCAGGTTGTCGTCCACCATTATGTGATAGTTCAGTTATATGGTAAAATACAAAAAAAATTATCCTGAGATCAGTTCTAATGGTTGACGAATGCAATGATGGCCATTTGTCTGTTAGAAAGCGAAAAGACGTTTTAGTGTACCAGCCTTGTGAGTGACAGTACACATCAGACAGATTATACAGTTACAAATTAAATAATTTAGTGGCAAGCCTGATGCGGCTGTTTATGCATGTAAGCATAATTTTTTACTTCTAATCATTTAACAATTAACACATCTGAAAAGGGGACGATCGTATTAGAATAATTAGCTTGAAATTTAAAATGCCAAAATGCTTTCAATGAAACCTGCTACACCAACGGAATCATGCCTGAATTAATGCAGAACACCATGAAAGGGAATTGTTCATCTACATGAATACAATGAATAATTAAATATCAAGGAGGAAAAAAAAAAGAGAATGTTTACTGCTGAAAAGTCTTAAAAATGCATTTATTGTGTTTATTTCTTCACTGCGTGTTTCAGGACTCTTTGGATCCAGTCAAATTGATTATTTCATGAGGTGAAAATGCTGCAGGGAGATGAGATTACCAGCCGAAAAATATCTAAAGTTCACTACGTTTTTTTTTTAGTTAAGATTAGAACACAGAATGAAATGGAGACACTTGAGACAAGGCTATACCTTTCTGGCTGTCGATGATGAAGTTACTTTCCTCATTGCCTGACGTGATTTTGTATGTGATTCCATCTCCATCAGGGTCCTTAGCCAGCACTGTAGCGACCAGAGTGTTAGGCCCTGCATCCTCCGAGACAAAGGTTCGATAGCTGCAGAGAAAAGCAAACTTAAAGCAAGGAAAGGCTGAACTGCAAAACGCATTTTACAAAGTCGTGGCTAACTTGTGTTTTAATTTTTCAACAATTTTACATAAAAATGTTGCATGACATGTAGAATTGTATAATCTGAATCCCACAAAATGTATTTCCTGTCACACGCCAATTCAAAAAAAAACCCGGAAAGACAAGATACTATATTTGCCTTTTAAATTGCAATCCAAGAATGCGATCTTGACCCTGGTTACTCTGCATTTTATTGACACTGGAAACAAGTAACACCTGTCGAGAAGATTGACTTCAAATTTAAATGCAAAGCAGGATGTGTGTGGCTGACAGCAAGTGCAAATTAAACAGAGCATGCCTTCCGAGGTGTGTAAGGAGCTTTCACACCCATATAGCAACACACGCTGGAAACAGAAACACTCAGGAGAACCGATGAATACATGATCCTCTCAGAGTAGTCCCTGGGTATTGAATACCACCATTGCAATTTACTGTGATAACACCAATACAAACAGTTCCATTCACATGGACTAGTGTTGCTAAATGATTTTGGGCTCCCAGAAGACTTTTAACTGACTGACTTTCCATTATTATTTTCACCTTTTGCATGAGGGTCTACACTGTGGGCATTTCCCATCTGGCACCCTTACACATAGACCTTTAGTAGAGAGAGTCTGGTCATACTTTCAGTAATTTAATCTGTTTATTCTGGAAAATAAATCACCTTTCCAGTGTTGCTGTCATTTTACTATCCTAGGTAGGGAAAGAAAAAATGCAGAAATACACAGCCTTTGTGTTTGTTTGTTTTAGCTATCCTGAACTAATACTGCTGTCGAACATAAAACAACAAAGGCATGTTGTTATAAATAAATTAGTAAGGTGGCTGACTGGAGCAACAGGCTTATTTTTAAATTCTGTGGGCTCAGTTCTGTTTCCCTGCAGGCGTTATTCAGCACCAGCAAAATAACAACACAGCCCAGTCTGGCACAGCTCAGCTGCCTGCATTTGGCAGAGTCTCAGGATTGTATGTCAGGGGGTGATAAGGTCAGGATTATGGTGCTATCACCAGCAGCTTTCGTGACATCTGCTTGCACCTCGCTTGGCTAAATCCCTAGCCATTGTCTCTCCCCGTTGGTCAACTGCGTTTAAAAGAAATAAAAGAAATGAAATGTCATTGACACCAATCACCATGTAGTCTAGTAACGTACGGCACCAAATCTCAGAACTGCCCAGTAGACTAGTACTGCAACACAACAGGACTGCATAGATAACATTTTTTGTTCACGAGGTATAAGTGACTTTTTTAAAAAAATGATCGTCTCATATTCTTTACCTTCACTGCAACCTTAACAAGCAATTCTAGACAGACAAATTGTGGACAGAAAAAAGCATTAATTGAGGGGGAACAACACCATTTTAACAAAAAGAAATATCCAGAATAAAACAAAATATTCACATTTTTTAAACTATTGGGCTGTGATAATGGCTGATATATTCATGCTGTATTATAACTAATTGGTGAAAATATTTCTGTGTCTTTATACTGGTGTTGTGCATTATTGACATAATTGATCCTGATATTATTGTAGCACATACTGTAGCTAGCCAACTGGGTAAGAATAACTGAAGACAAGGGTTCTGTAGAATAGTCTTGGGGAGTTAATTATTGAGCAATAGATGATATATACAGTGTGTATATATATATACTGTATTTCAAGACTGAAAATATTCACATATTACATTCTTACTGGAACCAAAATCCATATGTATGTTTATAGCAGAGATAATACTTAAAAGTAATTGATCTGGCCTAACATGGAGCTTTAGGCCACACGGTGTGCCTTGCAATTGCAAGGCTTGACACCTGTGGCTTACAAATATGGGATACACAGCAATTGATCTTGTCCGATTAAGTCTGTCTGCCTCTCCCAGGCATGTGAGATTTGTCAAATCTCCCCACTCAAGAATGAAGAAAGAGCCTTTGCCCAGTGCCTACCACCCCGCGTGCCATGATTGATGTGCAACAGAAGAGAGATGACAAGCCATTCATATGAATGATTAGTAACCTTGCACTGAGCTGACTTGCCTGCTTCCACTGCTTGCCATGTAACTGTGACACTTCCTGTACGTGTGACATTATTGGTCTGTGATCTGTCATGATCTTCAAAGTGCTTTTATTTTTCAAGGTAATAGCATCTAGCCCACTCACATCAAATGCACTTTTTTAAGGATCACCACACTGTACAAACCTTGAATTTCATCCTTGGCAGTTCGTAATTTCCCTTCTATTAGCCTTGCTGATATCAATCATAAGGCCAGCCTTTCTAACAATAACTAATGACTAACGGTGTACAACTCCACCATGTTACACTGAGCAATTTCTTTTCTACCTTTGCTTGCAATTGCTTTTTGTTTTATTTTCCATCTCAATGAAAATGTGTCTGCACAGACTTTTTTTGTTGCGAATATGCTGTCAAAAAATTCAATTAACATAAGACAATAGTGATGACAGGCATGATAGTTTTTGCATACACAGTAAGATATGCTAACTTCAGTGGAACATATCATTGTGGTACAGAATTGGTCACGACAACCCGACATGAGCTCCCAAAATCCAGAAAATAAGACTTATTTATCAAGAAAGTGCGGCAGGGTCTATGGAAACTGCTGCCTGAACGGCCGCAAGAACCTGCATTTTATGCTTCTCAGATACATAGATAAAAAAGTTATTTTTGAAGAAGAGCAGGCAGTTCATCCCATACAGGAGTTCCCCTATGGAGTTCTGTATCTCCCCTGTATTTCTGTGGCTTTGTTCCCTCGGCTGAGTGCTTGGTGCGGGACTTCTGCCCTGATCACACTCCTGTGGCAGCCCAGCAGGCGCGCACCTCCTCCTAAACCCCAATAAAGTAAAAAGTAAAAAATACTCTTCTGTATGGTCTCCCTCTGAGGGACAGTACAAGTGTGTAATTGGTGTTTGGTTGCATGGGGGTGTCACCACACGGCTCTAGAATTGCAGCAATTATTTACAACTGAAATCATAAGGACTTCTTTCTTACCTACACCAGCACCTACAATTGCCCCAGCATTTTCTGTTACTGTTTAGTTTTGTTTCATTTTTTGCTTTACCTGGTGCTTGTTGATTATTGTATATATATGTAAACTATTTACTTCTTTTTCTTACAAAGGAACGCAGTTTAGATATGTTGGGGGGACTGTGTGGGGGAGGGGGGGAGGGATTTATTTTTGGATTAACAAAAATGGATAATAATATTCTTCTCTGGCCAATGCAATTTAAATGTATGACATGTATTTTCAGGGTTGATATACATGAGAGATTGAGTGACAAGCATCATTTTATTTAGACTTTATGTACAGTATGTCAGATATGCTTGCCTATTAAACTCTCCCATTACAGTCAGTCATTCTGACAATAGTCGATCAATTACTGTCACACATAAAGAAGTTTCCTGAATTACCTACTGCATATCAGCAATACCAAAATAGTGTAGACCTCACCCCACACAAAAGTACCAAATAATAAATTCACTAATGAAAAAGCCTTACAAGAAATCAGTGGTACATAGAGAATTCACCGCTCAATTTAACCCTGAAGGTTTTCATTGTTTGCTTCTTCAATTTCAGATCTTCTCTAGTGACCCCCAGGGCAGTATGTCAACCACGCAGAGCTTTCTCGCAGAGCCCTGTAAATCCATCTTTGAATTTCCCCAGGACACAAAAAAAACACATGGCTGATCGAGCCTGCCTCACCAATTTGGCAGAAAATGGGCCGATTAAAGAAGTCAAGAGCCAGTGCAATGCTAAAGAGGGGGGGAAAAACCTTAACTAAAGCAAATATGTAATTGAATTATATCATAAAAAATAAGACGGTTGATGTTCAAGGCACACTGTATTTTCTGCATGCCTTTGTTTCAAAGCTCACATTTTAGGGATTTTATTAATCCATAAAGCAACAGCTGCAAAAGCCTCCTGAGCTGCACATGAGAGTCATGAAGCTCATATAAAGAGAGCAAGCAGCTGAGATGAGGGAAGTGGCAGAGAATACTCATCAGGTTGGAAAACGATGACAAGAAGAGTATTTTAGTGCATCCTTAAAGAAAGCTGTCATATGCGGTGGTCAGGCGCTTTTAAGCCCTCCTCTCCCTCATTTGGTAGAATCTGAATCGCAGCCTTGACATTATTAACAGTATGACTGAAATACAATCAAATCCATAAAAATGTAGTCACTGTGCTAGGTTGGATTGGAAGATCCTGCATCTCGTAAGTATCACTAGCACTAGTGAGGTGATTTTATTCCTCGTACTCACACATTCTGAGAAAACTCTGGGGGCTCATCATTGACGTTGGACATGCGGATCCTGACAGTGGCTGTCCCTGTTCTGGGAACGTCGCCCTTGTCCACCGCCATGACAACAAACTCATACAGGTGGTTGAGCCTCTCGTAGTCCAACTGTCTGGCGGGGAAGATGGTCCCGTGGGCAGAGACAGTGAAATCTGGACTCAGTGTGTAATAGGAGAGCTCAGCGTTCAACCCGGAGTCACAGTCCTTGGCAGACACTACAACAAAAGGAAGTCAGACATGCACATAAACTGTGGCCAGAAGATCGTCACTGTTGAGCTAGGTTTGACACATACTGTTCAGAGAAATTGAACTCTTATTTTGCATCGCTACGTGCCTCCTTTCCAGGATATGAAAATGCAAATAAAGAACTTTATTCCAAGTTTAGGCAAGTGGCATTTTTTTCCGGGTTTATCAATTTATCTTTCAGCATACTTTGCCTTGTGATTGGCCTGCTGTCTTTCTTTGGCACAGTTAAAGTTATGAGCATATTATAGCCGTCTCAGCCAATTGTAAATGACAAAGTGATCTGGCTCAAATTTAGTCACCTTCTCTTAAGACAGGAAAACAACTTTGTGAGAGTGACTGCAAATGTCTGCACCCGGTGGAGACACTCTAATAAAGGGGTTTGATCATGTACCCCTTCCAGCTGCTTGAAAGAAAAATCATTTGAAATGACTTCTCTCCTGCGAGCAGGGCCCTCTGCTGCCTTTGCTGCTCATGAAGGCTGCTGCTTCTTTGAACTCTTGATTGATTTTCAAGGTTTGTGCAGAAGAAAGTGAGAGAACAGACATGTTTCTCCCAACTGTACAAACAATGCATCTCCCTGCTTGTTGAAAAAACTTCCCCTAAATCTCAGACTTCTCAATATTATAACACTGAGGGGAGCAAGGACTGATATTGAATAAAATGTCTGAATTCAAAGTTAAAAGATGTTTTGCAGAGCTGCAAACCTAAATCCTGTGCACTTTTATTGAATGTCTTTTAAACGTACAGTAACATTTGGAGGTTTTAGTTATTCACCTTGCAGCAGTGAGGTTGCCGTGGTTACAGTTTCAGGGACACTGTCTTTGCTGTAGATGGACTGCAGAAATTCGGGGACACAGTCATTTTCATCAGTTATCACCACGAGAACCTAGAGAAAAAAAAACAGAGGAGATGACGGTATCAGGAGTATTAATGTTTATAATTATCCTCATCCAGAGAGTCTAGAGGTGGGGATTTTCAAGCAATATTTGTCTCTGGCATTTTGTCAGAGGATTTGGTACATGTAATAACAGCTGCTTTTGCCAGATTGCCCTTTCATTGCTAACATCACCCATTCTAGAGCTTCTGCTGCTACTGTTTCAGGGTTTGGGTCAACGAAAGAGAAAGATAAATACTGTATTTTTAAAGTACTGTACTCTCTCTCTCAGGCTTCTGTCGCACTTCAGAGTTCCCATAAAAAGCCCCTTTCCCAGACACTCTCATTATTTCCAGTCAAGACACATAGCAACAGAACAGGAATCTCACATTGTGAATCGGGCTACCAATTCTTTTATCCACAGACTCCACGCACTTCTGTGTGAAAAACAAATCATTATGACAGACTTCTTCACAAAGTGCTTATTTGGCAAATCCAGTTCATCAGAGCTCATAGCTGTTTCTCGGAGTGTCAAAGCAAAAGACTCATTTCTTTTTCTTCCTTTGGTTATCTGTGAACAGCAAATTGGTTGAGAAGTGCTGGAATAATGGCTTTGCTCTGACATCCTTTATTAACCCCAAGTAAGGGTGGCGTGGGCAGTAGGCATGAGATGTGTGATAAGAATACTTGAGTTTTCTATGTAACACTACTGTCCAGTTATCTGCTAGGGTGGTGGTCATGGTAGGTGTGTTGGGGTAAACACTGTCACAATGTGGCTAGACTTTCCTTTCTTAAACAAATCCTCTAACACTTCAGAGATAGTCAATGAAATGTCTACACAACATAATATTTTGAATCCTTAGTCAAAAAGCACAGAGGTAGGACATGAACAGATAACAAATACATTTAGGTATTGTGCATCTACTGGCAATGTATTGTGGTGTGTAGGATAATAACAGCTGTGTCATTATGAGATCCTACAGGGACATGCACAAATACAGGAAATATAGCACCAGCTTTCTAGATTAAAAGATAACAAATGCATAGCAGCACTAATAAACAGAGATAAAATGGAAGATAAGTAAAGCTTATCAAGTGGACTTTATAAAAAACAAATAATGCTGCCAACATCTGGGAAATTCAACCTCATGAAAGACCATACCCAAGTGTCTGAGTGTTCTGACAATGGTGTGTAGACATGTCAGTCTGCCAGCCCTTCTATTACTGTCTTTTCAAAAGAATCATGAGGCACTGTGCATATCTGAGATAGCATGCTTATATACTAGACAGATTTCAGAGATACCTATGGATCTGTTTTAAAGTCTAAAATGAATTCAACAGGGCTCATTATGGCATACTGGTATTTCACTGTCCACTGTTTCATTTCCTAGTCCTTCCTGTCTTAGACATATTAAGTGCTGTTTCTCAGCTATTAATTCAAAAGATGCTCTGTAAAGCCATTGGACCTACACTGTAGAAAGGTCCTGCCATTATTTAATAAGTTAATGCCACTGCACAAAACAACATCAATCTGTAAATAGTTACTTTAATGGTCTAAATACGCTACTGGGGAGTCCTGTCATAATGCAGTGAGTTTTACTTCACTGCAAGCAAGTCAGAAAAGAACTGTGTCATAGGATACCCTGCCGGTGGTTAACATACCTCTGCAGCACTGCTGAGAGTGTCCTGGTTCTCGCTGGCCCGAACAAGCAGCAAGTATCGGTGCTGGTCGCTCTCAAAGTCGATAGTGCGTGTCAGGCTGATCTCACCCGTGTCCTGCTGGATGCTGAACAGACTGCTGGGGTTGATGAGGAGGCTGTAGCCGAGGGGTTGTTTCTGGAAGGACACAGCAGTTGTCGCCAGGAATCTGCACAGGAAAGTACGAGAAAATTCTGAGGCCACTGTGAGCTATCCAGCACAAGCCTTTTGAGTGTACAAGACATCCAAGTTTGTTTTACACTTTCTGATAAACTTTACATTGATACTTGTTATGGGCACTTTTGAACACCAGAGTCATATTTATTAGTGAATCCATTATTTTATGATCATGACCCCATCGAGAGCCTAACTTCTTAAACCTATTAAAGGCATCTAATCTAGCCTTTCCCTAAGCGAAAAAGGGATTTACCTTCCCAACACCACTTCAGCCAAGAGGAGAGATCATGTGCTCATTGCACAGAAAAGAAACAGTGGGAACCTAGTGAGTACTTACATTGATTTCTCCTGATATAATATGACACTTCAAGCAAATTAGTTAAGTTGTTTCCTTAAGAGACTGTGACGTATTTCAACATTTCTTTTGTTTGCTTGCTTTTGTATGATTTAATTGGAGCCAAAGCTCTAAAAAACCTAGCAAACAACATTCCTGGAGACCTGTTAAAGGAATTTGATTCACAGATAAAACACACATAGGAAGTAATCCCAGGGTGGAGAGTAATCAGCAAAGAGCAGTAACCTACAGGCACCCATTCATCTGTCAAGAATATAAGCCTGCGCTCCAAACACATCCTTCTCCCAACTGGCTGCTCTCCAGATCTCTGACTATTTATTGCCTTTGGGGGACGTTGGAGAAGAAGCTTAAATGTAGTAGGGAGCAACATGTCTTTCAGCATAAACTCAATATTCCCTTCTGCTTCTCTGTGTGATCTGCTTTATAGTTATTGTGAAATACTACAGTAAAACTACATACAGTAGTAATGTATTTAGTGTTGAGCTTTGCAAGCAAAATGCACAGACGAAATGCAATGTCTCCTACAAATGGATAACTAACTTGACAGGATGCAGAATATTTGGCTCACATAACTGCAAGTCACAAAATAAGCTTAATTATCTTTCTGCATGAATAAAGTACAATTAAACAAAGCACTGTTTGACTACTGTCATTATTCCCAAAAATAACAGTAGTGAGTAGTGTGATTAAAAATATAACCTCGGTGAAGTAACCACCATTAGGTGTCTGAGAACTTGAAACAACTTACTGCATCCTGCCTATTAAAATGACCTAATGAAGTACACTTACTGTTTGCAGTGTTCAAACATTAGATGCTCAAAGCAGCTCCACTAAAGGACAATAAGCTGTGCCCAAAAGCACCCTAGGAAAGCATTGGATAAACAAAGCAAAAACATTTAGATGTTGTGACATCTCACTTCACTCAAGCAAATGAGCACTGATTTGCCTTCAGTTCCACAAAGCTGTGCTTCGACCCTTGCGACTTGTGTGTGTGTGTGCGCGTGCATGTGTGTGTGTCTCGGCGCACTCACGGCTGGCCCTCAGGAGTGTTCTCGGGGATGGAGATGGAGTAAGATGCGTTGGAAAATTGAGGGGCTCTGGGACCAGCTACAATAGACACCACGGCCGGGGGGCCCCTGCTGCCCAGCTTGTCAGCCGCGAACACGTTCAGAAGATACTCCCTGTCCCTCTGCAGGGGCAGCCCCGACGTTCTTATCAGGCCGCTCTTCCTGTCCACATCAAAACGCCCGTCTCCGCCTGCAACCAAGAAACTCAAAATAGTTCACCCGCTTCTACTGAACCCCTTGTCCACTCAATCCTGCCAGTGTCCTCAGGAACAGCTCCTCAACACAAGAAGTCCCGTTTAGTGGTTCAAAGCATTAGACTTAACTCTAACTCTAACCACATTGTGGTTGCTGAGGCTGTATGTAACAACACCCCCTAGCTCATGAATAGTTTTCAAAGTCATTTTTTAAAGATTTCTTCATAGTTTCTGCTGTACTGGACTCGTACAAATGCAGCTGGGGAATTGAAATGGTGGGACGTCTTCAGATCGAAAGAAAACCAGGAACTTTGGAGTCCAGAGATTAGCTCAGGTAGAATGACAGTGAGGGTCTTACCATCTGCCAGGAAGTATTCCACCTCTCCATTGGTGCCCTCGTCTCCATCACGAGCGAAGAGCTTATAGACGACTGTGCCAGACCGGGCCTCTGGAGAGACCACAGCCAGGAATGGTGAGGGCACCATGGACCATTCAGGGGCATTATCATTAACATCCGTGACCCTGAGCTCCACTCGGGTCAGATACCAATCCAGCCCTGTTAGAGAGAAACGGTAATTAACCTGAAGAAAGTATGGCCAAGAGCTTCTGCAAGAATTACAGCCTTTCCTCTGTCATGTGAAACAGAGCTGTTAACAATAATGTCTTGATTAATTGGATAATTCAATTAGCATGTACCATGTACTTTATCAGAGACAGAAACATTTTTAATTCTTCATAAAAACTATTGAAAGTCGTTTTTACTTGAAAGTATTATTTAAAAAATGGTTAACAACACTGCAAAGTAAAAACCTACAAGGAGGCAGGATTGCCAGAAATTCAATGTCTCAGTTGAAAGCAAAAACACTCATAAAATTTACAAAATAATATATGACCTGGAAAGTGAAACATTGATTCCCTGCATAAATAACTAGCTAGCCATAGCTAAAATATTTCATGCTCTGCTGAACATGATAGTGATATTACATTTTTTTTAAAGGCATCAGTCTGAAAAGGCCATTGCATGAGCCAAACTCTTTGCACTGGATAGCTGCTAAACATTTAATCATAGCTTAATGTCTTCGGGCAGCTTCTAGAGGACTGGAGTCAGCTGGCTTACTGATGAACTTGAGCAGCACACAACCAAATTAAAAGAGTCACAGGAGCTGTAATAATGGCCCAGTATTGTGTGTACAGACTCATTTGCTGTTTTGACATTCATCAGAGATGAAAGACAGAGAGAACTGGGGACCGAAGCCTTCAGGAATTACCAACACACTAGGGGCAGCCAAAGTAGTGGAAAATTGAGCTTGTTCACAATGCTCCTTCCATTGCCTGGAGCGTACCCAAGGTGAAACGTATTTTGGAATTTGTGCTGTCCCTTTGCCAATCACATAAAGTAAGATGTTCTGCATGGTTTACTTAAAGAAAGAACACGAGAGAACTGCAGAGGCAACCAGTACAATTCTACAGCAGACTGCAAGTCTCTGACATTATATAACAATCAGGCTCAGTCTTCTCAGAGCAGGCATCTAATGTCAACCCTTTCTGCTATTGTACTCTCAAGGTAGCTCTTTCTCTTCCAATAAAAAAATCTAAAAATCTCTTTTTAATTATTTAATTATTTTTATCTTATGTCTCTTAAGGTTATGTTTTCTAATGAACTGCTTGTTTGGAGAGGCCAAAGGTTTTCATCTAATTTATTTGATGGTTATTGGGGAGGCGTGATGCAAGTGATCCTGTAGTTCTACTCTGAGAGCATCTATCCTCCTTTTGTCACTGTTGAAATGAGCTTCTGCTGAGGAAGAATAAAGAAATAAAACAAAGAAATATAATGACATTCTGAGGGCAAAAAAAATAGATAGCTGGTAGTCATGGAAACATTCAATGTTCAAAACATTCAACACTCAAAAGTCCAAAGAAAAAAAATAACAAAAGTTGATTAACTGCACAAAAATCAGCATATAACTAGGCTTGCTCCATCTTGACATTTCGTTTTTTACAAGTACATAAATTACTTTAGCAAAACACTCACTTTTTAAAGTTCATTATTATATTTCAACTGATTTTAACACCAGGCCTTTGCTTTTTTTGCTCTCGTTGCAGGGAGAGAAAAGTATCTGTGTAATGAAATGTTTCAATAAAGTAACTATTTTTATATATGAAATACTTTTAATTCTAAAACTACCATGACAAACAATCACTTCATTTAATCTAATCAAGACTGAGACGTGTCTTGGCAGTCTTTTAACACATTATTCCATTAAAAGAAAGCTGGGTGGATTATTAAAATAAATGTTCCTGCATAAAAATATATATATTTTCAAAGCTTTATAACAACCATTCTGTTAGTGTTCGGTAGATCAAAAACAACTTATAAATCAATGAGTCCCTCAGAGATATTGGATATAAAACAAGTTTCAACACGTAATTTAACATAATCAATTGAAATAAGAAATTCCATTTTATGACAGTTTTATGTGCAACTAATAATAACATGTAAAAAAGAGACAAACCTAAATAACAAAAAATAATCATTATTATTTGTATCATGTATTTGTCATTACAGAGTCTGTTTCAAAGGGTGCACTGTACTGTAAGTGCTAAAAAATTAAACTTTTGGAACTTGACAATTCCAATGGAAGGGTACTGCAGTTAAATAAAAAAAATTACCCAAACTGGATGGAGGAATTGGAGAAATGCATGCTTCTCAATTACTCAAAAAACGAACCTCCCTCCAGCTGGCCTCCAGGTGCTGTGACACACTCTGCAACTGTTTATTTATTTACCTGGATAAATCTGTGTGTGGATGCTAAGCAATATACTAACAGCTATCAACCCCGATCAATTTCTTCATTTAGAGACAGTGTGGTCTATTACTACAGAGCCTAACCAAGGGCATCTATCCAGCTGATTGGTAAGAAAAAGACTTTGCAAGAACCTGAATGATTTATTTAGTTGGCAATGCCAATAATAAATAATGCATAAGATATAACTAAATAGCCCCAAAGCAGTACATACAGTAAGTGGATTCCACCTGATGGCAAACATAAGGCAAACGTTTCAGCTCATGTCATGTGAAGTGATCCAAGTACTGTCAAGTGGATATTAATGAACTGAATACAATGTAAGGACTTCTGTAAAAGTAAAGAGGAATGTGAAAAATGTATATAATTTAAAGGCCTGTTTACAAAATTACATGGACATAAGGCATGTGTTATCGTTCACACTGACACGCTAGTGAGGGACTGCATAGTTAATCAAAAGATTTTAAATGAAAACATACAGTACCTTGCTGTATATAGAAATGAGCTACACGCATTATGAATTTTACGGTCTTGTGAGAGAAAGCAATTAATTTCAAAAGTTTAATTTGAAATGTCTGTAGAGGGTGTTACATATATCTGGTTCAAGGAGCATCACAGAAGAGAAGAAGTACATTGTTAACCACAGAACATTTACAAAACACTCTGTTATTTCAGTGTGTTTCTTAAATCAAATTAGATTGTTCTTGTAACTGCCCCTAAGGGCTCATTAAGTGCTTCTGATTGCTCTGCCTTCCATTTACGTACTGTATCATAGTCAATGAAAGACTGCACACAAGGAAATAAAAAGGCAAAACAAAGACTTTACAAAAACATTCCTTTTTCCTTTGGGTGAGGATTGTTCAGGGGCTACATCCTGAAGCCAGCACACTTGTGTTTCACCAGAAGTCAAGGAGTAGTGAGGGTGAAGAGGATTTGTCATAATTCCTTCTAAAGAGTCTAAAGTCTGACTTGTTACCATCTAGGAGCCTTGTCCACAGTAGAACCTGCCCCTAAAGCATTGCCTTGGCTCAAGAAAATGTGGACTTCACTTTTGCAAGACATACAGTACTGTATGTCTATCCAATATGACATGTCAGCATGAGCCCACAATCTACAAAATACCAACTGCTCCCTGAACTCCCCTATGTCTTCTTTACTCTGCTTCTGATCAAACTTTTATTACTGTGCATCTTCAGCAAGATGATCCAAACTAAGATCATTGGTGTGTCAGTCCTCATTTGCTCCATAACAATTCTAGTCCATGAACTCAGGTAAGAAATCGAAGGTTCATATTTTATCCAAGTCTTCCTTCTGAGCCATATGGTCACAATGTTGTGAAGGATTCCTTTGAACATCTTTGTAATGCACCCATCTCTCAGTGTGTTGCAGAGAAGCTAATGTCTGCCCTTGTCTTTTCCAGGTTTGATTATGGTAGTTCAGTGTTTGCTGCTGTGTCCAAACATGCTCTCCAGTTGGAATACAGTACAGTATGTTCAGAACCCAGCTTCTTGCATCTTAATTGAAACTAAAATACATTAGTATAGTACTCCCATCTTAGCTTCCTTGCATTGGCTCCAAAGGGTTCAATTCCATGTTTTGGCTTCAGACTACATCAATGAACTGTTATCACCTTCTACACCTACATATTGCTTACAGTCTTTGGACTTTCT
Organism: Lepisosteus oculatus; assembly: GCF_040954835.1. NCBI lineage: Eukaryota > Metazoa > Chordata > Actinopteri > Semionotiformes > Lepisosteidae > Lepisosteus > Lepisosteus oculatus. Next base: position 5,202,499 of record NC_090715.1, on the reverse strand, counting down.
TTCAGTTCCCAAAACAAGGCCCCGAGCCTTGGGAGGCTGAGCTCTCTGTTCTGTTGCTCCAAGCGTGTGGAATGATCTCCCACTCAGTGAAAAGGCAGTCATGACTTTTAATTCACTTTAAAACAATAATGTTCTATGCTTAATTTCTTATATTAAATTGTGTATTCACATGCCTCTAAATATTTTTGTGTTGTTTTAATGTAATTAAATTGCATTGTGGAGATGAGTCATAAATAAGGTTCTATATAAAGATTACTAGAATAAGCATATAGTGTGCTGTGTTGTTTCTTTTTACAACTATTCGGAGATACATGTGTCATACTGAAAATAATTTTTTGTTCATGAAAGCTACAAAAAGTGGACAGGTAAATAGATGCACTTGATGAATCTAACAGAATACTTCATCATTCCCTCTGATTTTCCCCTTGTTCAGTTTTTCTTTTATACAGTACCTGATTTAAAAAAAAAACACAGACATCCTTTATCCTTTATCCTGCTACAGCGTATTGTTCTAGGCTCTTGTCTCTGTTCAGGCAGTAAGTCAAAGCTGGACTGCTTATGGAGCCCTCTTGATAAAAAAAAGAAAATATGACATTCCCTCTGAAGAGGCAATTTTGATTAGAAGAAGTAATATTTGAAGAAATAATTTCCATGTGACTTGAAAAGAGAAAAGTTCCGGTAAAAGAGGTGGCATGAAATGGAAAACCCACTAGATCGTGAGCAGTCATATGTGTTATTGCCTACGACCTGTGACTTGACTATTTTAAAAATCTGGTGGGGATTTTAAATCTGATAACAATGGCCTTAGGGCAAACAAAGGAAACTCTTTTTGTATCTATCCATTTAAGCAGAGCACCAGGAGTCACAGATACTAAATAATACACAGCTCAGAGTCCATAAAAAATAAAGCAAGCAAAGGCTGAGTCAAGCCTTTAAAAAGTGGATTTTCACAGTAACTACAGTATGTGCTCTTTTCTGTGGAGTACTCATACTGTACCTCACAGGATCAATGACCAAAATCAGTCCAGTTGATTCCATCAGTTTTCTGTCCCACATTGATAGAGACTATTGTATAAAACAAGCCTGACTTCATCCAGTAGATTATAATGGCTAACCTTGTTATGCAGAACAATGACCATACAGATCTAATTTAAACAGCTCAACTAAAAGCCAATAAAGATCTGTCTCCACTAGTTATGAATCACAAAAAACAAACTCCTTTGCATGTACTACAAGAAAAAAAAGTAAACAGTAAAAAATGGAGAGGAAAAAAGTAGGAAGGCAAAACAGATACAGTAGATGCAATGAATTATGTGTACACTATATACAGTACATAGTCATTAGCTTTTCAACCAATCACTATGCAGGACATAAAACTGCCTTGTGACTCTTGTCTCATTCCATTGTTTTGCACATATGAAGTCAAAGTTTGAAGCTACAGACAGCGGTTGGACCCTATACCACTGTTAAAAGTTAGCAATGCCTAGATACTACGCAGATGATCCCTAATAAGGGCCAAACAGCTGTCTTTGACTTTATACATACAAAAAGATAGAATGTGAAGGTGTACGCTGTGATTGGATAAAGATGGAATTAACCAGTATACCAGTATTTCATTGTAAATACTACTGCTCCTGCCTTGTTCTGAAGAGTGTCCATTCTGATTCTTTACCAGTAATGCTGCAAGAGTATAAAACTGTTAAAACCGCTTAAGGTCAGTTTTCATTATAATCGTTTGAAACTTGGCGTGTAATTCTAATTTGATTGAAAACATTAGTTTGCGCAATATAAGAAGGCAACCGCAGATGTCAAACTAAGTTATTCTTGAAAAACATATCACAGTAATTTGACAACCATGTTATTTTCATCCTATGTGTTAAATGAAGGCCTTCACATGATACGGAATTTGAAGAAAGAAATAAAAAGTGCACAATATCAGCAGCTGAGCTGTCGCCCACACTTCAGCACTTCATTTCATCACTACTTGTATTTGTGTTTTGTCCGTTTGTTCTCAACTAACAGAAAAACAAACTTCAGAATTACCAAATAAAAACAACAGGCTTCTAAGCAGCCACTGTTAAGATAATTAAAATCATCTCTGGAAATTTAGGATCCTATAAAATATTTCTTCCTTCACACAATGTCAATGCAGAGGAAGTATGAAAGCTCCTAAAAGGATTATTAACAGGATTAATAAAGCGTAAAATCAGAGAAAGGATTTGGGGATTAGTGTTGTTGCTTTGAAGTAAAAAATGTGTCTTGGAATACTTGGTAGCGACTGAGGTTGTTTATTTCCATATAAATATAAATGAAATATAAACTCAATGAATAACAATCATGGCTTGTCATGTGCTGCATTACAAAGAGAAATGAAATGCCTACTGTCTGCAAAAAGTAAATATCAACCACTGAAATCTCTTATTTAGCTTTCATATCAGAAACAAATGTTACTGTGGACATGTAACAAGCCACATTAATTACTTATTTATCATAACAAGACAGTGACAAAGAGTTGACAGTCAGTTTATTTCATTTTCTTTTTGTACATCTGTGTGTTGCGTGCTCTGTTTTTTTTTGCCATGCTTTTCAACCCAGAGGGCAAGGCGCACAATTTTTAAAACCTTCTACAATATCATGACATGTGGGACTGTTACATTACAAGGGCACTACAAAGGTAGCTTTTGTATTGGCTTCCAGATCTGTGAGAAAAATTGATCAACTTTCCAATTGCTCACATTTTTAATTGGACTTGTACTTGAACAGTGCTCCACTTAATTAGGTAATGAAAGGAAGCACAATCAAAGACACGCAGAATAAAGAAAACAACAGTGGTTACTTGAATATGAATTAATTTCATCTGGATTTTCACACCTTAGTTAGTAGGCTGGCCTTTGCAGCAGTCTGTGTCACAATGGCAAACTTCATTAAGGCTTTAATTGTGGATTGAACATGTGGATTAGTCTTGTCTACCATTGTACATGAAGTTACTACAACATGTGAGGATGAAATCCAAATGAGGTGAGCAAGAAAGGCCCTCTTTGGGCTCTTTGATTCTTCTACATACAGCAGTTCATTCTGCTACCACAGCCAGCCTCACAAATACTCGGCAATACTCCCCCACCATCTCTGTCCCACAGCAGGAAGCAAAGCTCAGCCTTTCTAACCACTAATCTTCTTTCAGAGAAGCTATAAAAAGCAGGTACTGTAAGTAGCTTTTGATGATAAAAATGTCTGCACGTGCAGTGATTGCAGCCATCTAGTACGGCATCACTAATACATTTGATGATACAACCATCTTCTATAAATAAACACAGGCTTGTTGGGGACAGTCCTTAGTCCTTTCCACAGGTGCACACGGCCAATCCACTCACTCTTTCCATAGAGACCCTGTCAAGCTCCTGATTCTTTATTTGTTCCAGGTGCTTTCACCACATTCCATTAGGAATAGCATAGCACATGGTGAAAAGGTGACTTTGTGCAAACCATGTGCAATAAGAGATATGAGTGTGATCTTTGTATTTTATTTGACTTGTGTTAGATGGTAACATATGGAAGGAGTAAAGCACTTTTGTAAATATTAGCTTCCTCTTGCCTGACTGCTGCTTGGTCTACCCTCTTCACCGATTTAGAAAACTATTCCCCATCCCAAACACACTTTCAGCGCCATCTCCCAGCCCAAAACATGCCAGCACCACTCCAGACTCACAGCCAGTAGATGCCAAGACACTGGGACGCATGAACCACAACATAATTCTTCTCTTTCAAGAAAGCATGAAACCCCTTTCAGTTTCAACCAATACTAGAGAGCTTCAGTGAGCTTCAGCGAGCTTCAGCGGTAGCAGAAATATTGTAAATGTCGCTCTAGAAAACACATGCTTTGGTTCGAGCATTCATTCCTTGGTTCAATCCCAGATCACTAAAGAATACAAAGCAAAATCCTTAAACAATGGCACATTTTGCTGATCTGACACACAATGTGCTTAAGCTGCATTACTATATTATGTGTAATCCAGTATTACAATGGTAGGCATAAGACGCATTTAGATTATTTTCTTTGTTGATAGTGAAACACATGTGGGTGGCTCACATAGGAGTTGTTCTGATCAGAGGTGGGAAAAGCAGGAGAGGTGCCAAATAGCTGGATTTGTTTGTGAATGTTTTCAATAATCAAGAATGTAGTATTTTTTATCCTCCCATGCTCTGGTTCATAAGCATGTTTTATATTTGTGTTCTGAACAAGTCTGCATATCACAATGCACAGTTCTGCTAAGGAAGACATTTTTTAACCCAGTTCTTGTGTGCAGTTACTATATGCTATTAGTCTATATTGTATGTGAGTATAGTAGAGAGCAATCGTTCGTACGTATGACTACATTACATTGTAAAAACACAGTGGAAGATATGTGAACATTACAGTAAAAAAAAAGTTTCATGATGTATGAATTTACTATTAACAATTCTACATTCATTACATAACATACTGTGACGAAGTAAAATCCACAAGAGAAATGATACCAAAGCAACTGCAACTCTTTAGTTTAGGTGGTAGCAAAAATCTTCTAAAATAGATAATATTGTCAGCAATAATTAATAAAATCCAATACTGGTTATTGTTGATATACAGTTACATTCCTTACCATAACTGGACTATGGATGTCCTCAATACAAAGTATTTCATTAACTAATTCTAAGAATGGAAAGGCCACTTTAAATGGTCAGCCTGTATCATATGAAGAAACAGGACTCTACTGTATGTTAAGGGCTGTGGTACGTGGATCTTAGATGGGTCTAATGAAATGAGAAATAAACTGCCGAACACACAATCCCACAGAAAGGTCAAAATGGGGGGGATGCATGAAAATTAACTCTTCCCAATCGCAGGAGCTGGATAGTGCAGTTTCCTGGAAGGACTAAAATCCGAGATTATCTACATAACATTTGGGTGGGTTTTTTAACATTAAGTAAATCCAGCTTAAAATGTTGTCTAATTTAGCAGTAGAATTGCACATCTTTACTCCTGCATTCTGAGGGACTCCTAGCAGAAGCAGTCCATGAATTACACTGTAACAGTTAATAGTCTAATCACAGACACGTGAGGACTGGGTGTGTGAGAGTTCCAGGGGGCAATGCACTGATACTGAATTAATATATATATTGCGCGTGCAGCCAGCTACAGAGCAGTGACCCTACATAATACAACATCTCCATGTTTGTCAGTGACATAACTGACCTTAGAGCACAAAATTAAGTAAACCACTGTGAATTCCATGTTTATCTGGAATGATCTAAAATCTGTAAATTTAACTCAATTTACTAGTTTCCATTTATTTTACCTCTATATCCTGCAATGCTGCATTATTCTGTTCCTGCTATGTCTGGGTTATGGTAAGCTTTTGGCCATAGCTGTATAGTTTGTGTTGCGCTATACTCTGTGGAATTATTGTATTTTAAAGGTAATCCACGATATGGAATAAAAAGGGTTCTTTTCTGGTTATTTAGAAAAGTTCTAGTTATTTTCTTTCTTGATTTAGGGAGGAGTAGAAGGTTAAAAGCCTAACTTCGAGACAGCTTTAACAATAAACATCATCTTAAGTTAAGGTATTGCCAGGATGAGGTATTTACTAAAGCTACACAGTGTAAAAATCTGAAACCCTTGAAGAATACCACCCAGGGAGACAGTGTTGGGAGCACTGCAGGTCATTATCAGTGAATATTTTTTGTTTGAGTGGAATCCTTCATGGATTCATTTGAAGCAGATGTTCTGCCAGTCATTTGTTAATGACATCCCATCATGCTAATGTACTGAAACACTACCAACGTTTAAAAAAATCATGTTTCTACAAGTACATTATACCAACAAAAGGCAAAAGTTAAGGGAATAATAAAGAAACCTATTATGAATTATTATCACTGTTACTATATAATTTATTGTTACTATAAAAACAGCCCAAAGGGTTGTGGGAGTATGGGGCAAAGCCATGTTGTTGAAGCAGATACCGTCTTTCAGGAAACTGCTGGATGAGATCCTTTAGAGCGATTAACTTCTAAACGGTCTGGATGGGCCGAATGAACTCTCATTTGTAACTGTGCTTATGTTCCTAACAACGTTACTGAATTCATCTACGGACATGTGGACATAATTCTGAATATCGCCTTTGGTGGAGAAGAGTAAAACACTCTGGATGAAAGAACTTTTTTTTTTTAATGAAGCAAATCACCCTTAAGGACATATGGGAGCTCTCTTGAAGGAGCCACATGTCCAGGGAATTCAAGTCTCAGTGTGTCTGGTGCACTGTACTGTGTATAACATCCAGGCAGCAGGGATTCACCATGTGAGGTTAAGGCACTCTAGGGAATCTTGGTTTTGTGATTCTGTGTCACTACCTTTGAGAGTTCCTGAGTTGATAAAATGAACAGATTCTTGCAAGTGCTGCACAATTTGTACTGTAACTGTAAAAGTGAAACCTGGAAAATAAATATAGTAACACACCTTAAACTCCAAAAATATAACACTCGCAGTTATGGCTATGTGTGATATTAGTGTGTGTCAATGCTGCCTGGATTTGCTGTCCACAAATGAAGCATAGAGGACATTTTCAAATTAATTCATGAATTCATTCAAATGACAAAAGTTTCTTTCCCAAGCAACATAAATTGATTAAGAAAAAATGAAATACCGTAATATGAAATTATTTTGAGGGTTAAATCCTAAACTATTTTGTATCCTACTGCAATTTCTGTCCATTTTACTGTGCTCCAATCTCAAACACATGGTAAAAATTAAAGTAAACTAAGGACCACATATATGTTAACTACACGGTCGTTAACTCATCTGTGCTTTGATGTGTATAATTGTATGAAATTGACCCATTACTGACAATTCTACCAAAAGTCTTGTTTGAAATTTGACTAGCTTTCATGTTGTTTGACCACCTGAATTTTTCCTATGCAATCTGCAAGCAATCTTTCCCATCGATTATATGTATAGTGCCTCAGTTATGACTGTGCCTTCTACACTGGTCTCGTTGGTGGTCAGGGATCTTGAAGTGCCTGTTTTAAATCTACAGCCTGGCCAATGCCCTGCCTGATGCACAGGCTTTGTTAATCTGTCAAAGACATGGATTAGGGAAAGCCACAATACACATGAAACCCACCTGTATAAATACCACACGGGGAAATGAAGGCTGCAGAAATGTGGAGAAAAATAATTATACTCAATTTAGCAGTAACATCTGGCTTGACAGCTACAGTACCACCAGCAAGATTACGGACATTCTTGTAGAATGCCTAATGGACAAAGTTCATTACCCAGGCGGTATGATAATAGTGTTTATGGGCAGAAAGATTTTTCTATTTTACAGCCATTGTATACTGTTTATTCTTAGTTTAAGTAGTTGCATGCTTTTTTTCTGAATTATGATTGGGTGAGGAGTGCACAGATTTACTCCTTGAATCATCCATGATTTACAGGGACCTCTCTAAAAACGGCTCTTTAAAGCCTCAAATGTAACTCTGTGAATTTAGGTCAGTGCTGTATCTGAGAGGATATGTGGGGGAATAATATGGATGTTTTTTCATGTCCTTGAGACATTCAAGCCTACATAAGGCCATGTGTTCCAGATTCCCCTTCTGACTGCAGGACTTTGAACAAACACTGTGTTTCCAGGGGTGGGTTCAACTACTGGAGGAACAGTGTGTTGCTTTGGGAAGATTGAGTTTATATCCAATTAGGTCCCACCGACTGGGGCGTCTTGGCACAAGGCATGAAGGATTCAGGAGAGAGGCTGGAAAGCTATGGATTCTAATGAGGATTAGAGGGCTGGAGTCTGACAAGGAAATTTTCTTAAAACACTTAATGTGATGAGCAGCATGAAGAGAAGGGAAGAGAACAGAATAGGCTATGAATTTGTTTGGGCTGTAGCTTTCACTTCTTACTGGTTATCCTTACTTGTTTAAGATCTTTATTTAATTCACATGGGGTGCGAGTTGGATATTTTTTTTTAGAGAAAACTTCAATAGCACCGACTCATCTAGCTGACTGTCAGACCATATGGAAACCTTCCCACCCGAGTTTTAAGTCTTCCTTCCTCTGGATAATCAGACTGCTGGGCTCACTGCAAAGCCTGATTGCATTCAGCTCTATGTTTCCTAATTCCCTCTTCATATTACTTAAGTAATGCACAACAAAGAGACAAACGGACTGACCAACCGCACAGAATTAAACCTTCAGTTCAGCTCACATTTGTACAGCCCCATGAACTACATTACAACAGAAATGAAGTTTTTAAATTGCACTCATTTTTTAATAACATACAGCAATGCGTGCTTTTTAGGTATAATTGCATTGTATACACTACCACAGCTGCAATTTTAATGTTAATAAAAATCAGAAATAATTGTATTTGTCTTTTTCAACCATTTTAAAATTCTTCTAGTTCAACACAATCGAGTGGGTTAACTTTTTATTTTTCTGATATTAAGAATTAAAGTGGTTCTTCATTGCTCTGTCAGTATGATCAAAAGTCCCATTTTTAAGAAATTTCTTTTATCTAACTCTTTTTATGTGCTGTCTTTCAAATGGTTTACACATACAGTCTGCACAATAGAGATGTGACAAAAAAGGCAAGACAGTTTGTATTTTTTCAAATGGTTCTTCTAATGTATTAGAGTTAAATACAGGTTTTAAGAGCGCAGGCTGATTCTGTGGTGTGACATTTAGATTACTTCATACAGGAAATCATTGATGGAATGCATTATGTGGACAAGCTTTAAGAATTCTGCTGCAAACAATTAAACCAGAATTTCTGTAGATGACTTCAGCTCCTTGTGGCTTCCTTTGAATTCTGCTTCATGAAATGTCGCTTTCATCATTATTAAGATAAGAAACTATCTCACAATGTGGAGTTAAACTAGCCCAAACTAACAACCAAAAAGCTGTTTATCTTCCCTAGGGTTCCAATGTAACAGTTAACCTATGCGAGTGCACAGCACAACAGACTGACAAATACCACCAGCAAGGAACTACACCTTAAGTGCAAAAGAGAGATATGATATTGCAAGTAATTAAATACTGAACCATTAAACTGTGAACGTGCATAATTCTTTCCTATTCTTTACACACTTAAGTATAAGAGCAACACCTACTGTAGAATAAATAATGCTATTTTTCCAGGCTGAAGGTAATGCCCTATTCTGACAGGCTGAAGGAAATTAGGATTTCTTCAAGATAAACACTGAAACATGGACCAGAGGACAGAAATGGAAACTTAGTTTGAGGGCATTTAAAACTGGAAACAGCCTGCTTTTCCTGACACTGTCTAAATGCAACATTTTATATCTGGCACAAGCCCAAACCAGCCTCACACACACACCGTCCCCCAACCCACACCAGCATCACACACACATGGTCCCCCAACCCACACCAGCCTCACACACACACCGTCCCCCAACCCACACCAGCCTCACACACACACCGTCCCCCAACCCACACCAGCCTCACACACACACCGTCCCCCAACCCACACCAGCCTCACACACACACCGTCCCCCAACCCACACCAGCCTCACACACACCGTCCCCCAGCCACATATAGCAGTGTTCAATTTGATCATTAGGGTTTTGATTAAAAGATTGATTGAAAACATTGGCTTATTGTAATTTGTAAGGTAGTAAAATTTGGTTAGGCCTGAATACCTTCACAAGGTACAATAAATAAGGGTTTGTTAACAGTGGATTCTTGCCTTTTTTATTTAAAAACAGCTACTGAATCTACTGTGCTTTACTGAGCATATACTGTACAGTATTGTCCCCAGGTTAGCTGCTTTCCTATAAAAAGCAACACTTACATTAATTAGCTTTCATAAAGAAATCAACATTAACATTACTCAACTGGCATCTTTCCACTTAACCATAATAGCCTTGGCAACCATACTTTATATTTTGTGCAAATCTGCTCAAATAAGACGAGGTTGTCTGTTTTACCAAGGGTCTTCCTTCCTTAAAGGTTTCTTAACCTGTCAAATCTACTCCTCTGTTGTGAGTTTGACTTGTTTTGCCTTTATGTCTTCCTCTGCAGGATATAAGTAAACACATTGGAAGGGTGAACTACAATGAAGAATTTCAAATTAAAATATTTGTATAAAAGGTGAAGCTTTTGTAAGACTGTCAGGTAGGTCAGGGTATAGATACGAATGGGGTTCTTTACAAAAGAACAAATTGACTTGTAAATGTGTATCTACTGCACAGACTCTAGTCATATTCATCAATGTGTTTCCTGAGCCAGCAGAATACTGCTTTTGCTAGTTACAGAAACATTTGATGAAAATGGAATAAAGTGGTCATTATAGAGCTTAGTGTTTTCTTCTGCTTCACACTTAATTTACAGGACTTTGTTCCCGAGGAATCTGCATTTGTTATGTGTCAAAGAACTTGGTTCACATCAACAGTGTCCCATTTCTGTCACAAGCATTATTAATTTCTGTGGATAACAGTTGGCATTTCACATTGATAAATCTGTTCAATAATGTCTTGATTTGCTATTTATGGCAGGCAGTACTATATCCAGCAAAATAATAAATGCCATTTCACAATGTACCGAGCACTGTAGTTGAAATATATGCAAACACATTTCTATCAAACAATAACAGCTTTTTGTCAACCACATACACAACTTTTTATGTCTGAGGAATAAAGAGCAATGAATATTAATAATTTAAACTTTCACTTGGAGATTTTCTGTCTGAGTAATACATATTTCAGTGGCCTGTCCTAAACACTTTACTGCTGCTTGTTTTCAATTAGGAAGAAAATGGCAGTACAGAGAATGGCTTATGCCTTTTACTGTAATTTTTAAAGGGCATTTCAGAACAAGATTTTCATTTTGTGAATTTCATTGAATCAATCAAACCCAGCCAATGGGGAAATGTTCTGCAAGGACGTGGTGTCACCTGGAAATATGCTTGCAGATATCTGAAACATTAAAAACACAACTTTTGATCACCGGCTCCTGACTATATTACACCAGCGATTCTCAATCCTGGTCATGGAGGGCTAGTGTTACTGCTGATTTTTATTCCAGCTCAGCTCTTAATAAATTAAAAAGGCCAATTATTGACTTAATTGGACCAATTTAACAGTTTCATTTAAAAAAAAACCCTCTAAACCCTGCAGACATGCCATCCCTCCATGACCAGGATTGGGTACTCCAGAGCAACAATAGAACCAGTATATTCCCATGAAAGTCCTTATTTCCTTTGTAACCTATGATGTTCTTGTGTTTCTTATAAATTTTCTGAAAAAATGCATTTTTGAGCAGCTCATAATAAGAGAAATAAGCTCTGCAATGCTGTTTTTACATTTTGGGGTTATAAAGAATTGGCATTGATGAGTACATTTCAAACCACAAAGAAATACATAAAACCTCCAATTTATATCACCAAATAAACTACATTTCCAGGTATGTGCAGCGCAGTCATTGTCTGCAATGTATCCCAAACTGACAATATTTTAAACCCAATCTATTTATGTTGCAATAAAGCACATGCTTTAGACCAAGAAAATGTTGCTACTGTATTGATTTATACATGATATTATGTAACTGACACAAACAAGACAACATTTTTTGTCACATGAACACAATTAAGTGTACAAAAAAAATCAAGGAGTGTACGATTTTCTTAAGATAGGTCAATATTAATCGGGTTTTTAGTTCATTGGTGGTGAAGACCATTGTCCCCATAAAAAAATAAAAGTAATGCAACCAAAATATTTTTTTCTTCAATATTCTTCCCATCTGCTAGCTTCCTCACAAGTGGACAGTGGACAATCTTGCTTGTGCATTAGATTCACCAATCATGCAAACACCACTGAGAACACATAACAAGCTTCCTGACCACATATCAATTAAACTAACAAAGCACAACATACACCTAGCAGCAAGTCAGAAGGCACTGAAGTTCCCATCATTCCCAGAGAAACCTGCAGAAAACACTGTCCCCAGTTGTTATCATGTAGACTGGTGGCTTTGATAACCAAGAATGTTTAAAGTCATCACAAAATGCCACCTTATCAAGCCCAGAAAAACGGTGAAAAGTCCTCTACTTCAAAACTTTCAGTTGTACTCGAAATGAACTGACTTCTGGCTTGTCTCCTCCAAACTGTTCAATCTCTGGAGATACTGGCTTTCAGATTCTACAGATAAAGAACATAAATGACCCTCAGAATGAGCTGTCTCAGCAATGAGGAGATGCTTTCCAATTCTCACTCTCTGCTCTCCCTCTCTACCTCAGGGCATTTTACATCAGACTCCTGAATTGGGTGCAAATTACATCCAGCAAAGATGTGAGAAATAAGCACACATGCTGCCAATATCTGGGGGTGCAAGCAGAAAATCTTTGACAAATGCATTTTTAGAATGCTTGGATCTTATTGGATTAATTTATACTCTAATTCACATTTTTATCTATAAGTGCGTAGTAATCAAAGTCAGGACCTACCTTGTGTTTTTAAATGCTTTGAATAATGTGAAACAAAGTTTAATCTGAAATAGCCTATATACTGTATAGTCAGAAGCTTAAATAGTGAAATGCTTCTAGATATCCCCATGATGTACTTCTCCCTTGTACGGGCTTGGTGTTGAGAATGTATTCGATTCAAACACATGCACAACATTATTTAAGCTACATAATTTTTCCCTTGAGCTTTAGATGTCTGATAAATCAACAAGAGAGTGGCAATGCTGACAAAACCAGGAATAATGAAATCACACCAAGAGGTATTTTCATGAAAGAATGTGAGCAAAGGGTTTCTTTTTGTTAGGACTATCTAAACATTACTTTATTCTCCATGCCATTTTCCCTCATGCACATGCTGGAATATCCCTCACAGGGACAGACCCAGTATGTTTCAGTGACCTAAGGGGTCCTTGAAGAGCTAGTGCGATCCCTCACAGTTCCAAAAAACAAAACAAGAGCCCCCCTGCCTCCTCTTTCACACCCAGAAACAGGGCATCTCAAAGAGACAACCTGCTCCTTAAACCCATCCTCACTAATGAGCTCAAGTCTTTAACAGCTGCACTGGGCCAGCACAATGGCCCATGTGACAGCTACACAGATTTTAATTGCAGTGCATTCTCCGAAATCAAGGAGGTGGAATAAATTGAACACTCATGAACAGAGATGGCTCACAAGGTTTCAGACAAAAGTTAAAATTAAGAGTCGCCCTATGTTTCTAGTTTTTAATTTTGAATGTAATAATTGAACGTATTGGTAGAAGCAGACATTAATTAATGCAACATTTCTGGACAATATCTTTGATTTCTTCACCTTTTACAACTATGTTCTAGTCATGAAACCATTACCTTTAGCGTTATTTAAAACACAATTCTGAATTATTTAATTGACAGATGAATATGATCCAGAACTGGAAAATGTTAGTTAGCACATGTCTGAGTGCCATACTTACAAATGATTGAAATCTAACAAGTCTACATCTTAAATATCCAATGGCAAGAAAAAGCAACATTTAACACTATTTATTCAGACATCAGACAACAGGCTGAAATGATAGGGAATGGAAGACTGTCTTCACTCACACCCAAATACTTGGTGATGTTAGCATTCTCTACAGTGGCTGCATGTGTAATATTTAAGATCACCAGCAGCAGATAAACAATCTACATGGAGATGTGAGAGACTTTACAAACAGATTTCAGGAAGTATCCAAAACCCAAAGCATAAAAAGGCCAATAATTGCAACACAGACTCATTTAATTAAAACCATGGTAAACACCTGCAAATGTCTGGAGAAAACCATATGTCTTCACCCCTTCTGGAGATGAGATCTTGCCAGAAAGTATGTCAGACCCTGGGAAGACTATAATTCCAAAGAACACTTCTAGCAGTAACCCTTCAACAGTAAGCTAAACTGCAACCATCCAATGACTCAACCTGGACACTATGAAAACAAGAAGATGGAGGAGTCTAGTGTTGTTGGAGACCTTGGAAAAAAGAACCCAGAATTTTTGGGACCTCCTCACATATTGAAAAGACTAATGAGTTACATTTTTGGAAAAGAGACTTAGGAAATAGTTTCACTGCTAATATGTCTGTGGTATACAAAAACCTGCTCTTCCAACTATATACATTTTATTTCACCTTCACTCTGCCTCTGGATGGTATCCTGAGTTTCTCCCTGTCAAAGAGTCTTGTAGCACAGTTTCGTTTCATAACCTGTGGTTCCACCACACACACTGTTAATGTTTAATGTGCTTTCTCATATACTTAGACCACTAGGATTCAAGGGAAGTATGGTAAGTTCTAGAGATTGTGAGTGAAATACAGTGCTCTTCTTTTTATGGAGAAAATAATTTATTTCCTCTACATTAGCAGAAGCATTAAGTAACTAAAATATAACTATATTGAAAGTTCATTTTGACTGCTTTTCCATAAATTAAAAAAGGCCTTTATATCTTTTATTATTTAAAAATAGAATTATATTGATTCACAATCCTGGGGGGCATGCGAGTTTAATTAACACATTACTAAAACACACAATCTGCTTCTGCATTGACAGTCTGTAAGTGCAATAGTGCAAATGTAGACCTTTTTTACCTCACTTTTCTGTTATATAAAAAGTTCAACCATTAGTATGCTATTGGTTTTTCTAACCAAACTGCTAGTTCTGAATAGAAACCCATCAGTCTTTTTCCAAGATCTTTTGCAGCTTAATGATGTCTTTGTGATGTAACAACCCATTTAGATTTCAGGAACCAACAAAATAACATGTGGCAAAAATTACACTTAGGATGAGTGTATTATAATAGAATTTGCTGGGCGATCTCTCTCTCTCTTCAGCCACAAAGACATTAAACTTTAGATAGGATGGACACCCTCATTTCCAGCATTACTCAGAATCTTTTTCTGGATCAAGAGACTACAGTCTGACTACCTTAACATAGTCTGACTCATCTCTTTATCACAGGCCTTAGCAAGAGCTAAATAACTAAAAAAGCATGATTATTATTATGCTCATTATTTGATCTTTGCAAGCCACAACAATGTACTAACAAGTTTAATTAATCAAAAATAAAGTGGAAATTTTGTTTGTTAAGCCGATTCAATAGATAGGAGTAGATATCCAGTTAAAAACAGTATTCCTCATTTTTTATGCAACCCCGGTATTTTGAAAAGTATTTTAAGGGAATCTGTATTTTATTGAAATAATAAGGTACTTAAAAGACCAGCAAGATCAACTATTGCAGATAGTATGGTAGAATCTCAATCTTATTTGAAACTGCCATGATTTATTTATGATACATAAACACAGCAGGAGACAGGCAACTGCCTATAGAGTTGCAAAAAGAAGACCACAAAATATTTATTTAAGTACAGTATGTATACAGTACTAACAGCGGCAAGTTGAAAAATCACATTTCAAAACAAGTTTCTAGGACTAGAAAAATATCAGCTTTTTATCTGGACCGATGAATGAATAATAAATAGTTCATTATAATAAATAATATTCATATAAGAAACTTCATTTCAAAGGATTCCACAGCACTTTGCATATAGGAAGGGACTCACTTCATCCACCACTGGAGTGCAGCTCCAGCCTGACTGACCCCATGCCTGAAACCCCACTACACAGCAGAGGTGCAGAGTGAAAGAAATCTCTTTAATAACTGAATTACGAGGGGACTTTAAGAAACGTTAGATTCTGCTTTCCTGGAGAATTAGTCAGGATACTGTGTTTAGCATCTCAGTACTCAGAATGGTACTATTGGAGCTGTAATGACCAAAAACTCAGGACATCAGTTCAACGTCTCACCATGTTGGAATAAGCAGTGCAGGATTTCAGACTCATAATGAGGAGGTTGTGGGTTCAAAGCTCATATGAAAAACTACCATGACATGACACTATTTTGAAGTGGTTCAGGTGGGTAGCTGCGTCAGCATGCATAGGCTGCAAAGGAACAAGTAATAGGTTTATTCCATGCTGAAAAGAGAAGAAAGAAAACACAACATTTCGGCCGTGGAGCCTTCTTCAGGTGTGAGATAGACAGGACAGACAGCAAAGGTTAAATAGCACAGAAGAACAAATGCCAGGAGAGGCCACTCAGGTGGCTCAAAGTGGAAAGGGGTGATGAAAGGTGTGAAATCGAAACCTGTGTGAGAATAGAGAAGATTATAATCTCTACCTCTTTGCTATCTGCCGTCTTTCTCACACCTGAAGAAGGCTCCACAGCCGAAACACTGTTTTCTCTCTTCACTTTTCAGCATGGAATAAACCTTTTACTTGTTCCTTTGCATGCTAATATTTTGTCTCTTTTCTTAGAAACTTGTTATGCATCCCTGCAGCTGTGTTTTACATAGACTTACAAAAAAAGCACCAACCAAAAAAAAAGTATATCCTCAGAAGGATGAGACAGTATTCCCATACTAGGGCAGTGGTTAGGAAATTCAGGTGAAGGGGGCAGAGTGACACCTATATGTCTGCAACCACAGTGTTCTACAGCTATCCGATTTTCCTTAGGCGTCTCCTGTCCCAGTACTGACCAGTCCCAACTTTGCTATGCTTCGGAAAAAGACCAGGCTACCAGATTGAAATTCTGTTTTGACAGACTATAGCACATCAAATGCAGTCATTTGATCTTGGATCATTTCATTAAAAAAGTGATGTACAAGAAAGTGGTTATGACCAATCTGACCTTGGTATTTGATCTTGTGTTTATGCATTATTAATTTCTTAACATACAAACTGCAATTATCAAATGCTTTGGGGAAGGTATTAAAAGTCCAGGTAAGTCTAGTCCACCTCTCTTCAAATATTTAATGGACTGAAAATTTGTTCTTAAAGGAATGTGAAATAAAACCTTGCAAGAACCCCTTCAGGATTCTGGTGAAAATAATCTATGTTTTTCCCTTAAGAAATAACTTAATAATATTTATGTGATGTTCTTTCTCTTCTTTTTTTTGTGAAAGCTTTTTGGTTTCATCTTCCGTCTCTCTCCAGGGGATGAAAAAGGTGAAAAATGTTTTGACGTTCTAGCATTAACAGTCATTCATAAAGGTGTGTGATACACTTCAGTTCCCAGGAAACCAGGCCTTTAAAGTTTTCTTTTCAAAAGAATATACAATTATTTTTATTAAGCACTGTAAACTCACCCAGAGGTTTATAACATGGAGTATAATTAATGACGGTTAAGAACAAAAATTAAAGTCACACTCTACCTTTTATAATAAGTGATGCTATAGTCTACAGGCACAAAAGTTCACCAGTGTTTGAGTTCTCCAAAGGGTTGATCTTACAGTAGATCCACAGCCTCAGGCTGTGAACAGAATTTTTTACGTTATTTTAACAAGGGGTTTCAACTACAGTCTGATAAAAAAACACTTATTCCTGGTGAAAGTTACAGAGGCCCTGAGCCTGAGCTGACAGGAAAGGAACTTCTGCAAATTCCGCACAGAAGGCAATTTAGATCGGAATCAAAGCCGTGTCCCAAGTGTTGTGAGGAAGCTGCAATCAGCTTTACCACCCCGCTGTGACACCAAAAAAAAATTAAATTATGCAAAAGGTACTGTACATGCTTTTAAACCCCTCAAAGCTTGATACGAAAAAGAAAAAACCCATAAAAGATGATTTATTGCTTATGCTGGACAACTGTGAGCATAAGAGAACATGAGGAAGGCATAAGACTCACATTGCCTTACAATATCTGACCAAATGCTGTAATGTTAAACAAAAAATAATTAAAAGCTGTAAGCAGACCCCAACTTTCTAATCTGATTTCTGTAAATTATTTGAGCTCAATTGGAAGATGCTTAAATAAATGAGCAAAAGTGAAATGACTCAAGAGAGAGAAACCATAGCATTTTGGAGCAAAACATTCCAGGTCAGCATAAGTACGGACTCTCACTCTATTATCAATGGACAGAGATTAGAGCACAGTGTCATGTAATGTGCATTATTTTAAGGTTACATTATTAAAATAATCAATATTGGATTACTCATTACTTGTCCCATTACTGTATGCTATTGTCTTAGCAAGCGAGGTCCCAAATGCCTACTATACAGCACTGCATCAGCTGAATGTTCTGCCAGATGTTATGCTACAGGTTGATGAAAATGCACCCAGGAAACTTAAAGTTTTATACTAATCTGCCTTGTAATTGGAAAACAAACAATACTCTACAGTACAAGACAGTTTGCTTTGCAGTGCAAAGAAGGATTTCCATACATTTTACATTTTATCCCACTGAAGACTGCCTTTTTCGTGATGTCCACTTTTTGTTTCCAACCTCAGAGGAGAGGAGATATGTACCTTATTGTAGACAGGCTTAGACTTCACTCGGTCCGATATGATTTCTACAAGAATCGTATCTTACTTTTAAAAAATGTTTACAGCAACACCCTTGGAATACGACAGAAGGGTTAATATACTAGCTATATAAAACAGATGCTCTCATCACATTTCACATTGCCAGATGGAGCACTAGCGCTCTAACCATGGACACCAGCACTTAGAAAGAGAATGAAACAGAATGTACATCTTGGTTCCACTGTGTTCTCAAACAGAATCCCTTTTCCCTTGCTTTGTGCACTGGAAGTACCACACAGAAATAAATAACAGCAGGAAGAGTTATGCTGAATTTTAGAATACTGTTTTCATTTCTTAAATTGAGTAACTCAATTTAAAAAAAATTAAATAAAAACAGAGAAACAAACAGCTCTCAGCTCAGGCCATTGTTACAATTTCACTTATTGTGCTTCATGAAATCCAAAAGTCCATTAGCTCCAAAGACCTCTAGGCCTTAGCTAAATTACGAATGGTCCATCACCGCAAAAAAATGAGGAGACAAGATCTAGAAATAAGAATCTGAGCAGAAAATCTGAGCATTGACTTCACTAACTGGAAGCTGCTGTTGCTAAGAAATCTCTGCCACCTGCTGTACTCTTTAGTTACAGTTTGGATTTATGTCTATTTTAACTCCAGTGTATTTAAATGCCTTCCTAAAAACATGTTGTACTAAATGGTTTAATGGATGAGGTTATGAAGAAATGTGCTTTTAACATCTGAAAAATCACCTTAGGCAAACTGAAGTATCACAAAGTAAAGCTAGCACATACAATGGACATGACAGAGGTATAAAATGCTCCTTAAAAGGGCGAATTGTATTTCAACGGCAATTTATAGCAGTTCAGTTTTCTGTTTTAAATTATGAATAGAAATGCAGGCAGAACTTCCTAGTCAATGAAAGACTTTGCCTGACTTAAGATTATGTAACAAGAAACAACAGAGTTCACAAAAATAGGTTATATTCAGATGCCACATGCTAGATACTGTATCTTGGAATCCCTGTGTTCTTGCTTATCAGTGGAAATAACAGAACATGCATGTCTTTTAATTGTGATACCACATATTCACCAATAAAATCAAAAGGAAGAGGTCTTTACCCATGCCTGCTAGCCCTAATAAAGTACACTTTACTGTGTTGTTTTGTTAATCACAAGCTTTTTTTTGTTAATCACAAGCCTCTGCTAGACAGAAGAGAGAGTAAGCAATTCCCCCAAAAAACACGAACTGCTGAAGTACCTCTTCAGTGAACTGATTAAAAAATAGAGCTTTTCAAAAAGATCTTCCTGACACTGAAATTCACAATGCCAGAGAGAAAACCATAACAGGCATGTTGTCTAAGTACTTCAAAATGCTTCCTAATTCCTCCCTCCCCATTGTTGATTTTTCATTTTTTATTTGATCATTGTTTCCCTTTTGTAAGGTGAATTTTACAGCCATTAGTCAGTGCTGCTGGAATAACTGCACAGCCTCCTTCGCCTGTTCTCATCTTCCTTTGCACCAAACCAATAAATTAGTGATGAAGCCAGTAAGTAAAGCTTTTAGACACATAAAAGATAAAAAATATATATTTATGAAAAAAACACACCAAACTGTTTCTTTAATGTTTAGCCTAATTGGTTTAAAATCGATTTTTTTCTGCTGTGTGACCTCTGCATAGCAGCAGTAATTAAAAAAATGGACTTTCTCATTCAGACGCCCAAAATTGCATTTCAAGTCATCCTTTTTGAAGAGTTCATAGGACAGCAAAGTGTTTCATTAATTTTAGCAAGCGGAAGGCAGTGGGTGGCAGTCCTCAGAGAGTCAAGGAATTGAATTGCGTTGAACAGATTCAGAGTGAGGAACCCTTGCTCATAAAATGAAATGTGGACAGTAGAATTTACATGATGGTAATCTGTAGCCTAATTGATGGTGTATTAATCTGCTGATCAAATGTACTTGGTAATCTATGAATAGAGGTACTGGGAGCGCAGAGGGGGGAGAAAATGGATTCAGGAAGGCAGGAAGGAAAGCTGTGCAGTCCCTGACATGAAGCAGCCAGTGCCATTTGGCGAAACAGCACACAGGAGCTTAGAGCACAAGATTCTCTGCGCCGGCTGTGCTGTTAAGCATTTCTTTTACAACACAACTGTGGTCCTTTTGATAATTAATCCAGCAGAGGATTACTGTCAGGCATTTCTCTACCTCCAGGTTATTGTTTCAAAGCACACTGGCACACATTTATGATACACTTCAAACTGCACAGTAGGACTCTCTTTGCCTTTATCTCCGAATTACAGACGGTATTCCTCTCTTTTGCCCAGTCATTCCCTATTTCCAGTCCTGTTATGAGTGCTACTCATAAAGCCAGACCTGTGGGGTTGATGTACATTTGGCTGAATGCTTACATCACACAGGTTGTCAAGTGGTCCTGTCTAATACAGCGGGTTTCCATGATAATACCCAGTTGAGCATAAGAAGAGCTTGCATAAACTGGACGTTATAGTGAAACCATCTTGCTCATCTCACTCAATACTACTTCTTCACACTTGTACATAAATGATTCTGTTATTGTAGACTGTCATGTGGAGTGACTCAAAGCCTCCTAACGTACAATAACATCTCCTTTCAACATTCACTAGGAGTGGGGCAAGGCTCATTTCCTGCTCCTTGCTCTCTTTCCATCTTCATTCGCTATACCCACTCCCTTAATTCTCCCACTTTTTCCACATCCTTTTTTTTACCCGTGATGATGCTCAAATCTTTCTCTTTTTTCTTCCCTCCGCTACTCTGTATCTCTGCCCGTCTCCTAGATGACCTGCCATCATCTAAAACTTAACCTCTCAAAGTCCACCCTCCTTTTTCCCCAATTACCTCCACTGCTATCTTTATCCTCTTCCTCCTCTGCCACAATTCTCAGCTTTAGGCCCGACACCTGCATCTCATACAATGCTTGGTTTCTCTGGCATGTTCCTAATATGTCTTGTTGAGTAATGTTCGCAGAGTCCACTTGTTCTTTACCAGCTCTTCTCCACATTTCTTAATCCAGGCCCTGGTACTCTCCCCTTCCTTTTTTGCCTGGTCCCTGCCAATGCTGTCCGTCCACTGCACCATTCCCATCAGTGGTCCCCAATTACTAGTTTTTGTCTTCTGCCAGCTCATCCCCTCTGCCCCTGCCTGTCTTCAGTCTCTTCACCCCCTCCCCATGTGCTCACCTTCAGAGCTCATGATTCCTCCACTCTCAGCCCTTGCTGGTGAAATGAACGACCCACAGAAACCAGAATTGCTCAGCTGCTGACCACCTTTAGATGCTTGCTCAAGACACCAGGTGCAATCTCTCAATTCTCAACTCTACCCTTCAATACCTCTTACACTTTATTGCACTGATGTTTCGTAATTCCCACATTCGCAATGTTACTTGCTAATTTAATTTCTTCACTGTAAACATGGAATACATATCCTTAGGCTGTGTACATTACAGATCTGTATCCACACTATCTTTTAGTTCTTATTATTTCATTGTTTGCACAGCACTTTCTTCTAGTTTATTTTAGCCTCGTTATAAAATTATTAGTTTAATTATATTTATCTTATTGCTTCATGTACATTCACTTAATGTAAATTGTATATATTGGAAATCCTTCGAATAAGGGCATCTGCTAAACCCATAATAATGTTTCAGACATTCAAAATAACTATCAGCTATCATGTATTCAAAGTATCAGGGAACAAGTCCGATAGAGTCTATTTAATAGTATCTAAACACTTTGCTTTCTTCAAGGTGCATAGAAATTGCAATGGCAAAATTTGCTTTTAGAAACGAAACATGGCCACTTCTCAACACTTTATATACTAAGGGGCTTGGTATTTTCACAGCCTATCCAGACTGTAAAACAATCAGCGCTGTTTAAAGAATTCTAACAAAAAAAACTTCAATTTGTTCAGTAAAGCCACAGTCCATATGCTGTGTAATTTTCTATCTCTTTCAATCAGATTAACAGATTTTGTCAAGAAGTCTGAAAAACAAGCTCTGTGAACTGTAACTTCTCTTCAGATTAAACTCCATTGATGAATACTCAGGGGGTAATAACATTGCTAAAAATTACAGTAACACAGTTTCCACTTTCTGTGTGACAAGTGGAATGGGATAACAATCATGCTGAGCTGAAGTGAGCTACACGAATCCCCCACTCTCTCTTGCTTTCCTTGAGAACCTGCTGGTTATGAAACATAACGTTCCAATGAATATTGGCAAGAAAAGGTAAAGTTGGTGTAAGTGGTCACTGAAAGGAACTTCGGAAGATAAAAAGATGTAGAAATAGGATGGGTTCATGATTACACAATTTCACCAATAGAAAGCATTGTAAGGCCACGTATCTAGAGATTCAACAGAAATGGATTGTTGGGTTCAAAGGTATTATGGCATTAATGTGGAAGAAGTCTTTCTCTCCTTTTTCTCTTGCAAATTAATTGATCCCAATGCACCAATAACATTAAAACCCTGTGCATCAAAAGCAGCTAACAGCCTTCATTTTGAAAAATAGAGAAAGGGATAAAGGAAAAGCCTTGAAAGTAATTGTTTATTTCCATATTCTTACTGTACCCTATGTGATTAAGAGGTAGTAAACATTTCAGCAGGGAGATATCAAGAGTTAGGAGGAGGGTACGAGCTAACTTTTTTTTTAAATCTCTTTTCAGCTCTAGCAAAACTGAATAAGGACCCAAGTCCAGCAAGATAGATGTTTCAATTTTTGGTCTCCAAGTCCCCCAAGTTATAAATCCTGGCTCTAAATCTGGCCAGTTTGTCCCCAAGACTGGGAAAAAGGACAGTGGCAAAGACTCCTCACTTCAAAAGCATACAGCACTGTTTAGTAGGAAGCTGCACTGAATGGTTGATTTCAGCAACACATTTAACAGTCAACAGATTCCCAAATTTCTTCGCCTGTCGGAGGGGGAAATCAGCAGCATAAAATCCTTTAAAGGAACAAGGAAAATAAAATCAATGAGGTCCTGTTTTCTATAAAACTTAAGCTGACAGATTCCTGAGGTGTAAAAGGGTCACCAGAAGTTGTTACTCCTCTTGATTAAAAACAGCTGTTCTCTCCTGCTACTGCGGATAATTTTTGTTTCAACACCAAGGAAATACACATACAGTACTAGGCTATCGGGTTAAAAGACCGCAACCTCCCTGACAAGACAAAATTAAAACCCCCGAGGTGGTACAAATTGAATGACTTATGTTGATGATTAATCCAACAATACGAGGCTGGACAACAAATAAAATGTGCGTTTTTACACTGAAAATCACAGAATTTAAAATATGACTCCAATAAGTATTGGAATTAACAACTTTTTTTCACCCTCTCAGTATTTCAGCGGTTCTTTGACTACCTCCCATGATACATAAAATGGGGAAATGAATGAGTGAAGATTACATGGCTAATGCTTCCCGATAAAGAAAGGTCAGAGAGGATCTAGTCTCAAAAAGGATTAAATGGAACAGATCTTTAAAGCATGCTTTTCAAACAGCCATGGCAGAGACCCAAGCCTTAAATTACACTTTCGGTCTCAGGCTGGATTTCAGGCCTGCAACTAAATTATCCAATAATGTGGTTTTCAGGATCTATCCCTTATCTTTAAGTTATCTGTAATGCAGCAAATTATCATGTTACTGTACATCTATAATGGACTATTCCATTGCTGAATAATAACTAAGATGGATTACACAACACATATCTCATGTGAAAAATATGGCCACACAAAATCTGACAATACTAAAATCAGTAACATTTTTAATTCCAGACCTGGGGTACTACTGTATCTTTGTGAGGTTTGCATATTCTCCCCTTGTTTGTGTGGGTTTTTGCCGGTTTCCTCCCACAGTATTGGTAGGTTAATGAGCTTCTGGGAATATTGACCCCAGTGTGTGCATGTCTGTGGCTGTGTGTGCCCTACAATAGATGAATGACCCATCCAGTATCCCACCTGATAGGTCTGGCTGCCCTGCAACTCTATATTGGAGAAAGCAGTTAGAAAATGGATGGATGGACTAGGATTCTACATGTCACGATGGTAAAAGCATGCATATAAATGTACCTCAGTATTCATCCAAAGAACTTCTTTCACATTACAAGCAATGATGGGCCTACTGCAATATGCAATTCAGTAGTTTGGTTAGATCAAATTCGAAAGAGAGATGCAATATTCAGAGTACAGGATATTTGGCATACGTTGCCTGACTTAAGAGATTTGGCAGTCTTGCTATAAAGGGTGGAGGATGGGCTGCAAGAATGCCACATAATTACAAGCATCATGCCAGTGGTTTGTTGCAGAGTACAACTTTCATTTACAACTTTACAACCTGGGAGGCAGCTGCCATAGTGAAGATGGGTGGAGGAGGAGGAAGATTCATGTGTGGTATTTCAAGAACAGTAGTAGTGTCTAGCTGATCTCTGTCGCAGCACAACATTTGAAATTTAAAGTTCATGTGATGAAATGAGGAACGTGTGTGTGTAGGAAGAAGTAGGTATAATGGGAGATTTTGATTTTCCTTACTTAGGCTTGGAAAATTCACTAATGTCAACAACTAAAACAAAAATGCTAGACATGACTAAAGACTATTTTCTTCCCTGGCTGTCAATGGCTGTCAACCAACCAGTTTCTGCCTTCTGTTAGTCCAGTTTCGTCATCCAGTCATATTAATTGTCAAAGGGCAGTCAGACCAAAGTTACAGCGACAGTACTTCATGCCACTGGAGTCCAACCAGTTGTCTGTGAGGGGGTCTTACCTCTGGACTGTTCAGGTATACAGAGGTACTGTCTGTATTGGTTCAGTCTTTAAGGAAAACAGAGATGAACCCAAAACAAAGGTGTGTATTTTCAGGAGAACTTGTTATAAGGTTATAAGATGAATGTTAATGGAGTTAAAATTCAAAACACTTAGGAACATTTCAAGAGTGGGCAAAAACCTGACAGATTACATTTAGTGTAGGTAGATGCAAAGCATTAAGTACAGGTAGCAAAAAAAACTTCTACAGCTACAAGGTGTACAGTACATGTTGTACAGCTCAGTGGAAGTCTATAAATACTTAAAGATGTCGGACTAAGGATGATGTAAGTAAGGGAATGTGCTTCGTTTTTCGGTGAATGGAAATCCCAGTGGACTCTGGTTGAAATTTACTATTCTGTATTAGTTTTGACGGTGATGTTTAATTTGTCTTCAGTTTTAGTAGCATAAAACTCAAAACAGCTAAAAAGAGAATGGCGGTTTTATTTAAGAGATGACGTTGCGACACAAATTCTAAAACACCGACATATGTAAAAATAGGACTGTTAAAATTACTGTGCTGGCTACACATACCTTTTACAGCATGTGTGTGTGAGAGCCTGTGCATTAATCGATCGATAAACAGCTGTACAGAGGAAGGGGGGGCGGACAGTGGGTTTATTTACATTAATTACACAGATCGACTGCTGCGTTTTATCAATTACAACTGTACTTTGTCCTTGTTGTTTGCTGAAGACTTTTTGTATCTATTAACAGCTACTGTATAATCAACAGCAAATACCTCCGTGCTTTTCACTTACTGATTAACCTCAGTGAAAAGCAGGTGTGTAATGCGTTTCCGCTAGGAGTAATTATCTGATATCAACCAAGGTGTGCTGCGCATAACTTGCAGGTTCCGAAATATCTAGTTATTATTCAGAACAAGAACATTAACTCCCGTAACATATCACTAAGAAGTGTAATAATATTTAATTAGTAAAAGCTCATCTGAAAAATACAACAAACACAGACACTTAAGCTATTCCAAAATTAATGTATTTGATTAAACTCTCAATTACTTTCATTAAAGGCTTAAAAGGTTGTCACCAGTGAAAGAGCATAATCAATTTAATCTATTTAAAAAAACAGTTATTTCACAAGATCTACCATCGACTTGAACTGAGCAGCGAGTCAGATTTCTAGAATTCGTTTTCCTTTTCAAGCCGCCTGAATCTCTCTGTTCTGAAAGCCCTACTGTCTATAACAGATTCTACTGTCAAAGAACTGTAGAACACATATGCATGCATTTTGATCAACTCTAGCAGTTATAAAGGAGCCTTTGTTATTGCTATTATGTTGAGTATTCATAAACCAAATTTACGAGAATTAAAACTTTAGAATTCACTCAGAACAGTCTGGGTCTCCGACAGCAGATCTTACATATTTCAACCTACTGTACAGTTGCATTTGTATTCTCTTACCATACTTCAGGTCCAAAAATAGTTTTTAACCAAAAAATAAGATCATTGCACAATGTTACAGAACGCGTACTAAAATCCTAAAAGGAAATCACAAAAAGTACGTTTTGCAGCTTACCTCCTCGGTACTGTACATAACACGAAAGCTATAGGTCTGTACAAAACTGAGACCTACCTCTTTTGTCCTGTATTTTAACAGTAATTTCCACTATTGGTTCCGTCTCCCTGTCCAAGCGCCTGGCTATGACAATGTCCCCGCTGTCCCGGCTCACAGTAACGGCAGAGTTGTCTAACGTCGGGTAGATCATCTCAAAACTGGCAGATTGGAATTTGACGGGGTTCAGATTCATTACCACCGAACCGATACTGGCGTCTTCGGACACGCTGATGATAAGGGGCTCCTCGGGCTGCAACAGAGTCCTCCGCTTCCTCAGCTGTCCGGTCGGGGGCTCGTCCGCCCCGGACAGCGCCGTCGCGGACCTCTGCAGGGGATTAATCTCTAATTCCATGTTTCGACTTGTCAGCGCCGGCCAGCCGTGGTCTCTAGCGAAGACATTGAACTTGATGGGGGCCGCCAAGCCCAAAATCGAATCCACTAGTAAGACCTCTCCGGTTTTGGGTACAACGTAAAAACTCCCGTTTTTAGGAAGCCCAAAGTAGAACAATTCCGCGTTCTTCCCACTGTCAGTGTCCTGTGCGGTTACTTTGTACACCACTGTTCTGAGCGCCGTGGCGTCGTCCAGAGCAATTCTGACGCCCGAACCATTAAAAGTGGGTTCGTGGTCGTTAGTGTCCAACACATCAACTTTTATGGCTGCCACTTCAGCCACCACTTTGTCAGGTGAAGTACAACTTTGGCAACATAGACCCAGACGCAGAAGATATTCGGGTTTTTCCTCTCTGTCCAAGACTTTCGAGGTTTTCATTCGGATGTTCCCGTGCTTGTGGTGCGAAAAGACATGGAAATCGGCGCTGCCGTCGCCTAACAGTGTCAGGTGCTGAGCTGGTTTTGAGCACCATTTGTGCGAGTCTATTCTCTTTATAGGGATATTCAGTCCGTTTAATTTGGACCCCGCCGGCGAGTTTTCAAACACATGCCCGTGAAAAAAGGGTCTTCTTAGATCCGTTTTATTCCCCCAAACAGAGCACAGGATGTACGATATTAAAACAGTCCAAAGCATGGCTCCTATAAAGTGCATCGCTGCGAGTGCTGAACAAGAGCTTCTACTGTGAAAAGCGCACCATCGGGGTAATTTCTGCAAAGTTCGTCCGAGTCCAGGAGGGCTCAATTCTTTTGAGGTAGCGCCTGATGCTGTGAAATCTACCCGGAAAGTTGATGCTTTAGGTGGGCATGGGGACTGCCCTTTTCCTCAGTCTCCGCTAACTCAGGTTAGCCTTCTGTCCTATCCATCCCGAGTGCGCGCTGCTGACGAGTGTGTTAGTATTTCTAACAGCATCACGCAGTGCTGGACAGCGCCACACTTGCGAGGGGGTGGGGGGTGAGGGGGGGCGTGGTCTGCACGGTAGGGAATCCTCAGGAGAACCCCACCCACGTGACTGCTGCGGCGCGTTTCTGCCAGACTGTCCGGCGCACAGTGTGGGTGCAGAGTCTGCGAGGGACACTGGTGCATCACAAAGCTACAAATATGTAACAGATAAAACAATGGCTGTAAAGAACTTGGAGTCCAAGCCCTTTCTTATCGCTTCTTTAAGGCAGTTGAAGTTAGCTGCTCGGGTAACCATGAGGATTTTGCATCGCCGAACACGGTTTGCGCTACAAGGCACGTGGTTCTTGTTTCTAACTGATGGCTAACAAGCTAGTGGCCTGCCAGTTCATTTCTGTTTCCTCTGCTCCTAATCAGGTTCTGAATCTGGACCACTAGCAGCCTAACGGAAGAAAAGTTAACAGTTTATTGTTGTTGTTTTTTTTTTACTGTCTAGAGAAAATAGGATTATCCAACACAATGCAAATTGGGATAATACACCGCTTGAAATGAGCACATTTTGCTCTCACAAAAATAAAGATAAGATTTTATCCGTTTTCAATAAAAGGCATTCCCGTCTGAACTAGCTTCTTTATAAACCTTATATCTGAAAAGCCTTATAGAGAAACTCACCTAGCAGGGCGATACTGTACATTTCCGAACTGTAGCGTGTTCCATGCTGTGTATTAGGAGCTATGGGATCCTTTGGTGTGAAAAGGAATATAGAAATGTAAGGAATTGTTAAATGTTATTGATTAAAAAGGTATAACCTGTTAAATATAAAATGTTCTCAAAACTCCAAATCAGCAGTCCAGTAAATGTTACTGTACACCACACTGCTTAATATACTATATAATTATGTACAGTATAAATCTTTACTGAAACAGGAAGTTATTAACCACAAATCTTTGAAAATGACTGCTTTGGCTTATTTAAGCCCCAGTGTAATAGTTCAGAATCTGGCTCTACATATAACAGATCAAAAAGAATTAAATGGAATTAGTCTCCAAAATCCAAACTCAAATTCTTGGATTTCAGTAACAAATCTTGGCTTTTAGAAGAGTGTTGGAAATAGATGTTTTTTTTTAAGCACTGCTGAAAACAAGCTTTCTGCTCAAGCTTTTTAAAAGTATTAATTAAAAGCATTGATGAACATGTACTAATTATCTCTACTACTACTACTCTACCCACAGAAGCAAAATATTTCCATCATCAGAGAATTTAAAGCTATCACATTGTGTTGAATTATCTTTGTGTGTGCGCCTTCATACAAAGACACGGACCTATTGGTAATCTACGCTTTCAAATCACTACATACTGTATCACTGAGTTTTATTTTGTCCCTTCATCTTTGAACCGATTTATCCAGTACAGCGTCGCAGGGGATGCCAGCAGGGGATGGCAAGCAAAGGGAGCAAGGCAGGATACACCCTGGATGGGACACCAGTCCATCCCAGGGCAGACACAGACAGGGAGAACATACAAACTCCACACAGACAGCACCCTGGCAATTGAACCTGGGGCCTCAGCACTGTGGGGCAGCAATGCTAACCAATGTGCCACTGCACCGCCAAACTTATTTTCTAGAAAGCAAAAACTGTTTTGAAGTTGCATACACCTCGCTGGAATAGGTGTTAGTGGGGCCAGCAGGGGGTGCTCACCCTGCGGTCCATGTGGGTCCTAATGCCCCAGTATAGTGATGGGAACACTATACTGTAAACAGGCGCCGTCCTTCGGATGAGACGTAAAACCGAGGTCCTGACTCTCTGTGGTCATTAAAAATCCCAGGGCTCTTCTCGAAAAGAGTAGGGGTGTACCCCGGTGTCCTGGCCAAATTTCCAATTGGCCCTTACTAATCATGGCCTCCTAATAATCCCCATCTATGAATTGGCTTCATTACTCTGCTCTCCTCCCCACTGATAGCTGATGTGCGGTGAGCGTTCTGGCGCACTATGGCTGCGGTTGCATCATCCAGGTGGAGGCTGCACATTGGTGGTGGTGGAGGGGAGTCCCCATTACCTGTAAAGCGCTTTGAGTGGAGTGTCCAGAAAAGCGCTATATAAGTGTAAGCAATTATTATTATTATTATTACTTCTCCCATTGGAATTGTAAAACCATTTTTGAAAATTAAAACAACTAACACTTGTACTACAGAGCACAAACTGATGTTACTTTTCATGTATTGAGCATACAGTAGGTGAAGAACTGTTTTTTCCAAAAGGTGTCCTACACAACGTGTAAAAATGCTGACTCAAACAAGTGTATACGCGGCCTCTCTGGAGAAATTTAAATTCAAGACTTTAATTCTCTTTTCTCATCCTAAAAATGTAAGCATTTCTGTAAGATTCAGTCTGTTAGCCTCAGAGGCATGCCCCTGCACACTGCATGATTCATAAGGCAAGGAATTTCAGATCTTATCATCTGTACGCATCTTTGATGGAAAAAGATTTGACCTTTAATAAGCAGATTACATCCATTAAGCAATCAGTGTGTGATGAATAGATAAGTGTTATGATTAATAAAGAAGCATTTTCACAAAAAAAAAACCTAAGAAGATGCCTTAGCTCTCTGCCTGCCTGGGGGAATGAATAAAAATAATTTCTAAACATTTGTGAGACTGTAATTTGGAGGCGATCCAGATGGACTTATTCTTTTGCCAAGTGAAGTATCAGCCAAATGAACACCAGAGCAGCCTTATAATAAATATATATAAATTATAATAAATAAATATATATAATATAATATAATATCTAACCTGACTGACCAGCAAAATGTTAATCTTGCCATTCTAAACTGGCAGAATCGCAATGCAGTGAGGGCATTTCTTTTGCACAGATCCTTTTCTTTTTAAGCACCTTTCAAAGGTTTCTCCACCTAAATATGTTTCTTTTTCACTGAACAGGAACGCAATGGAAACACAGATATAATCTTCTGAATTGTTTTCTCCACTCTTAGGTCACAGAGATATTACATCTTCATTCATACCTTACTGAGCTTTACCCTATATCCTTCAGATTGACTGAAAAAGGTTCCTATCTGTGATAAGGTATACAAAAAGTGTATACTAATAATAAACCTTCCTTGTATACAAACAATACTGTACATCCTGAAACAGTATGCAAATTCTCAAGAATTTACAGGTAGGAATGATTTTTCAAAAATCAGTTGATTACATCCATGGGGGTGATGATTTTGTTAAACAGGATACAATTAAGAAGATGTTGTGTAGTATAAGTTACAACCGATATTTTGTCAATTGTTGAAAGACAGGATAGTGTGCTAAATCTTGTTTATGAAATACCATTTGTTCAATTGTACACAAACAATGCTGAAAACATTTGAGGTAGTCATCTGTACAATACAAAGACAATTAACCTAGAAAACAGACATTTACCCTACTTCAAGATTGTCCATTCTGCACTAAACCACATTATGAATTGATGAAATCGAATAAAAGCCTCTCATCTCAATATGTAAATGAAAGCTGTTTTTAAATGAGACTGTCCAGTGCCATGATACAGCTCGCTCGAGGGAAAAAATGTACAGCCGGAATTCTAATTGAAGTGAATCAGAGCTGAGTGCTCTAATTTATGTATAGGGAATGGTGGTCTAAGAATATTCTACGCCTATACAGAAAATGGGATTAGAAATCACGAGGAAACAAAAGCTTCAGATCAAGTTTTAACTCTGTTTCAGCTTTGACAAAGAAATGCATTTCAGACAGAAATGGTTTGGCATTTGTTTTGAAGTAACAATGGGATTAACACCTGCAGTGCTAAAGAGGGAAGACTCAGAGTTGCAGGAAATAGTTTGCAAGTTTGTGGTAACAGTTTTTTTTGATAACTGTGAAATGACACTCATTTATTTTTTTCATTTCATTACACAAGTCCATAAATTAAATGCAGGGAAACAATTTTCCTAAATTCTGTTTTTTGCTTTTACCATACAAATCTGTGTATCCATGTAAGGTACAGCCCCTAATAGATTCATACTCTTTTACCCAAATGTGGTTGGATTGCAAAAACTTTTCTAAAGAATGAATCACTCTAACTCTAGTTTGTTCTTCAGCTGAAGCACTCAATGCCATTTAATGTTTTACAAACGCTGGATGGATGGGTGGACTGATTAGCTGAAATGAGCACTGAATTTTAAGGTGCTCCTTAATTTGACACGCTATTAATATGTATCGGAATTCATGAGAGCTTCCTTTATTATCGTGAGATAAGAAAATAACTTTCACAACACAAAGGCTTTAAACCTACAAACCCAGGAAACATGCTGGCTTGTAAAGTATTCCTGTACAATATAATAATAAAATAAGTATGAGCGGTAGAAATAGCTTGGCTCAGGACATAGAGATCCTTCTACACAGTGTGTTTTTACCTTATGTAATTCAGAATTACCTAACTGGATTTCCCTGTTAGAGCAAGGACTCCTGCTTAATCTGGGTCCTGCATGTGAATTTATGAGAGCTAACTTTAATAGACATCAAATACGAGAATGCTTAATGGATTCTTCACTTGCTTTAGAAGTAACGGTCAAAAATATTAATTACATATTTTCCCCATAATCAAACCTGTCATATTTGCGTCTGTGAAAATCTTGGCTTATTTCTTCCTAACATACAAGTAGCAATACATAATTAGAAGAGTCTGGCTGAAAGGACTGTTATGCAAGCTCAGTACCATGGCATCATATTGCTTATTAATAAGTTTATCTGCTGGATGCTTTATCCCTGAAGGTACCAAGCAGTGAATATCTTCCAGCACAGTTGGCGATGCTGGTACCTTGAAGCATTAGCAGATTATAAGAAAATAAATATGCAGCACACTAGACAAATAGAACAGCAAAAGTATTTAAAATGTATAATATGTGTAAAAGTGAGATATTTAGCTGCATCTCACATTCCAGAAATTGCAATGCTGTAAAGAACATTTGAATTATTATGCCTTAAGATTTTCCCAACTATTATATTTGAATACAGTGTTGCTAAATACTGCACTAAAAATACCTCGCTAGTTTTAATCTGGCTGAAGATACAGTACCTGAATCCGCCGTGTAAAAATATGGTTTAGATATATCCAATTTAAGCACAGATAAAAAAAATAAGAGAAAATAAAAAACAGATAAAATGAAGAGTTAAAGCTCAAAGAGTTAAACCATCCGTGGTTAAGAGACCTTTTATATTGAGCAAAGAGGATTGTGTTCCTGGTTAAGTTCTTGGTTACACTAAGTTTCTCAGTGGGACCAGAGCAGAGCAGCACTGGCTTCTGAAATGAGGAGAGTAAAACAGCAGGGATGGTTTCCCTTCATCAAAATGCAGCAGATCTTCCTGACCAAGCACCCACTGTGTCAGCAAGCACTGGCCAAGTTAAGTCTGATCCATCTGGATAAAGTACTAGGCGACAACCACTAATTGGCACAAGGTGACTTTCTGTAATTCAAATTCCAATGGGAAAAGAAACCTCATGATTTCAAGGTTTTGGGGAAAAAGAAAAGAATCCTTAAGCCTTGTAAAGTCTGTCATGGATACATAGATCCATAGTTACAGACAAACCCCACATGTGATTGCAGTAAAGTTTTATTTTTGATATTCTGGATTTAACCCACTTGGGTTAAAGGATGGCAGCCTGGCATCCATATTTATACCCTAGTGAACCAGTGAATAGTAGGAACTGGGATTTGTCTTGTGACAAGACACTGTGTCACTATGAACTCCAATGAATAATGATTAAACCTTTGAAACATGAAAACAATAGATGAGGAGATGAGATATGTTTTGCCGTGGAAAGTACAAACCTTCAAAGACAGGAAACATGTCAGCTTTAAAGGTATTATAATATGGTAAAAAAACAAGTATGGGTGGTCAAAATACTTTGCTGCCTAGCTTTTAAAAAAAGCTAAAAAAATACAAATCATTATTCACAGTGTGTCGTTTTATCCCTTGTCAAGTAATTCTGAATTGTTCTTCTTTTATCTAACCGGATTTCCCTGTCAGACCAGGAATTCTTGCTAAATCTGAATCTTTTTTTCCCCTCTGCGGGCTGATAAGCTTCTTGTATTCAATAAGGTTGGAGGCCCTCAATCACATGGCACATCACAGTGGTGCTGTCCAGTGTTGGGGTGAAGAAGCACAGCATTGAAAATCCCTGAACTCACAACAAGAGACACTCCAATTGCTGCAATGCATGAGCACATACTTTATTCTATGCAGACAAAAGCCACAAGTTGTTTTGCTTCCTTCTTTATTTCTCCAAGATTTTTCTGGAAGTCATTTCGAGCTAAAAGACTTCTGGCTAATCCCTTTGCCCTTAATTATTTTGCCCCTGGGGTGATGGACAAAATCCTTTAGTTCTAAGTTTTCATTTTTTTTTTGTCCTCTGTCCCTGTGTAGACAAGCTGGCCTTATGAATTGGATAATCTCCTAATCACTTGGTTGTAGCAATCTGAAAGGGGGAATTTAGTTCAAAAGCTCATAAAATTCTTCTTGTTAGTCCCCAGAACAGGTCTTTGATGAAATTAGCACTTTAAACAGAACTAATAAAAAAGTAAACGGGCCCAAGAAAACAACAACCACCCAATTGGTGCTAAAAAGAGTGAAGAGAGAGGGAAGCCCTTAATTTTATTTTCATGTGGCATTTCTCTGTCTGTTCCACAGCATCATTCATCTTAATGTGAAAGAGTTTTTCCAGGAGGAGATAACTACATGTTTCATTAATCAAAAATCTTCTTTTTACAAAATGTGTCACAACATAATATAAAAAATAGCTTATCTTTTCAAAAAACTTTTTAAAATAAAAGTGCAAAAGGAAACAGAAAGTGCAAAAGGCTGAAAAGCCTAATGAATAGTATCTTTTAATTTTTAATATTTAATAATGGAATTCTTTAAGATTTTCTAAATGTTGCTTTTGAAAAACAGTTGTGGCCCACACCTTTTATGACCTCATTCAAGCACGACGGGATGCATAGTTTTCAAAGTCTGGGCTTGACTAAGCTGCTGTAACTCCTCAATTTCCCTTCGGAAACAATAAAGTCTTATCTGTCTAATAAGATCTAAAACATGTTTGCTGTTTTCTCAAAATGCAGAAAAACTCTTTAAAACACTAAAGTTCTAAACATTTACAACTGAATTTCTTCATTTGCTTGTTAATTACTAAACAATAACTGCAATTACTAAGTAATTGCAATCTGTAAAATATATATGCATGCATTTAAGTATATAGGGCAATTGCTCTACTTTTTAAAATTGTTTAGCGCATGAATTTGGACAATCTTTACCCTGATAATTATGGACATCATTCAATGAAAAAGAAAACGGCATTACAGGAGGCATCACATTATGCTATTAAAATACATCTGGAAATCTACAGAAGGGATTTACTTTTATCACATCGTTGATACAGTACATTCTAAAACAAGCATTATGTTTAATTAGCCATGAAGTGTGATGTATCATGTGAAGATCTACAATAGCTCTCTGACAAAGGCTCCCTCAAGGTGGGGATGATAAAACAATAGATCACTAGGGGGCAGCAGAATTGAAGACAACAAAGCGTGTTATGCACACACAAGTCTATCAAAAGGCCACTGATTTGTATGCCACTAGGGCTGGTAGCACCAGAAGAATGTGAAAACTAAGGGTCTATGGCTCTATCTGTTCTTAATACAGAAACAAATAAAAATATAAACCACTATCCTGCTGAGATTACAACATGATCTACAACAGCCTAACACATGTTCATTTGATTTTTACAAGTAGACAGTGCAACCCATCCTCTCCCCTTCTAGTGAATGAAACAAAGAGGAAATAACAGGACAATTACAAAACCTGTTTTTACTTCAGAGGTCTCATATAGACCTTTAAGTTACACAAAGGCGAGCTTTATGCATTTATTCTAACAAAAGAGAAGTAATATAATGACAAGGATTGTCTCATGACAGGCAATGTGTAGAAAAACATAAAATAATGACATTAAAGTTAAAGATGCAAATCTGGATTAATTTATGGGCTCATAAGGGTTCCTTTAATCACAGCTGTTACAGAGGAACATTAATATATTACATTATAATGTTACAAATTACATTTTGGTATAAAATCTTTCATGTGTATGCCCCAATCTGCCTAATGTGTTCTGATGATGTAATTCACTCATGCCTACCGTACTATGAAGCAAACATTAAGATTCATTATGTTGTAGAGAGTCATGCTGTGATTTATGAAATGCACTGCGCACTGCATAACAGAAAACAAAAAATATTATTAACACATTCTTGAATAACAAAGGTTTTACATAACTTACACACTGATCAAAACGAAGCTAGATGATAAGACCTAATACTAGCAGCACAATTACACCACTTTAAAATGATTACAGTGGTTTATTACTGGCACAATCCTCAAGTCTCTTATCTTCAACAACAAATATAAGACACTTAAACAAAGAATGAAACCTCATTTCAATGGCTCCTGCCCCCCTGAGTAAGCAGAGCTTCAAAGATTATGATGCCCCCAAGGGAAAAAAAGTAATGAGCTTTAGGGATTGCAGCAGTTTGGTAACCGTTTCATTTCTCTCAGCGAATACCCCAGCTCTTGAGCCTGGACATTCAGTACACAAGAAAAAAGGTACAAATGATATTTTCATTTTAATTTTGTAGCCTTCTGGTCTATGTTAGCTATGGGCGCTTCTTTATGAAAAAGGACATTGGAGTATAGAACACGCTGCTCATCCAGGTGGTTGAAGCCGATAATTTGCTTCCTTCAAGAAGGTTTCTTGGATCAATGAGCTACCAAGTGCCCAATGGTTTGGATGAGCTGAATGACCTTTCATCGTTTGTAACTGTTCTTATGTTCTTAGTCTTCTCACTTTCCCTACAGTACACACCACCTGCTAATTTCCAAATCTCAGTATGCAGTAGCAGGAACAGTGGCAAGGGCTCTTAACCTGCAAGGAGAAATCCCAGCAGGGTTAGTGCTGGTGTGCTCCTGAGCAAGGTTAATCTCTCAGGTAATGCCCAAATGGAAACAAATTTAAGCAGCTTTGGATATGGGTGTCAGACAAATAAATTACTAATAACGTGAATATGCTGGAAATCTCTTTTTGCTCTTGCTTATACTGTTTAAGCATGCAGATGAAAGAAAGACAAGAACCACAAAGCTCCGATTGTCAAGCTGAAGCACTCCCACTACGTGCATGACATAAACTTGTCATTATACTATACATGCTTCCCAAACTGAGCAGTCACAGATGGGAAAAAATAAAACAGATGGCTCTTCATTAGGTGTTTCACGTTTGTTTCAAAGTCATCATGCTGCAGGCAAAAGGTATCTCACCTAATTCTTCCAAGAGCACAAGATAGAAGCCCCATGAAAAGAGTTCAGCGTTCTTTGGAATAGAGAATGATGAACAGTAAGAATGATAGTAGTAAGACTTGAATCACATGTTGATTTCAAGAGAGACATTGGCTTCCTTTAATTTAATGAATAGGAAGAGTAGCGCATTGCTTCCTTACGTAATTAAATCCTACACTTAGCCTGCAAGTCTGAACCTTTCGCGAAAAGATTCATTGTTAGTGTCCATCAGTGCTTCTAACACTGAAATCATAAAGACAACTGGCTGACAGAAGGAGCTGCCACTTCTTAAGGTGGCCCTTATTCTACTGGTCACATGAAAGCATTCCAGTTCCACCTAATCTGATGGAAATTACACCAAATCGAGTTGGGCACCAGTGGTCTTCAGATACATAAGGTAAGGTGTGGAGAAACCAAATAAAATTAAAAAAGAAGTTACACAGGGAACAGAGACAAAGGGGAACCAAAGTGTGAAACACAACAAAGGATCAGGTCGTTAAGCACTTATGCCTAAATGCTAGGAGTCTGAGAAACAATTTAGATGAGATAACCGTTACCACATTAGAAGGAAATGATGCTGATGGAAAATAATCCAGAGGAATGTAACACTAGAAGATACACACTGTTCCAGAGAGACGAGAAAGACAGAAGACAGGGAGGTGTAGCACTATATACTGTATCAAAGCTGGAAAACAATATCCCACATCAAATCAATCCTGTAAATATAACAGATCAATTAGGAAAAATAAGGGGAAATTAGCAGCACTTTGGCACAGTGGTTAGCATTTCTGCCTCACAGCACTGATAAGATAAGATCACTTTATTAGCCATATACAATTTTTTGAATGTTTATGTTCTCCCCATGTTTGCGTGGATTTTCTCTGGGTGCTCTGGTTTCTGGTACATTCCAAAAACGTACTGCTGTTTTAATAGGCTTTTGGGAATATTGGCTCTAGTTGTAAATCGTGCATTCCTCTGTTTGTATCTGAGTCGCATCCAGTATGTGTCCCACCCAGAACCCATCACCCTGAACTCCTGGACAGGTAAGGGAAAATAAAGCACTTTGTAAAACAACTAAAAACATCAGAATCCATTTAAAGAAAAAGAGTACCGCGAATTGCAAGCACAAGTAAAAAAAGGATATTAGAAAGCCTAATAGAGAAACTGAAAGGAATAATGCAGTGGAAGAGAAAACAAACAGTGCTACAATCAACAAGAAAATAAAATATACCAATATATACCAAAAATTATTAATTTTTAAATGACTTGTCCACATTCATTCTAGTGGTCCTTCCAGAATCATTATGGAGCCTGCGTGCCTAACTTCATGATTGGGCAATTACAGTACATATTGAAAGTCTTTTTTTAATGTTTTGAAAAAAACAAGAAAACTATGACGTTTCCATGACACTCAGGCACAAAAAAACAAAAATAAAGAAAAGTCTTGCTTGGGGGGTCTGAAAGTGCAGCTGAAAAGAATTGAGGCCCCACTGGTAAAAACAAAAAATAGGATGAATGGGTTAAGCATGGTCTCTGAAAAAGAGAAAAACGAGCAGTAATAAATAAAACATTGTTTCTTTTTCATCAGAATCCTCTTTTCAGTACTAACACCATGCCCAGAACTGCCTACAGCCCCAACACTTTAGAAAATACACTCAAATTTTTTACTTAATGAATAATTTACTAAATCTATCCCTTTGACTAAAATAATACCAGCATTTGTCTCCTGAATAAACAGACACAGGTCAGAAATGATGCAATGATACATACACATATGAGTCTAGAGAGATTATATCCATTTTCTCTCCTTTTATTTTTTGTGGGCGTTCAGTGTTAATTCTAAATTAATTGTACTTCCTGCAGCCCCACATTTTTTCATTTAGCAAAAAGGGATTTCTATATCCCACTTCATTCTGCCTGACATTGCGGAACAAAAGCTTTGCTAATCTTTGGTCCCAGAGTCTGAAAAGTTACTTTGGAACAATTCGACAGGCAGCCGTTTCATTCTTTGATCTTCTTTTTAACTTGTTGCCTCTTGTTCAGCTTTTTGTAAGTACAGCAAATAGCATCATGCCATCAGAACCCCTTTTCCTTTCACAGACACTTAAGGCTGGTTTCAGCTGTACTGA
The DNA here is from genome assembly GCF_040954835.1 of Lepisosteus oculatus. Classification (NCBI taxonomy): domain Eukaryota; kingdom Metazoa; phylum Chordata; class Actinopteri; order Semionotiformes; family Lepisosteidae; genus Lepisosteus; species Lepisosteus oculatus. The sequence continues at coordinate 5,162,962 of NC_090715.1, read as the reverse complement.
TGTTTGGCGTTTCAGAAGCGCTGAGATTTTAGCATTTTTTTCTTCTCTTTGGAATGAAGGGTAGGTGTGTTTAAAATTCAGTGATAACACAGAAGGCAGCTGTTGCACGTACTTAATAAAAAATAATGAATACTTTATTAATGGTCTTAATAATCTGAACACCCACAATTTCACATAATGAAAATCAATGGATAACAGTGAAACAATCCCTTTCAGAAAAAAATGAGCAAAAGGCTAATCACATGTGATATTGTAATTGGATACAGCCCCACATTTAATCAAAACCTCAACCTACCTGCCAGCTGCAAATTACTAAACCGATTCTTGATGGTGGCTCCCCAGAGTTTTCCAGTTTCTACTCAATTGAAACCTGTGATCAAGCACTAGGTTAGTAATTTGCAGCTAGTGGATAGGTCAATGTTCACATTTAAGGTAGTTCTCTATATTGAAACGTTGAAAGGGAAAAGGTACGCATCTGGTCTAGGTTTAAGCATGCATGTAGCCTAATTATCTCTTCAATGTGTTTTGGGAGTGTTTTCTATAGGACAATGTAATGCATATAAGCAATTCATCCATATCACCATCACCACACCCCAAAATGAGTCATTTATACCCAAATATAATGTAAATAATTGATCTTCTATAACAAAGCTTATATATATAACCATATTTACCAGTTATTTTTTAACTTCAAATCTGTATATTAAACATATAATATAATCTATATATTATATATATACAGTATAGTAAATTAATATATTCTACAACATAGACATTCAGATTTAATTTATATATTGTAATAAAATCACTTATCAAATCAAAGCCAACTTTTGTTTGGTGTGTACCATATCATACAGTATGTATATATTGTATAACACTAAATTAATACAGCAGAATGAGATTTCATTTTAATGTAGAAATTTAATATTACTGTGGCCTTGATCTAGGTGTACTGTATTCAAAATAGTACTTCAGTTGTAGAAAGAACACATAGGCACAATGAAGAAATGTCACATTAAAAGACTGCATTATCTCAAGCTTTGTATCAGGAAAGTGGTAACCAGGAAATCTTAATTCCTTCTCTACTTTCAAGTGCAAATCTTTCAGAATGATCAATTCAGCACTCATGGTCTTAATTTAAAAACTAAAATACAAGAAAGGCTTTTATCTCTTTTTATTTTAAGTACAGACGCTTCCACTACAGCAACATTGCTCAGAACTCATTTCAATTAGTTACAAAGGACTTTTCCCTTTTCTCTTCTTCTCTTTCTCAGGATTAGAAGAACATTATACTGGGGAGCAAGTGATTAAAAAAAATAATTAATTTTCCAATCTACACCAAATGAGTTTAAATTTATTGCTGTTCTCCAAAAAAAAAACACTTGTTAATACACTATCATGACAAACCCATGACAAGATGAAACAATGAAGAAACTCATCTAGAGAATTAAAGTATGACAAAATATGGTTGCCTTTATTACATCTTGGTTAGGAATGTAAGAAAAACAGGGTACTCAACCTTACAGGTTAATTATCATTCTTATCATTTCTGGCAATGACTGTTTTTTTAACTAGAGTGCTGTATTTCAAGTCAAGGAATGAAAGGAACACTAACTACATTCAACTTCAGAGCACAACTCATACACATTTCCTTCTAAGCCTTGAGTATGGCAGCCTCAGACCCATTTCTCATTTGTGTGGATCACAGAGGAAATCGAAAGCAAATGTTCTTGACTGAAAAACTCCCAGTTCCAAGTGAATTTTTGAGGAAAAAAAAGGGGAAAAGAAAGCAAGACTAGTGTTCTAAGAAGATTACCATGACCTCCTAGCCCTTACTTTAGAGATCAAGTGAGGGATTTGGGCTTAAAAATTAATTTGGTTTGCTTTCATGCATGGGGTCTCTAAGTCCTGCTTAGGACTGTTGTGATACAATACAAAACTACTACAAAACCAGGAGAGTAACAGAAGGTTATCCATCCATCCATTTTCGAACCAATACAGGACCGTGAGGAGCCAGAGCCTGTCAGGGCAAGCTACTGGCCGGGAGACCAGTCCACAGTGCACACACAGGCACAAACACAGACGTGCGCACACTTGCACCCACTAAGGGTATCATTTTCGCAGAAGCCGATTAACTTACAGGTATATTTTTGAACGGTGAGAGGAACCAGAGCACTCAGAGAAACTCACAGGAACATAGGGAGAACATAAAAAAAACATAGACAGCACCCCAGGTTCAGGCTCCCAGCACTGCCAGTCAGCAATGCTAACCACTGCTTCATCATGCTGCCCAAGACAGCTCTCGTCACTTGGAAATATCTGATGAATACATCTCTCTGCTATTTTTAAAAGTACACTGAGCCAGTGAATCATGATGCTTGCCTTTTTGCCTTTTTACCTATTATTAGCTTTTGAGAGGTGTAACTCATAATAGTTATGCTTTACATTTTTAATATGTTTTCTAAGTCTACATGTGCTCCTGTTCTGAGTAGCTTCTCTTTGATTACGTCCTTGCGAATGCGTTAAAATTAAAATGCCATCAGATTCACAATGGAAAGTGTCATGAACATCCTCCAAGATCTGTTGTTAAACATGGGTGGAAGCTACAAAGCCCCACTCTGTAACTCTTACCCTAACTCCTGTGCCTGTTATCAACAACAAGAACCCAGAGAAAGCACCTACACTGTGGTCCACATGCATGGCACGCCAAGATTTCACATTTTAAAGTTTGATCACCTCCATGCCAATTTAGAATTCCTGCAAAAACACCTGCTGGGAAGATATCTCCCAGCTGGCAGCTAAGGAGTTCTGAGGGACAGAGTTTAGCATCACACAGGGCTCACAGCAAGAAGCCTGTGTGACAGATCCAGTCTTCACCCACCTATTGTCACCTCAGCCTGTCTTGGCGTTTTGTTTTTCAAAATGACGATGATTTGTGCTGGAAGGGCTTATGAAAACGCTAAACAAGAGGAGCAGAAAGGAACAACAATCGCCAAGAACACGCCAAAGTATCGAAAATATTGTATAAAAAACAGGAGCAGAGTGTCTATAAATTGCTCCTTTTGGAACTTAAAAAAAAACTTTCTTATTCACCCTCACGCCTTCACAGAAGGAAGAGACAGAACTGCTGGCAGTCAGCAGGGGTTGACAGAGCTTACAGGAATAGCACTCACAAGCATGGCAGGATCTGAGAGAGCTTTTCAGCTCCATCCAAAGGCACAAGAACCCGGAGGACATACGATACTCTACAATTAAAAATACAACATATGCTTTGGTAGGGCTTGTCATCTGATATTCAAAAAGGAAGAAAGTATTAGGCATGAGAATCTACAGTTAATGAACATCCGCACTTACTGATATTATGCTTGAATATGTAGGTTTTGGTAAATCTTAGAAAAAGTGAAGTTATTTGGCTGACATTTTCATCCAAAGCAACTTATATTTGCTACCCATTTAGACAGCTGAGCAGACAGCTCCTGCTGAATCTGTACCAGTGAAGTATCTCGCTCAAGGGTACAACAGCATGGTCCCACTTGGGATTTGAACCCACAACTTTCCAATTACAAGTTCAGAGTCCTTAAGCAAATGAAATTTTGATTTCATACATTGCTGACTACCTCCCTTTCCTACCTATTGATGCCAAGATTGAAACTGCAGATTGAACTTTTCAGCATAGCATTTAAAGGTTATTCAGAAGCGGGCATGCCAAACACCGCTGAGTAGAGATTCCCAATGGATGTGAACAAACACAACAAATAACATTCACAGAGCCTGTCTTTAAACTGACCCAAATCAGCAATGTGTCATGTTCCAAACCACTACAATTATCTGAAATACACAAACGAGCTGGTGTGTAGCTGGAATTTATATGTGAAATGGAGGATAGTGGTTTCTGGCGATGACTTTCATGTGGTTCACAAATCATTTGTTACGCTATTTGAAGCCAAGGGATCATGGTAGCTTAGCTTGTAAAATTAGCAATAAAATCAAACTCTTAAAAAATAAAAATCTCAAAACTGTTGATAAGAGTACTGTAGGTAACTTTCTAATCAGATTAGAAACTCACCAGGTAGAAGCAACATGAGTCTTGTACCTTAAGAGGAGGTTTTGTGCAGTCAGTCTAACAAATTAGAACTAATCTTCTGAAAATTTGATTTCTGAGAAAACTATCCAGCTGAGTGTGATGGGGGTTATTTCTAAGAAGTACAGAAGGCTTATTCAGATATGGAAATAGGTGGTTTGGAAACTATGAAGATGTTCTCTCAGGTTATGCTGCATTTTCTAGGTCCTCTCTCTTTATTTTGCCGTTTCTTCTAATTTTTTAAAATTCATAACTACAAAAAAAATATCCGGTAGAAACCTATACTGTAATGATGACATAGCCACAGCTTTAGAGATCAGCAGTCACCTTTTGCTGCCAAATCATATTGGCAGATAGGACAAGTATACGCACAGACATTTCCACAGGTCTCCTCCAGATCAAAGCACAGGCTCTAAGACACAGACAGTACAAATGAACAACAGGTTAATTGGTATGCAGGTTTTAACCAGGGCGGCTGAATCAGCCCTCGCCTCATTTGATGCTGCCACCCAGGCTGGCCGCCATGCATCTGGGAAGCTTATTGTGCTGCTGGAGCATGGTTTCTCCCATTATCCAGGCAAGGAAGTCCATGGAAAAGCGACACTGGGATCCATGTTCTGGGATCACTAGCCTGACAGTTGCTGCCAAAGAGGAGATGCTGACAGGCATTATGTGCTCAAGACATCTAGATCTTAGAGTGAAGCTACTTATCTCTTTACACATGGGGGTGCAAGAGAAGGCTAGCACTAATGAGAGAGCAGTTGGCCCCTTTTATAGCCTATATAATAAAGCATCTGTTAGCTCATTAGCAGAATTACAGATTCACCAGTGGCATATATACATATACACCGTCCTAAGGTCAAAATCCTTCCATTTTTAAAACTCTTTATTTGGAAACAAAAAACATATGTCGAATCTATCTTTCTATCTTCTTACATGATAAAAACACCCAATGGTCTGAAGCACTTACTGTATTATCTCTCAGTTGTTATTCCTCTCATTTACGTCTCCACAGGCTGAAGCAACAAATAGCTCTAGAAATACAACAAATCTAAATACGCATGCAGGGGGGAAAAAACTTTTCAGAATAATCTTAACATTAGGAATTAAAGAACGAAGAGCTTAGCTCCGTTTCCAGTCTCAAAGGGAATGACATCTACAGTAAAGTGCTAATTAGTATAATTAATAGTTTCATATGTGTGCCTTAGGATGTCTACCATACAAATTATGATGCTCGTTTGTTACACTCTCAACATCACTTTCTTAGGTAAGTGAGAGACATCAAAAGCCTCAGAGAATTTAGTGCCTACTATTGAAGCATTACTCATTTATTCAGCAGCTCTATTACCCTACAATACACAACTGGCAGCCCACTGAAGCTCAGCAGGTAGGAGTCTGCCTAGAACCTGGATGGGCGACCTCCTGGGAAAGCTAAGGTTGCTGCTGGAAGAGGTGTTAGTGGGACCAGTAGGGGGTGGTCACCCTGTGGTTTGTGACGGGGTCACTTTACTGTATAAAAGTCACCGTCCTTCAGATGAGATGTAAAACCAAGGCCCTGACTCGCTGTGGTTATTAAAAATCTCTGTGATTTTCTCAAAAAGAGAAGGGGTGTTAACCCCGGTGTCCTCGCCAAATTTCATCTCTGAATTGGCTCCATCACTCTGTTCTCCACCCCACTGATAGCTGGTGTGTATGTGAGCGTTCTGGTGCACTATGGCTGCCGTCACATCATCCAGGTGGGGCTGCACACAGGTGGAAGTGGAGGGGAGTCCCCATTACCTGTAAAGAGCTTTAAGTGGAGTGTCCAGAAAGGCACTTTATAAGCGTAAGGAATCATTGATTAATACAGTACTTATTGTTGTCTTGCAGTCACAACATTCAGCATGGATCTCTGGCGTTGTCTTGAACTTGATGAGACCATGGGAGAAACAAAGAATCATATCATTTCAGAATACTATTATGACCTATTACAAAAAACAAGAGGTTAATTCACTTCGATACACACCTGGAGATGGCTTCACATGGTGAAATGTTTTTCTTTTCTTCTTTATTTCTGCTTTTCAGCATGAAATTAACCTCTACTTGTTCCTTTGGAGCTTGCAAGCTGATTCAGATCCCTCCTCAAACCTCTTTAATTATGGCTTATTGTTTTTGTGTCCACAGGGAGAGCTGAGCTCTCAATTCTTTGGAGTCTGTCTTATTTGGCTCAGTCCCAATGGAGTCTTGTGATCAAATAAGCTGTCCTCCAGGATCTCTCCTTCAGTTCTTGCATAGTATATTTGGTTATGCATGCTGAGATGAAACACCCTAAAATTGCAAAAGGGAATCCAACAATCATTGTGATCTTCATTTTCAAAGCATAATTTGCAAGTCTTTTATCATTTTAGGTTCAAATCATGATAAAGCAAGATATACAATACACTGATGAAAATACACATGCAATAGATTTTACACTGGCAAATCCAATATAAGCCTAACTAAAAAAATGAGCTCTCCAATGAAGCATTATAAATCCCTTATGACAAAAACAGAATTTAAAAATGTACATAGTTCAAACAGATCTTGTCAACTGGAGGATGTCTCTCTCCAAAAACATGGCTGATGAAATAACACTGCACTAGGCTCTGTGGAAAGAATATCTGCTTACAGTGCCTCTTATGACAAAATAAAACCCTTGGGACAACTGCGTTTCTGGAAAGGTTCTGCTTGCTTTTAGGTGAGTTTCTGGCTCACACAGAGTTTTGTAACCAAGGATCACAACATGCAATGACTTTGAGTAAGTAAACCTTTGCTCTCTGCAAGAAGCCATCAGCTTTAAAACATCTCATCTCCAGCAGCCTGGCACACTGTGGGTAGCAATCACATTAAATGCCAGACAGACAGACTGAAGTGTTCACACGCTTAAATCCTGGACTGTGAAGCTGGGGTCTCATGCAATACTTTAATGCTCCACTTCTATAAACACATTATTGAAAGAATTCTCCCATAATCCCGAGAAGATCCTGTCACATAAACTTTATCTCAGCTAAATACAGAAACTGCATTAAATTATGTTCTTGGAAGTCAGAATACAATATTTAATAACAGTAATGCATACATTGTGGTGGAAAGGACAAATGCCAGTGAAATTGAATTCCTTGATTAAATAAATATAGATATGATAATATAAACTATGCACACAGCCTGGTGCACATGAAATTTCCTTTAATACTAGTCTTTAGATACATTCGAAAATCTCCTTTGAAATGTACAGTATTTCAGGGCCTCCAATTTTCTGCAGATGTGCAGCAGAAAGCTACAGCATTTCTGCCACAGATATTGAATTCTGAGAAACTGGACAACTGTACTGGACTCTCACATTTTACTCTGGTAAGTCAAGATTCTTATCAGTTTTTATTCATCTACATTTTTTGGTTATGAAATTAAATTAATTGGGCAGATCCGGGACGACAGATGTTATTCAGAGATTTCACCAAAGTCTTCCTCTTTATCTTTCTTTCGTTCTTTCGTTCTTCCTTTCTTTCCTGTTGCTTGTTGGCTTGCTTTTCTTTTCCACATTGGACTGTATTCAATTACTGTATATCCTTAAATATAATATCACCTTGCAGCTGACAAATATAGAAAGGATTTAAATTCAACCTGGAAAAAAAATGAATAAAATTACAGCTGAATATGCAAATTGAATAAGAAGATTAAAAAAGATCAGTAAAGGCTCTTGTAAATAGGTGCAAGGGCTTAATGTTGCCGAGGGGGTGAGGGGGGAGAGGGAAGGAGAAAGATTGTTTGCATCTACAAAACACTCCACTCTGAAGAATAACTGAACGTCTCTACTGTGCTTCCCAATTAACTACAATTAATCAAACTCTGTCAGTCTGTCAGACATTTCCTGAGATTTTATAAATAAAATATAAGACATTATTAAAGTAATCTTGCTCTTGCTTTTTTTTAATCTTTTCAATTCTTTAGTTTTCATTCATGTGCATTTCCATGGCACCAAGGAACAATGTAGTATTTCAGAAAAGGCTTTAAACAATACATGCTGAAACCTGCTAGAATCTGTGCTGCTCGTACTTATTAAATGGGAAGTTTGGACGACATTTTTCAAAGGCCATGTGGAAAACAAAGCACAACGTGCACAGAGCTATGCAGAATCTGATTTAAGAATGACTCCATTTGAATTAATATTGCATTGTGTTTTAGGATTTTGTTTCAGTTTAACTCTCTAGCTTTCAACTCAGTGTTCCACAATATACTCACATAAAGCCATATATCGCAATTGATATGGCTTATCATTTCAAGGTATTTTTCCCTACATCAAAATGGAAATAAAGCATTGGTGACTGTTACAAGATAATATGACAGGTGTAAATCTGTGACATATTTACTATTTATATGGTGCTGTGGCCAGTATGATTTAGACATCTTCTTATACCTTAGAAATTGCCATTTGCAGGCAACATTTCAATCAATGTCTGATACCGAGTACATGATTCCTGATTTTATAACATAAAGGTGTGATTTCTGCAACTCTTCACTGTATGGGCTCCCTAATACTCTCCTCAGTAAATTGCAATTGTCCACAACTCTGCAGCCAATCCTTGTTACCAGTTTTCAAGAATCTAAATAATCTGGCTCCATCATACATCTCTGAATTCCTCCTTGTTACATAACTTACAGTAGGCTACATTCAATTGAGGCTGGTCCTCTGCTGACTGCACCCAGGACTAAATTGTGAACTTTTGCCAGCTGTGCTTTTTCAGTCACTTCTCCATTTTTATGAAATGACTTTCCTCAGACTCTTTCAGAGGCAAATTCTTTCACTCTCTTCAAATGTAAACTCAAAACTCACCTTTCTACCAGGGCCTATGTCTGATTACAGTGTGAATACAAGCCTGGACCTCTGTGTCGTGACATCATGGTGGAAGTGGAGTTGTCAAACAAAAAGGTAATAATAAGTAATAATAATTCCTTACACTTATAAATGAAGAAATCCGTAGACGATGTAGGGTGGTGGATGTGGTTGAGAAGATGCGAGGCGAGGTTACGGTTGTATGGACATATCATGAGGAGGGACGTTGAGGAAGAAACAAAGAGGGTTATGGAATTTGAGGTGGAAGATAACAGAGGAAGAGGCAGGCCTAGAAAGAGATGGATAGATTGTGTGAGAAAAGATATGGAGGTATGTGAAGTGAGTGAGGAAGATGTGCTTGACAGAGACAAGTGGAGGAGAGCAACCATAGCAGCTGACCCCAGGACAGTCTGGGACTGAGGCTGTGAAAAAGAAGAAGACTTATACAGTATAGCGCTTTTCTGGACACTCCACCCAAAGTGCTTTACAGGTAATGGGACTCCCCTCCACCACCACCAATTTGTAGCACCCACTTGGATGATGCAATGGCAGCCATAGTGCACATAGTACGCTCTCCACACATCGGAGTGATGAAGCCAATTGATAGATGGGGTTTATTAGGAGGCCATGATTGGTACCAATGGAAAATTTGGCCAGGATGTTGGGGTAACACCCCTGCTCTTTTTGAGAAACGCCCTGAGATTTTTAATGACCACAGAGAATAAGGACCGTGGTTTACGTCTTGTCTGAAGGACGGCACCTTTTTACAGTATAGTGTCTCCATGACTATACTGGGGCATTAGGACCCACACAGACCATAGGATGAGAGCCCCCTACTGGTCCCACTAACACCATTTCCAGCAGCAACCTTAGTTTTTCCCAGGAGGTCTGTGAGGTACAGGCCAGGCTCCCACCTGCTGAGCTTTAGTGAGCTGTCAGTTGCGAATTGCAGGGTGATATGGCTGCTGGCAAGAAAGATCCTGGAGTGACACTATGAAAACTGTGGACCTTTAACAGGCTGGTATCATGGCTTTATAGAGCTGTCTTTGAAACATCTTTGGATGTTTGTGGCTATCTGTATCTTCCCATGTGCTATGCGTTCCTTCTGTCTCCTGCCTCCAGAAACACAAATGTGGAAAAAATAAAATAAAATACACAAATCCTGCTCTCTTACCCCCCAGTCCCATGCAGAGCACTTAACTTCTGAATTTTCAAATCCCTCAAAGAAATGTTTATGCAATTCCTTTCCAAGCCCATGACATTATTGATTCAGCATGACTGATTTTCACCGTAGCCAGATAATTGAATCCTTACTTCCACCAGCACAGCCTCCTGTTACAGTATCAATGGTCATTTTACGTGTTATGCTGCATTTACAAAACCATTAAAAGCGACTAAATTTTACCTCTTAAATCTGTAATTGGAAACCTTAACTTTTGCTATGCAATGCAACTAAAAACCCCATATAATTGCATCGTACACAACTTAAATGTGATTTTAATTGGCAAAGTTCCTTTCTTCACAAGAAAGCGATGTCCAAATAAACACCTCTTAATTATACCCTGAGAGAATACGTCTTGGGAACCCATAATTAAAGCACCTAATTAATTCAGTGTAACCTTCCTCTTAGTTTTCTCTTTTCTGGCTTAAAACTGCTTTTGAATGCACAACCGTTCCATTACAACAGCTAACCTCTCGAACCTGCGCCACGAAGATGCTGTTCTTTCAAGTTTATTTTTAATCAGTTCCGCACCAATGAACCGGATAAATTCGGGGAACACCGAAAGGTGACGCTACTTATGTGTCAAATCGCCGTCACCTCCCATCTTGTTGAGGAGGATAACAAAGCCTGTATCCCCACTAATCATCTGTTTCTGGGGGGTGATTTTTTAAACAGCTTTAATGTAATCTCATCCTTTAATGATTTCATTCAGAATCAGTTTAACAAACCCCTGCAAAACACAGTAGTGCCAATCAGCACAGTGAGCATCTTGCATTTACTTTTTACCACTCCTGGATGAACCCCTGGCACCTGATAGAAGAATTGTGGGTTCTGATTTCCGATCATTCTTAAAAGTATTGGTATAGTTTCATTTCCTTTCTATTTACAATACATTTAAACTTTTGTTTTGGTGTAGAAAAAGAAACATTCCCTAACAAGCTCATGATGAAGATTACCTTGCCTGTTTGATAGATAATCAAAAAAATGAGGAGTTTAAAAGTGGAACCAACTCTTTGTCCTCCAGGTTCCTTGTCCAGAAGGGTTCACAGGTCTCTTTATAAACATTCAGCTTCTGGAAAGACTTCAGCTCATCCACAATTAGCTAATCAAGGGCTCAGGTAGAAAGAAAACCAGAAAACCTCTGACCCTGCAGGAATGGTGTACTCCTGGTTTAGAACAACACAAAACAATAGCTGGTTTCAAGAAAACAGAAAAGGAACAGAAATTTGTCATGTGAAACATTGTTTAGTTGAATCCTAGGGTATTGCCAGTGAAATTATTCAGCAAGAACTGCACTAAAGACCCAACTAAACTGGGATTTATTGTAAAGCTCACTGTATTGTACTGTATTTCAGGCAACTAATTAATATTGATTTTTTGTTACTCTGCTCCAGCAAGGGAAATGTTTTTTTTATAACACTTGTTTTGTGTCTTATTTATAATATGTACAGTATATACGTGAGGGCATCAGCTACAAAAATTCAGCTGTGCTGGATCTACGCAAGACAAATGCCTTGCTCTTGTAAAACAGCATGTTTTATTTTTAGGAGACGTTCAAGAATCTCATGACATGTAGCAAATGTCCCGATTTAAAATTAAAAAATGACCAGTCGGAGTCAGGGAGAAGGCCGAGTACTCATTTAAAATCTAAACTGGAAAGAGCATTGATATGCAAATCATGGTCCTCATTAGCCTCAATTAATTAGAATAGAATTGCTGAGCACTGTGCTTGCATTAAGCACATGATGAGCTGTTTTTTTTCCTTGCACAGTGCTTTATTTAAATGCAAATAGGCCAAGAGAATGCAGGACAGGCCGTCAGTACTGAGCCACTGATCTGAAGTGCTTTGGATGTCCAGCCTGAGGTCATAGTACCCCTCACCTGGGATATCAGTGTGGAGACTGGCCATTTTCCTGACCTATTTCCGACGGTTTTATTTTTAATCTTTTGTCCTGTGACTGACAAGAGAGACACACTGAGCAGACATAGGTAGATAGGGCACAGGAGGGAGGCAAGGGCACAGTACGGGGAGCAGCATGATGACTGGGTGAAAATCAGTAAAAGGGAAAACCTTGATCATTAAATAATTCACTGTACTCCTCCTATAACCCAAACATCTAAGTTTCAGATTTCCAGGAAAAAACTAAACAAAATAAAACAAAACAAAAGCTGACAGAAGCAAAGGTTATGGCACCTGCCTCAGTGACCTAATCCTAATGATGGTTTAATGACTAAATGCTGATTCTCAGTTTCCAGCACCTTGAGGCACAACATACTGAAAGAGCTCCTGTCTAAGGGAATTCACTACACATCTAGACAGACAACAGTGAGGAAAAGGTAATGTGTGAAAGAACAGTTAGTAAAGAAACCAAGCAGTGCCTGCTACATTAATCACAACAGATTTCAATGACAGAGGTTCTCTTGGATTTCTATTGTGTATTAAGACAAACAGTTCTGTACTATGGCCTGGTTACACAGCAACAAAATTAGAGACAGAAGGCATTTATCCCATCTTAGCTGTTCGCAAATACTCAGCTATTCTGTAGTTTTGCAAGAAATAACCACGATCTAGAAAATCAAGCAAAGCAAGGCTCGCCTTATAAAAATCAGGTACTATATAGCACTGTATACCGTATAGTATCTTAGTTCATTCTGTGGTCAATTAATACATCTACTGAAAATGATCGAAAGATTTTAAGTTGTCCTGCGGTAAGTGATCATATAAATGTCAAGTGCTGAGAAAGAAACAGCTGTTCCCAAGGTAGTCTCAAGTAATCACTGATTGATTATGCAATTGTTTTTGCCATTGAAAGATCATGTTTGGAAAATACATTCACGTTAATAACAGGACAAGGTTATTAGCGCAGAGGAAATGCGATAGGATTGTATTATCAAAGGATAAATACTTTGGGAAAGTTACAACAGGAATAATACCACAGGTTAATTACCCTAAGACTGCTACATTCTGCAATACAATATCTCAGAGTACCATCTGTGGCAATATTTTGCAGTTACTAAACACAGGACATGGTACTACAGGCCCTGTACTAGAGACGGTACAAACACATTTGTCTTTGAGTGTTCACTAACCAGAACAATAAAGCAGAAATGTTTTTTTAACCTTCTTTCAGTACAATTTCATTGAAAAAAATAACTTCAACAACCTGGAAACTGAAGAGATTATTATACTGTATAAACTGAAGGGAGTGGAAGGTTTTGTGTTGAGTGCTGCCAACCGTCAGATTCAGAAACTGACAAGAATGCTACACAGTGGTATTTTTTAAAGCCTGGGGAGACTCATTTTTTTTTCCACTAGATGTATCAGATGACACCCGAAGAAGGCTCCACAGCCAAAACGTTGCGTTTCCTTTCTTCTCTTTTCAGCATGAAAAAAACCTTTACTTGTTCCTATGCAAACACAGTATTACTGCAGTATGTTTAAATAGTGGCACTGTTGTGTTGCTGTTGACATTTACATGAAGGAAACAGTTCTTGCAGCTTAATATGCAATAGTTCTTACCTTTGCACAGTAATTAAAACAGTTCCCAGACTCAGTTCACTCCAGTTGATTTTGCTTCCTCAGAAATCCTCCAACTTCCATTAAACCACAACCAAACTGAGACTCTGACCTTTGACCCCCCCCCAATGTCTCCACCTCTAATGTGTCTTCTTTAAAGGGTCAGTTCCAAATTTCCAAAGAGCCTGTAATCTCAGGATCTATCTTACTGTTAAGGAAATGATCACAGTGAAATAAACAAAGGCAAAATCTTAACATTAAGACTCAACTTAAGTAGTATGCTAAAGTCTAGCATATAGTTAGATCATCATATTTTTATATACATATACATTACAATTGTTAGCTACAGTATATACTTCATGACACATTTAAGACACCTATTCCATTCATCCATTTTCTAACTCTTTCATCCAATACGGGATCTCATGGAGCTAGAGCCTATCCTGGGAAGCAGATAGCGCAAGGCGGGACACTAGTCCATAGAAGGGCACACACAGACTCAAACACACACATTTACACTAGGACCAATTTCCCAAATGCTAATTAACCTACCAATATGTCCTTGCAGTGTAGGAGGAAAGCAACACAAATACGGGGAGATCATGCAAACTCCACACAGAGAGTACCCCAGGAATTGAACCCATTGCCCTAACCACTGCACCACAGTGGCTCCCTAAACACTTATTGAATCAATATATTTTGATCAAAAATCCACAAGTGCTTTGAATGCAGCCATTCCCATTTACCTTTGAATTGTGGAATATTGATTTCCAGTACAGAAAATAAGAGAATGAGGCTGAATCATTTGTTATAAGAAAAGGAATGAATATCTGCTCCTATTCTACCTTCTCAGCTGGGACTCAGTTGAGCATTGAGTGGACAGAATAGAGAGCAGTAAACTGGGGGTCCATTCTTGATAACTGCTGGGGGTATCTGTGGGGCCCCAAGGGCACAGGTTTCATTTCCAATGAACGCATTCACACAGGGGACAAAGAGAGAAGCAGTGGCTACAACTGAAAGGGAAAAAGGGACAAAGCAGTGCTCCGTGAGAGATGCCCGTTTGCTCCAGGACCTGTCCCCTGCTCTGGCAGACAGTCATGGGTGCTGACAGGGCCCCTCTCTGGTGTCCTCTTGCAGGGACACGGCTGCCCAGCACACTCGGGGCAGAATGATGCTCCCGGAGAGGAGGGGCGGGGGGGGGGGGCGCCTCTTCAACTATGGAGCTGCTCGTCAGAGGGCTAAGCGGAGATCGTCAGTGACAAGTGGAGTGCATATCCGGGGAGACCCCGGGCTTCTCTCTCTTATGTGTCCTTGTGTCTCGCAGGAGCGAAGAGGGGAAGATGAGGTGAGGACAGATCTGACAACCAACCCGCAAAGAAAGCAGAAACCATCTCCCGTGTCATAGCGAGTAGGTGTTTTCACCACACCACAGCTGCTCATTGTGATTGCAGTCAGGTACCTAACAGGTAACTATGTAACTTCTCCCACATGCCTGTGTAGCCCACTGGCAGTTTTCAACCTGCTCTCAGTGCACAGTACTTCACTCCTCTCCTACTGCCTGAAGTACAGTATTCTCTTACATTAGTGATACACGAGACAAGTGAAGCACGTTTCTCCAGCCAGAAAACAAGTCCTGTTGCAAAAAGCACCTTGATGTTAATTCCCTTTGCATGACCTGCATCGCAAAACACTTTCAGTCTTAATTCAATGCGTCCCACTTCATCAAATTAAACTTTTTATTATTCTGGGTAAAATGTTAGCATGGGAAATAACTTCAGAAGAGTATGCCAACAGGATCTTTTTTTAATTAGTCTTTTACAGTAACTGATAGACAGTTCATTTGTTGCAGATGGTTCCGTCAACAACACCATGTCCAGCATTTATGATTTGATATCTGGGGAAATAAAAAGGCCTGGAAATAGGAAATAGGAAATAGGAAATAGGAAAAGAATAAATACTGAAAGAAATGTTCTTTAACATTCTTTCAATGCATTTTGAGTTATTATGCATTTATTTTGCTGACAGGTTATGCAAAGTAACTTACAAGGGTTACAATTCCTTATTCTTTAGATCCAAATTTTCATACTAATTTGTGCAGCTAGATTTGCTAAAGTAACTCAAGCATACAGCGGCAGTGTATCCACTTGGGAACTGAACGTGTGACTCTCTCTGTTTAGGAATCCATATCCCTGATAACCATTTCCTCACCAATGTAGTGGTTACAAGACAAGGAGCCCCAATGTCAGGCGAGTGGAAGAACAATTTTACTGTGTATCTCAGTAGAGAAAAAATAAAAATCATTCTTGCAGTATGTTTTTCCCCAGAATGACATTAATTCCCACACCTGTAAAGGCAGGAAGACACTTAATACTCAATGGAGCAACACTCAAGCTCAAAGGAGAACTCGGTTTATGAGGAAACAGAGTTATATAGGTTTAAAGAAATACTAAGGGCTGCAACAACAGAATGAAAGAAATATTACTGCATTAGTTCACAAGGTTTAGAGAGCTGAGGCCCAGTAGTCCCTCAGCCATGAGCATACATGCGCTGTTAATGCCTTTACTGTTCTGGCACTGATGTGCCATAACTAGGCTTTTTCCCCGCTATGCTGGATATGGGATGATCACTTGCATTTTGGAGTGAATATACATGACCTAATTAATCACTGCAGTGCACTCGATCTCTGCTCCATCAGCACTGGGATCTCCCCTCGGTCCCAAGCAGCTCGAAAACAAAGAGCACTGTTATGGCTGGAAAATCCTATGGTTCCCTCTGCTGGCCAATATACACAGTGCATCGTTCTCTAGGTCCCCTGTTCCTATTACGATGCCAGAATCTCAGTACAGGGAAGTACCCGTGCCTGTTTTGTATAACCACTATTCATCTGGGGAACAAAGGTTTGCTCACTGGCAGCTGTCATAATGGTTTAATGGCTCAGACAAATCACAAAACTGGTCAAATACCTGGCTGATGACATTCAGTGCAGACAAGTACAGAGTTTAATGAATGAAAGGGTCTCTTGGGAGTTCTGTACATCCTTTATCTCTATTGTCAGTGTGATGGATAGGTCACAGGACTGCTCTGACCTGTCAGTCACTACGAGTGAGAAGCATTTTCAAATAGGGTAGTACAATGGTATGACTTTCACTTTTTTTGTCCACTCTGTGTTTGCATGGATTATCGCTGGATGTCCTGCTTTCTTTCCACGTCCGGAAACATGCTGGCTAGCTCAAGCGTGTCTTTAAAATGTCTCTGTGTGCTAGTGGATGAGTGTGTCCTGTGGTCTCCCACCCAGGCTGGACTCCTGGCTTACAATGGCTTACAATGGCGACACACGGAAGAGTAGAGTGTTACATGGACATACAGTAGCAAAACAAAATTATTTAAGGTGGTAAATACTGTGCTTGAAGAAGTATTTATGAAAAAGACTTAGGTGTTTATGTTGACACATCATTAACATCGAGACAACACCCCCCTGTGGATCGGGATGAAATCCATCTGTGGCATTTCACGTGAGAATCTAAACTAATCGCAATTGAAATTGGAACTGGAATTCACTTGGAACTGGCCACAGGCGCGTAACCACTCAGGAGGTGTCACATTAAATTCTGCTACATTCAAATTGTGGCATGTTACAGAAAAGACTGCTGCTCTG
The DNA here is from genome assembly GCF_040954835.1 of Lepisosteus oculatus. Taxonomy (NCBI): domain Eukaryota; kingdom Metazoa; phylum Chordata; class Actinopteri; order Semionotiformes; family Lepisosteidae; genus Lepisosteus; species Lepisosteus oculatus. The sequence continues at coordinate 5,145,638 of NC_090715.1, read as the reverse complement.
GAATCAGTCAGATGTAGCCCCAGCCGTATTCTCAGGCTTAAAGAAATGTCCTGCTCGGACAATCGAGAATTGTTTCAGTCTTGAACACAGAATAGTATGAGGGGACCTGATTCAAGGATTCAAAGTCCTAAAATCATTGACAAAGCCAACTCAACGGACTTCTTCACAAGAGGTAAAACACCAACTTGAGTACTTAAGTGAAAACTAGGGGGAAGGGCCTTTAAAAGTATTATATTATACAAAGTGCTTGGGAATAAGCTAGCCAGTCAATATCGTTGAAGCCAATATGCCGGCTTCCGTCAAAAAGCCATCTGGATGAGATCTATGGATCAGTAAGCTAGCGACAACCACGTGGGATCAGCTACCATGTGAGACTGAATGACCCCATCTTCTCTGCATCTCTTCAAGATTAAGCTCTTATCAAAGTTCATCATGTATAATCTGCGCAGTGGTTTTGTAGTTTTCCCTACATGTGCTTTTTCACCATGTTTATACTATGCATTTTCTCAGCTTTGGCACAGTTTCCCGTAGGCTGTATCATGTTTTACCATACTTTTATATCCACTGCCACAATTTCATTTGTTTTCTAATTCTTTACTCTGCTTTTACCTGGGTGTACCACTATGTGGGTGGGTGTGCTAGACTTTTACCAGGGTAGCTTTTAATGAATACCAATATGATCCACCTCCACAATCCCACAGCTGACATGAGAACAGATAACACGTAGGATCATATACAAATTTAGTAGTCAATACATTTCTAGTGGTCTGGTGCATGCAAAGTTAAATTGGACTGATTTTGAAGCTACTGTACAGTATGTTAAATATACAGTGTGTAAACAGCAGATCTACGTAAAGAACACATTTAATTGAGATGCTGTGTGCTTAGCAGGGAGTATGTTAACTTTTAATCTGCCCATATGGGTTAACCCCTCTTTTGAAAAGTAAATGCACAACACAGGTGAAAGCACATTATTTAAGTACAACTTTTATTAATACTGGAATCATCACAGTGCATTTTTGTTACGTTAGCAGTGACTAAAGTTAACAAATTAAAAGGATAAATATTACAAAATATGGGGGGGAAGAGAATGCCTGAAAAAACAACCCAATAAATTAAAAAAGGGACTGGAAAAAAAAGACAGAAAACAACAGCACCAGCAGCGTTACGTAACTTCACTGGAAGGAGAATTTCTTTTGTACAAAAACAATGCACACATCATATCTCTTCACAATAATAAAAATAATCATTAAAAAAAGGAGGCAAAGGTCAAGTTCGGAGAAGCAGTGTTTTTAGCTTCAGAACCTCAAGGTACTCAGACTGGTAAAGGGCTCAATAAGGTGCATGCACCTTGATTTAGGAGAAATGTACGTGATGCACTTCAGTTTGGAAGAGGGGGCATGTTTGTTTGGGGTAGTCTTGCTCATCTGGGGTAAAATCTGAATCTGCATCATAACTCTTCTAATGCAATTTCATAGAGGGTCTAGTGCCTGGTTTCAGAATATTAGCATGCCAGTGTTACTGTAGCTTGCAGTGCCTGCAGTCATTGCCAATAGAAAAGGAGGATTTCTAATTGGATTGCACTGGGGAGCATGTTCATTGGCACGTTCTGTTGACCTTAAAGATGTGCTCTGGGCTGCCCCACACCATCCCGGATTGTATAGTAGAATAAAGAAATATTAAAAAGTCAGGGGTTTTTATAGCACATAAGCCTGAAATTAAAGGCATACGGTCTCAGAATAAGCTGAATTCTATATGTGAATGCAGGAGTGAACATTGTGAACATTCAAATGAACATCAGTTCGTTTATGTTTATGTACTAATCACTGGCCAAGGACCATGGTAAAGCATTGAGCTAAACTACTGGGAAACTAAATGGATCCTATGCAGAAGCTGAACCTTTTTCATTTTTCATGTTGACAGATGTTAATAAAGCTTGCCTGCGCAGTTTAAAACAACACTTATATACACAGCAAAACAATTATAATTATACTCCAGGCTATTTACAATTAAACACAGCAGTAAAGTCAACAAAAGTTTCTATTTCAAAAGCAGTGAACGCATTTAATTTGGAAAATAAAAAAGAGAAAAGGTCTAATCTGTCTTTAGACTGTGATCAAAAGTGCTTTGACAGAACATTGATGCTAGATAATCGTCCACAGAGACATCATGGCAACTGAAAGATTATCCACAGTCACAGGAAGAAGTTGGAATGAACTGTTAGTTATCAAGATACAGAATACATCTCATATTTCACACCACATTTATGCAGAACACAGCTTAGAGTTTATCTTTTTTTTTGTCATGTTAGTTTAATCACCCCTTAATTTTCCTGTCCAATTATATGTCTCCTCTAATCAATTAACTGAAAAGGAAAGACTTATTCAAGAGAGACCGACCCCTTGCAGAAATCCAATAATGAGGTGTGTTTTGTTTTTCCTTCTCTTGCCTCACAACTTTTATCTGGAGTCAGCAGTACCAGACATTCCACTGCAATTCTACAGTCTCTATAACAGCCTGGGGGCTGCAATGTGGAGCTGTGTTGCTGTACTTCTATAAGTCATCAGGAGGATATTTTCGCACACTCGCTGCTCAGGTGTGGATGGTACGCTGGAGTGGTGATTTTTCAGCAGATTTTTTTTTAGGTTACAAAAAAAGCTTGGGCAGAAAAGCCCAATCAGATTTCAGGTATCCTGCCACCATGGGTCAGAATTAACGAGCCTGCAATTCTTTGAAGTGCCGCTACATCATGTGAGCACTGTGAAATCACTTGCTGTAGCCTGAAACACCTTTTTTTCCAGATACGATGATTGCTTTACGGAAACAAGATGAATTCCCTTGTGCTGCAATCCCTGCCCTAGTTTTTCTGTTTTAGTACTAAGTCGATCACATTAACAAATCATCCTGTTGTCTTTCCTCGAAAATCCTAAATGCTTTGCTTTGCATTAGGCCTCTGAAAACAAGAGAGTTACATCCAAAACAAAGTGTTAAGAGCACTCACTTTACCCCAGGGAAAGAGGAGACATTTAAATTGAGGAAAATTTGATTTTTTAAACAGAAAAACAGTGACTAAAGCCTGGCTTTAGTTTCACATTAAGTGACATCAACAGGTATTTTTTCACCAGATGATGTCAGTGCTAACAACACAGTGAATTAAAAAGGCTGTGCAGGTTTCCTAACCTATTTTATTTTACAAACCCGTGAACAGCAGTCAAATCAGTACAGAACAAACAGCATACACCGCAAATGCAGTACATTGATCATCATTGAATCTTCGCCACTGGATTTGCTAGAAATACTCCCCTGCAGTCCTGCCTGACTGTCCTTACAGCCTGCACCTCTGCTGGAGATCTGGCCAACTAGTCCTGCCTCAGCAAACAGGGATCCAGAGCAGTAAACTCAGCGCTGTCACATGGTGACATGGTCTACCAGTTTTGAACCAGTGTTCTCACTTGCAGTTTAACTGCAGGACACAGTACCATCTCCAACCAGTGGAGTCTCAGTAAAACTACTACTGCTCCTAGCTAGTCCGGACAGCTGGAGAAGTGCCCCTGGTACAATGTGTACAAACGCAGAACTGGGGTCTTTTGAACTCCCCATAGACACTTGTGGAGGTACTCTGTTTTGCAAAAAAAAAACCTTTCTGGACACAGAACTGTATAGAAAAAAGAGAGTGAGGATCTAAAAAGGAAAAACCAATCTGTTTGAAGGCCTAACAGTAACACACCTCATTGTGAGGACAGGTGTAGAGGCGCCGTAGCGATAGCAGAATTTCGTGACACAAGGGCTTTCACAGTGCTGCTTGAAAGGACCAACACCAGAATTAAAGCAACACCACAGGCGTGACCATTGTGGATGTTTTTCAGGGTGTTGATGAGCTACCTTCTGCAGTTTCAAACTTAATTTCTTTTTTTCCTCGTCATTCATCCCTCACCAACCCTGTTTCCGGGGCGGAAAGAAACACAACATTGTGCAGCTTCTCTTGTGACATAGATTGCACAGTTACACGTCCAGACAGCATCATTTCATTTCGGGTTCAGCTAAAAACACATGCCACTTTGACCCCCAAAGACTTGACTTTTGCCCTTTCTTTTCAGTACGTCTAGACAATATTAGTGTCAAACACTTTTGCAATGCGACTTATACAATTAGTGTTCACCTTCTTATACATATATACAAGGTAATGGCCTGTGCTTTACGGGAGACAACAGATGAACACTTGGTGGACATGGTCAAGACAGGAGGGCAGAGGCCCTGTGCTGAAGTCATTGGGTTTGTGCTGCTGTGCCCCATTTCAGCTTTTTCTTCCCAAACCTCCCTGGCCACACAGAGCTTCATAAAAGGCAGAGCAGAGCACAGAATTGATGGGACACGATTTCACACTCGTCTGCCAGCACTCGTTGCGAACATTATACATCTAAACTATTTAAATATACCTTCTGAGAATCCCTATGAAGGAATTCACAGAATACAGTTTTAATTTACAGTTTGTAAATAAAATATTGCATGGGAAATCTGCATTTTCTAACATTTCATTACATTAATGCAGCTTATATGATAGCATTGAGTATCTAAGAGTTTAATAATACAGACCATGAAAAGACACATTACCCGTTACTCCAGTTCAGAGAGAATTATTGCATATTAACACTACGACATGACCGACATACTGGCAGATATATAAACCTATCCTGTCTGGAGTCTGCTGACTTTTCAAGTTGCAAGACTGTGTGTTTTCTTATTGTGTCTTAATTCATAGACTGATTAGGTCATTGGGAATATTTTTTAGATTAGTCTTTGATGAAATCCACTTAATATAAGTTACGTATTTTTTAAGTACGATCCTTCACTAAGAATTATCATGAAGAAAATGAGCTACTAGTATGTACTGTATGTTGGAATTTTGCAATCCAGGGATAATTTCCTGTGCTCTTCTTTCAGTGTGAATTACACTTTGGCTTGTTTGTCTCAGGGCCACAGAGAGCCCACACTGGAGTTTTTGATCTCCAATTTCTCAATTTAAGGAGACAGTACCTTACTAAACTATTACATGTTAAGGAATCTCATTTGGTACTTACTGTAAAAACAAATTATAATGTGGTAACAAATTTGATGATTTAGCTGATTAAATTAACCATGCTCTTTCAGAAGGTAAAGAATCTATTCATTTTTCATCTACTTGCATATATAAATACAAAACAATAATATTTTGAGTGTTTTTTTCTTTTTCTATGGTTTAATTTAATCTAGATGCATGTTATTATATGAAGTACACATTCTATACAAGGTAATTATTGGTCACACAATATTCTAATTGTAAAATTAGAAAAAAAATATTTACAGCGTGTTTTTAAATTCTACTTTCTACGCTTTCTGGTCTTGTGTAATGAATGGCTATGTAAAATGGGGAGTGAAAAAGAAAAAGCATTTTCAACCAATGATCCTGTGCTACACAAATTCAATGAAAACCATGAGGACCAGTATGAGCACTGTAACAGTATGTGTCCTTGGCAGTATTTTGCCTGACGTTACCCACACAATCAATGCAGACAATCATAGCTTTCCTTTTCCTTTTTGATCCCCATACTATTGAAATGAAAAACAAAAGAATGTCTTATGGGATTCATTTAAGTGCACTTTAACTCTACAGGATCTAAAGCATACAGCAGAAATGGCAACACCTCCAATCCGCCCAAATATATCAACAACATTACATGACTGATAGGCGGCACACAGGCAGTACTCACCAAATGAACTCTGATATCCTGGTGTATTGTTTGTACACATCACTAATACTTTCATGGTGTTTAAGTTTAGATGTTTTCCTCCAATTTACAGAACAACTGTCCATTGTTCAAATAAGGTTGTATTTTTTTTTAATTGGAGTGAAATCCTACTCCCAAGTGTCTATTTCCTGAGCTGAATCACCAACCAACATCCCCTCACTACAAACCACTCTCTCTCAGTACAACTAGCTACCCTCTCTACAACCCACCGAAACAGCAGATTACATCCCCATCGTTCAGTGCCCTGCATTTCCTGAAACCCAGCATTCCACGGCAAATACAGAAAACTAAAAATAATATTGCTTTCCATTCTTTTAAAAACAAAACACCCCCCCTCTGTCGATATATCCCCAATCGCTCTGCGTCACTTCCTGTATCCCTCTCTGAATCATCTCTGAGATTATTTTTCCCTCTGTAAATTGTTTCATCGCACTTACACCATGTACTGTATTCCTCAAAATAACATTTAGATTTTGACCAACTAACATGCAGAGCCTGGTTATTGTAATGACATGTCAGTGTTGTGAGGCTGCAATGACACCTAGTGGCACAAACTCAGAACTCACCTCTAAAGAATCAAAGAACTTTTTCACTCGTTCTCTATACATGTTTTTTTTTCTGGAAAAGTGGTTCGCGGCCCATTTTAAATCTGTACCACAGAGTTACAGTGTATATCTGCTTGTCCTTTTACATAAAGACATCAACAACGAGAAGAGCAAAAAGGAACAAACATAAAATAATCCCACACTGCAGAATCTTTCAATGTCATCCCTCTCTTTCCCTCAAGCATATTTATTGCTTAATTCTAGACTGCAATCGTACACTCTCTTTTTCTAAAATACAAACCTGCAAACTGACCTCACACTCTGATCAAATAGCACAGCTTCACATTCAAACTCTTCCCTGGTTCAGTAACGAAGATTTGAGGGCTGATTAAAAACTAAGAATGAATAGTGAGAGCAGCACAAACCCCATTCTGAAATGACAGAAACTGATCTACAGCACGCCTGTCAGCCCCCGCACCCTGAACCTGTCTGGCCGACAGAAAAACAGGCAGACGGAGACACACAGAAAGGGAGGGGTTTCTGTTACCATGGAGTCAAGCCTAGTATCTGACGTCCAAAAATGCGCAGAGGAACTTGTGATTAGTAGCTCCTGGGGAAGGGTCCAGTTGTCCCCCACCTCCTTCTCCGTCTGTGTGTCTGCGAGAGGGTGGGGGATGGCCAAAAATTATAAAACAAGGTCCCACAGTAAGTCAGTGCCTCGCTACAGTCAACAGATCCGGTGGCAGCGTTAAGATTAAAAACATGCGTCTGTACACGCTAGAAGGATAGTGACCGAGGCCTTTTCTTTTTATTAACATTTATTTATTATTTACTTTAATTACTTAATTACTCTTTTCTCTTTAAACATATTTCTTTTTTTCTCTAAAGAGTCAGCGAAGAGGGGGGAGGGGAGCGCCGAGCGGGCCAGGGGTTCTCTCCCGGGTTATCACAAAATCCGAGGTGCCGACCTGTCGTTGGTGAGGGTCTTGCGAAGCCGCACCCCGCGCCGGATCGCCACCAGCATGTCCTCGCCCCCGGGGGCAGGGTCCTGTGAGGGGGCGGGCCCGGGGGGAGGGGCCTGGGGGTCGCCGCCGGGGTCGTCGCCCGGGAGCGAGGGGAAGGGGAACTGGCCCTCCCCCAGGGCGTGAGCGCTGGCCACCAGCTCACCGATCTTCTCCACAAGACTGTGGCGGTTGGCAGCCAGGAGCAGGTCCTCCTCCGTGCTCAGGGGAGGTGGCGGCTGGGCGTAGACGCTCATCTCCAGTCCAGCGCCGGAGCCCCAGGCGGTGTTGGGCAGGCTGAGACGCTTGGGGGAGGCTTTGACATAATCCATGGCGTTGGGAGACGTGTCGTCCGCGTAGAAGACACACTCCTCGCTGCCCACCCTGGCAGGGGGGCCTGTGTAACTTGGGGAGTCGGGCACTGTGGGTGTCTTGACTGGCACAATGGGCGGGCGGATGGGAATGGGCCCGGCGTTTGACAGGGTGCGTCTGACTGAGGGTTTGGTGGAGGGCGTCCGACGAATGGTGGCCACTCCTGGGGTACCACTGCCCCCACCTCCTCCTCCTCCGCCTCCCGGATGGGCCCCCGGGGCACCCACCCCGCTGGGCAGCCCCGCAGTGCTCGCTGGCCGCTTGGTCTGAATCATGCGGCGGTAGTTCTGGGCGATGTTGCTGTTGCGCGGGATCGTGGAGGACTTGTCGAACTCGGTCTGCACGTCCCCTTCTGCGTCCCCGTTCACTGAGTAGCAGTCATAATCAGACACTGGAGATGGAGAAAAGCCCGTTAGCCAAATGATTTACTTAAGGAAACAACGACTGGACAACCTGAAGGAGCTACGGTACTTAAATAAGTTACAACTAGCCCTCCGTTGAATTTAGCAGTGAGGTCCCTCTTCAGTGTTGGCCACCTCATCACACCTCACTCTTTAGTGTCCCCCAGAAAAGCAATCAGCTTTCTGCTTGTCCAAATGACAACTGGAAAGGGACAGAGGGAGGGAATTGGTCCTTCTTTAGGCTTCAGAGGAGGAGCCTCTGGAGACACTGGGCTCATTTCTACAAGAGAATCGACACCTTTCGCTTCTACACATTCAGGGAAAAGGCCCAAATGAAATACAAGGAAACCCATCCCATGTTGTAAAAGACCTTTTATATATCATTCCTAATCAAGGGGGATTAACAAGGAAAAGATCAACAATAGGTCTGCTAGTTAGGTTTATTGACCTTCAGATATCTGGAACTGATTTCGCACATCTGCCCTTTTTGAAAAAAAAAAACTGAATGTCACAGGTACTGCACCAGGAACATTACAGAGCCGAGAGACATTAGCCTTTTCCGTGTTGCTTCAAGCCCTTGAGACGAGGCCTTGCAGTCACCTTGGGAGGGGATGGTGTCCTCAGAGCAGGAGGGGGTGGTGGTCTGTGTGCTGTAGCCGCTGGAGTACTGCAGGGAGTCACGGCTGCTCTTCTGGTGCTCCATGCTGAGCCCCCGGGTCAACACCATGGCCAGGTCACTGGCAGCAGGGGAGACCTCCTCCCCGTGCTGAGAGACACGACGGGGGACAGGGGAGGAATCACTAATATGCTGTGTGCTCCGAGTAACATTTGCTTCTCTTTAATATTAATACTTCATGAAATAGAGATAAAAGCAACTATCCGCTCCAGTCATTACTGCGATTATGTATGCTCTTTATACGGGAGCGAAATATCGCCACCAACACCAGCTGTGTACTCAAAGTTCAGAAAGGAAATGATGGGATGTTACCTTGGCAGCGATGGTGGCTGGAGTCATCCTGGTCCTCTGAGGGTCCTCTGGATGTAACCCAGCATACCCTGGATGGGGAGGGCCTTGCTCTGACTCTCTGAGGCGCTCTATTGGCTCCTTTCTCCGCTGTAGTGTGCTGACCAATGGCTGGTCATAAGGACCTGGTTTAGACCAATCCTGGAGAGGTGGGAGGGGTTATCGAGAGGCACAAAAAAGCAATTCCTACCCCAGCAGCAAGGGAGAAATCTCGGATCCAGACAGTTCAGTGGCATGGCTTTTCAGTTCATATAAACCTGATTCTTGAGCACACTGGACTCAACTCTTGTCCCACGAGTTCTTTTCAACAAAACAAAAACTCAGTTGAAAAATAATACTTCAAATTATATCTTATGCCATTACATATATCTCCTGAGAGATTTCAGAAAGTGGTCGAAACTGGGTTGAGCTGACCATATCACGACAAAACAGGAACACAAGTTAGGGAGCAAAGTAATGAATTAATGAGTGAGTTTAAGCAGAAGGTGAGCAAATTAAACCAAAGCATTAACTGAAGAGGCAAAACAAGCAAACATCAAAACAGAGAAAAAGAAGAAACTCAGAAGATAAAGTGCAAATGAAAACAAACCTTCCAGCAAGGAACCTTTGATGTGGGAGAGTAAGTGTTGGATCCAGGGGGGCAGTTATAGGGTGGGGACGCAGGAAGAATGACAGAAAAAGGCCTGATGGAGCCAGTGTGAGAGATAGCAGGGCGGAAGGTAGCGAAGGACGAGCCAAACTGCAGAACGGAAAGACAACATAATCAGAGCAGGCATGATCTAGGGCAGCCATGACACTGGGATCCAGGGGGCCTCCATGAGAAACCACTGGACACAGAAACATATATGACCGTGGTCCACAGGACAGTGTGGGAGGTAACTATGAATGAGAGGCATACAGAGCAGGGATGAATAACACCCAGTTTACTGCACCACAACCCTCATTTCTCACGATCACCAGGTTTGCCTATCTGCTGGAATACAGTCAATTCAGTTTAAAAAGCAGAGTAAGAAGAGCGAAAAATGATTTTTTTTCAAAATACCATCACCGTATCCATCATTTGAACAGAAACTATTCAGTTGCAATTTTACGTACTACAGATTTATAGAGGAAAGACACCATACCTACTATTCTTATACTTCAAGATGCAGTATTTCTCTATTCATTTGTGATTAGATACTAGCGGACCCGCTATAGGTTTGTGATCTAATGGTACACCGCAAGTTTTGCAAGTCTAGTTTGTGTTTACAACATCAAATCTCTGTTGAAAACCTTGCGATGATGCAATGTTTTCTGACTTGCGATGATGCAAGGTTTTCTGAATAGCAAGATCTGAGGGTGTGCCCTGCTTATTCTGTCCCCTCCACTTCAATTTTACATCTGCAGAATGAGTCCACACAGCCCGTTTGTCGCATTTGGACTTCTGAGTTTCAAAATAGGCTCCGTAAACCTATCACATATTGTATGTGCTTAAAAAAGCCCTTTTCTTCATTTGGTAATACTTTGCAATTTTAGGATTTTTTTAATCCACTTTCACACTTACAGTAGCAGTGTTCAACGCACATGACCATGGTTGTGAACTACGATACGTCTCTCCCCCCCTCCCAGAAACGGCAAGCAAGGTGAGAGAGTGTGAGCGTGTGAGCAGAGCCCTGCTCTGAGACAGGGGCCGTGAGACTGAGTCCGTGGGTGTGAGAGTGCAGGTGCTCTGGACAAAGCCAGAGGCGAAGGCAACACTGGCAGGCAGGAGGGCTCTGAGTAGCAGCACGAGGGAGGAGCCGAGCGTGAGTGCGTGAGGTTGAGGGGAGTGAGCGAGCGTAGGATGAAGAATCACCTTTTCTCCCCCTGACCAGGCCCCGGCGGTAGATGTTGAACTAACCGAGGTGGGGGAGCTGCACTCGCTGACGGACTGGCAGGTCTCCGACGCCTCTGAGGAAGCTGAACTCGATGACTTCTGCACAGCAGAAAGGCAGAGAGTTAGGGGGACTGCACGCCACTCTGCAGAATAACGCAACCTATCACTGCCCTATAAATACAGCGACACCTGGCACTTTTATTCAAATAAAATACTAAAATAGCGTTAATTGCAGCAACCATCTGGGCACCAATGAACGTACCTCATAAACCAGATGTACTCAGTGCCAGTCCTTGAGGATGACAATGCCTCAAGTTTTACAGGTCTGCTAAAACCATTAGTGTCCATCAGTGTGACTGAGGAAGAAGTTAAATTAGCTAAAAAAGGGAGTAGCACAAAACCTTAGTTAAGGAGTTAGAAGAGTTAGGGATCCCTAGTATAGATTCTAGTATAGTATACTATATCCCTATACCCCTAGTATAGTAATAAGAAAGAAGAAAAAAGTACTGCCTCCTTGAACTAGAATTATTCAAACATACAAGGAATCTTACACGATGAACTACATCGAAAGAGAACGGAAATGTAGACACTTGCATGAGATCACTGTTTTCTTCAGTACCTGTCACCGTGCTCTGTGCAGAGGGGGCACCTACCTGGCTGGTGATGTCAGAGGGCATGGGCGAGGGGGGCTTGGAGTAGACAGCAGCGTCCTGGGAGATGAAGCCTGAGTCGTGGGACGAGACGCTGCTGAGCCTCTGGGCCCCCCCGGGCGGGGGCTGAGCCAGGCTGCGGTAGCGATAGGACGAACTGGGTGAGTGAGTCTGAGAGCCACTGGAGGAGCGGGACGCGCTACTGTGGGCGCTGTTTACACTGCTGGAGGGGGGAAGGGGGTGGGGCAAGGGCGCATGAGACAGGAAGTGCAAGGGAGTGTGGAGGAAGTGTCATGGGGGAACAGGGTGGAAACAGCGTGGTGGCAGCGGTGGGGTGAGCAGACAGGACAAAGAAGGGGTGAGGCGAAGGGGGTACGGAAATTAAGGACGGAAGTGGGAAAGGACAGCAGGATCAGGGGAGAGAGGGGCGGGGCCACAGGAGGTGCACAGAGGGAATTGTACAGAGAATCGTGGGGAATACGGATAGTGTGTGTACCCAAGAAAAGAGGAGGGGGAGAGAACAGACACAAAAGAAAGGAAAAAGAAGTAAAGTGAGGAAAATAAGGAGGAAAACAAAAAAAGAGAGGCATTTACAGATGGAGGAGGGAAAAAGAGATGAGCGGGCACAGGAGAGAGCGAGGTGATGGAGAGACCGACAAGCCATAATAAAATGGAGAAACAGGTGGAGAGCAGGAGGGGAGTGTGGGGATCGGAGCAGCATGTAGGAGGAAGAGGTGAGATTTTGTTCCAGGTGACAGATAAGGGGTGGGGCGGGAAACGTGGAAAAGACAAGTTGAGAGAAGGTGAGAACAAGAGACCGGCAGGCAGGAGCAGACACAGCTGCAGGTAAGGAGACGGGTGTGAGTGAGTCACGCCACCCTCCTGGAGCAGCTGGCACACACACAGCCCCAAGGGCATGCTGCATGCTGTGGCACAGTGGCAAAAAAGGCCGAGAGACAGCCATGTTACATGCGCATTCTCCCATTACACAGATTGCTCGGTTATATGACAAGGTAAACAGAGCAGCAAGCTGGTCTTAGTACTCACCAGCCTTAGAGAAACTTACAGTAGGAGGAAACCCAGAATACGTTTTGTTTCACTCACTTCATTGTTAATATCTAACTGAATTAGGACAAACCTGCACTGGTCAAAATGGAACCTTATAATTTACATCATGCATTTGGCTGTTCAAAGTTTCATAACTTATGGAAAAAGACCTACAATAGTAACAGCTCCAAAGTTTGGTTAGAGACATTTTTCAGAGTCATTTACCTTCAGCAAAGTGCACACATTATCTAGTCTTCTGAAGGTTTGTCTCTGAGCCATGGTGATGACTTAAGGATCCCTGTCAAGCTTACATTAAATGTGTAGGAACTAGAATTTATCATGCTGCCATCTGGAATTAGGTTTGATACATTCTGAGCTTAATGTGGGGATGCCACTCATTGTAGAGGGGCCTGGTATTTTAAGTGAGTTGAACTTCAATGCAGGAATTTACAATCACACAGAGACTGGCAGCAGGCATTACTGAAATTGCTGCACTTTCAAATAGTACTGTTTTTCAGAACATATTGATTAGCAGACAGGTGGGCATTCAGACAGTAAGACACACATCTTATGTACAGACGTTTAAACAAAGACAGATCACAAATCTTTTCTTGGCCAGGGTAACGTTGACACACATTAGTGGCATAGCACCACTAACAACACAGTAGCATGAAAGACATCAGGAATAGGACAAGGACCTGGAAACGCTGCTTAAAAATAACACTGAAAAGCATGAGTTCAGTGCTTTGCCTCCACCCTTCTCTGACCCTCATCCACCCAAACACACGCACACACTCATCACTCCTTCTTGCGCCTCTGTGGCTCTTCCGTCTCCTCCCTCCCTCTCTCCTTACCTGCACATGCTGGATTTCCGGGAGCCAGAACTGCTGGGGGAGGAGGGGGGTGTCTGGTAGGACCAGCTGTAGTCTGAGCCCTTCAGGTCCTTGATCACCTGAAACAGATCAGACACACACACTCACACCTGGGTGTAGAACCACTGTCTCCAGTTGAGTACTTTTCTATAAGTGGTATAAGCCAAACTCCTCTGTAATACTATTTACATTAGGGGTCTCTAACCCTGATCCAGGAGAGTCCCAGTCCAGCAGGTTTCATGCATAGCCTTTAAATTATTAATTTCTGAAGGTCTGGAACAATTTAATTATGACGGATTAGACAGGAGGAGTATTTAGTTAAGTGAGAAATCATCCTTCATTCTTCAGAGAACACCCTTCCCTTCATTTAAACATTACTTGCTTAATTGATCAAGTGCTGAAACAAGTGTTCATGATCTTTAAATAAGAGTATCTGATTTGGGGCTTGCCAGGAAATGGGATAGACTCCTGATCTACTTTATAGTAGTTCAAGTAGGGTAGTTCACCTGAAGAAGGCTCCACAGCTGAAACATTGTGTTTCTTTTCTTCTCTTTTCAGTATGGAATAAACCTTTACTTGTTGCTGATCTACTTTATGTTGGATAGGACACACAACGTCAAGCTAACACATACAGTACTGTTGTGTTTGTGTTTTCTCAACTGAGTGCTTGTTGCTGTGTTGTCTACATCTTCAGCTCTTCAAGTCTTCTGTCTTGAGGCTGTGTACTGTACAGTATGTCATTTTATACCACATTATGTTCCTAATTATATACTCTTCTACCTGGTCCACCTCTCTCCTTCTAAAGAGATGTAATCCTGAGCAGCCGAGTGTAGGAGAGTGTGGGCCTGTGAAGTACCTGCTCACTGGCTGGGGGCAGTTTGTGGGGGTCAGCGGTCAGCACAGTGAGGTCATCAATAATGGCCTGTAAGTGAGTGATCTCTCCCAGCATGGCAATTTCTCCATTCTGAGAGCAAACAGGGAAACAGAACAGAAAAGCAGGGACAAGGAGGGGAATCAGTCCAGCATAACACTGCATCCTCCAGGAATACAAACATATTCCATATTCCTGTCTTTGAAGAGACATTTTCCGCTTTGACAATAATGCATGCCCCTTCCCCCCACCCCCCCCTGCCGACACACACAGTGAGCCTGTCAAAGATCAAAGAAAGACAGCACATTTAGGACACCAATGTAGTCTGCCATGCTCTCTCTTATAGTATATTCACTTCTGGCTTACATTAAAGCAATTCCCTAAAGGTGATCATTTCAGACAGAATATTTCTAAACATTAGAATATTTAATTATTTATGTAATACTTTATTCTGAAATGCAAATCGCTGCTGTTATTGAAGGATCTTCACTCTCTCAACAGAGTCATGTCCAGGTCTGACCAGTCCTGCTCATCCCTCTAGTTCCTGGGCTCTGTCCTGCTCCCCCTCCGCCTCCTCTCTCAGCTTCCTGCCAGCCCCAAACCCACCTCTAACTTCCCCAGTTTTCCAAGTCCCTGGAGGTCCCGTTGCCCTGCAGGGCCCTGTCGCTCAGTCGCCCCTACCCACAACCCCCCACGGCACTCGTTCTGTCTCACCACCACAGGCTGCAGGAGGCTGATGAAGGTGCAGAAGCGCCCCCTCTCCTCCACCAGGGCCCTGCGCACCGCCTGCTTCTCCGTCTCCTCCATCAGTAGGTACATATCATTCACATCCTGCAGGGCGCTGTCCAGTTGCGGCTGCAGGTCGCCCCTCCCTGCGGAAAGGGCCGTCGGGTGGAAGGGGAGGGGAGGGAGAGGATGGATGGCGAACAGCAGGATGAAACAACGAGGAGCAGAGAGAAGCCAACAGGAAAAGAACGCAAGAGAAAGAGGAAGAGAAAGAGAGGCGATTAGGACCCAGTGGGATGTCTGTGCCTGGAAGGAAAACCCCCAACCACTGACGAATCGCCGCGGACACAGAGAAATCAAAAATGATTCAAAAATTAAAACGCGAAGGGAAATTGAACATCAACAATGACAGAATGTTAGAAAAGGCGCAGATGTACTGTGAGAGGTTACTAAGGTAACGAGAAGAGGGTGATGGGGAAAAAAGGAAGTCATTCAAGCCGCACAAGCAATCGACTGGCAGGGCGATGTCTGCCGCCATGCAGGAACACAAGAGACAACACGACGCTGCAGGACAGCCAGCGGGTTCCAGACAGGAAATGGGTTTGCAAGCTTAAAACACACACACCCCTGCACACAGAGCCCACGGCTCTTCTCAGCACAAGAGCGTCACATATACAAAATTAATCGCAACCTTTACGTTGCTTCCAAACAGAATTTGGCTTCTGTGTCTCTTTTGAGCTTGATTTCTTGGAAGGTAGTAATGCTCAGTTCGGGATTCTAATGTGAAATTTCAAGATGTTATGTAGTGCCAATCGTCAGTCGGATCCGGACTCCCCATCACCATGACACAGCATTCTTGTCTCATCATGGCTGATTCACAGGCACAACCCCAGCCACTGCACTTTAAGAACTTGAATAATGCTCACATTTTCAATTGGGTTGTAAATTCTGCAGAAATGTGCGCTTGCCTACAGTGAGTACTTGTGTGTCCAAACAAAATGATTGAAATCGTTACAGTACATCCAGCAACTGGAGTAGCATTCTTGTGGGAAATCCAGTTGCGCTCTGTTAAAGCCCCTGACTTGCTGGGATAGCTAAACAGCTCCTTTCTTTTAACATCCAACACTACATTAATAGGTCCAATTAAAGAATTTAAATGCAAAGCTGGTTGCCACAAAGCCTACAGTGAAATGGACTGCAGGGGCTCTCTGTTGTGTTCTCAGGGTGTAAGCAGTTGCCTACTGGGGCTCTTCTGCAAATGAACAGCACACAATACATATTCAAAGAGCGAATAACAGGACAAAAGACTGTAACAATGCAGAAGAGAGTCATGCAGCTTAAAACTACAATCTAATGCTCTCAAAGAACACAGACAGACCACTTTTGATAAAAACCAGGAGTTATTCTTAGTGGTTTGTCAGTGAACCTCCAGGCTCTCTTCTATTGCTGTATTCGGCTGGTTAGACCTCGGCCTGTCTGCATGACCCGTTTGTTAGAAGACTACAGCTGGAGTGTCACTTACAAAGGATCACAGTGGATGTCTGGCAATCTGCACTAACCAA
This sequence comes from Lepisosteus oculatus, assembly GCF_040954835.1. Classification (NCBI taxonomy): domain Eukaryota; kingdom Metazoa; phylum Chordata; class Actinopteri; order Semionotiformes; family Lepisosteidae; genus Lepisosteus; species Lepisosteus oculatus. The sequence continues at coordinate 5,128,926 of NC_090715.1, read as the reverse complement.
ATGCACAGTGAAGCAAGCAAAAAAAAAGAATGAGAAACAGCAAAAACAAACCAGCGCGGGAGAGAACTATGTACATACTCACCCAAGAGTTCTAGAGAGAGGGGATATGCAGAAAGAGAAGAAGAACAGAGAAGCAGAGGAAGAGAGAGAGAAATAGAGTTTATGGGAGGAGGGCAAGGGTTCAGGGGTCAGGGAGGGAGAAAACAGCAGAGACAGGAGCTCAGTGTTAGGGTTAGTGGAAGGAAGCCATTGCATTGTCACATTGTGCCCAACGTGCTTCAGGAACGTTAGTGAAAATCAAAGGGAAAAAAATCAGATGGGCGATGCTTTCACTGCAGCACAGTCTTGAGGTGCCAATGGCCCCACTGACCAGAAAAAGCAAAAGGTTTACTGGCATCATATCATTTCCCATCAATTAATATGAGGCAAGGCAAACTGCAGGCAAAACCTTCACATACGTCGGTAAAGCACTTGTATTTCTGTATTTAGTGTGCTTTAGTAGAAAGAACTGTACTGGAAAAAAGCATTTAAGCATGCTTTTAGTCTTTAACCATTCTAACAAAGACTACAGTTAAACTCACTTTTGCAAAAGAAGTTTTGCGAACAAAGCAAAATAAATGGATTTGGGGGCGGAATACTACGAGCACATTTTTTCATATAGCTGTGAAATGTCTTACAATTTCATCCTTTGTTTTGCAGAATTATTTTCTTTGGGCAGGTTTACAATTGGCAGCTACTGTATTTTTATATCAAGAGACTGAAAGGGCAGCCAGAATTCTCCTATAGAAGCTAAAAGCAGTTTAAGAATGAAACCATGATGTATTGTATAGTCACCAAGAGAACAGTGCTGTTCAAAGTTGGACCAGCAGAGGGAAATGTTGCATAAAATAGCCACACTTTTGTCATTCTTTCCCTCCTTTGTGACTGGAGTGTTATTCCAGAGCGTCTGTGCCAGAACAGACAACAAGCCTATTCAGAGAAATTGACAGTGACAGGGCTCCTTGTATATGCTGACAAAGCAAGCAAAGTTATCATCCTCAAACATTACAGAAAGACAGACATCAGATCTGTCATCCTATTAACAAGAGGGATCCTGCTCCACAGTATTTTAGAAAAAAGAAAAACAAACCTGAAAATTTATAAGGAAAGCAACCCGGTCTGAAATCAGCTTCTAAACATACATCAACATTTTGAATATGTGACTACAAGCAGAGCCCCTTATAATGCATTCAGATCTTGTTTTTTAAAATTATTTTTCATCAGCAAATGAAAGAGAATAGATGCTTTGTTCGGACAGGATATGTCTCTTTACAAGTTCCACATTTTGTGTATTTTAAGAAATGCATGATAATTATATCTTGAAACATTCCGCTGACTACTGCTGCATTTGTAAATTGCAATCCTCACCACATTCCTTCACAGCTGTAACAACTTAACAAGAAAATACTGTAGGCTTTCATCATCAATTCAATATGAGCGTTTCTGGAAAGAAAGACTAGAGACTGGTAATGTGTATATTAAGAGTGTAGAACTGAAATATCCACCTAGCAACTCTTTCATAGAATGATGAACATAACATTACTCTTGAAAAAATGTAATCATAATGTGTATAGGGTGGTGGCAGATGAAAGTGCCAGTTAGCATGGCTATTTTAGAGCATGTGAGTTCTGGGTTTAATTCTGGTCTCTGGCACCTTCTGTGTGAAGTATGCAAGCTCTCTCTGTGCCCTAGGGGAATTTTTCTGAATACTTTGACTTCCTTCCAAAGAAGGCTCAGGTTAATTAGCATCTCTACAGCTGCTGCTGCATATTTGTGCATCACATCACTGTGATTCACTTAGGTTAAACTGGCGGATGAACATTTGCGTGTATGAAATCTAACTTCATTAATTATGTCTCATGTCTTAAGGGTTAAAAAACTGTTATGCTTTGCAACTGCTTTGAAAGCCGTAGTAAAGGAAGTTGCTTGGCAACACACCTTCCTGGTTGTTTAATGTTCAATGCCAGAAGGGGCAGTATGGATCAGCAGACTCTACTAGGAAAACAGCACCTACCTTTCCTCGCTTTCTTCTGGAGCTTCAGAGTGTCGGAGGACTTCTTCTTAATCTCATGACGAGCTCGTTTGTACTCTGGTGAAGAAATGCCAAATCGTCAGGATCAAACACACACTTTTCATGAATCCAAACATACATTGTCTCCTAATTTTAGGATGTTGTATATTTCCAGGTTTTTCTCTCCCTTGGGCACAAATGCAAGTGAAAAATCGGCCCTTCTTAATCTTGGATACAAAATCTGAAATGCATAGCAAGGATATTTAAAACCTGAAAACACTGCATTCTCAAAATTGTGCATATGCAGTAGTTCAAAAATTTGCAGTGTAGTACAGATTACCAAAAAAAACCCAGAATGATGCTACTACAGTACTTTCACCACAGTAGGACATGGAGTCATGCAGTGGAGCAGGCACCTTTGGCATGGTCCTTGTCCAGCTGGTTGGCAGTCTTCTTCCAGTCCTCTATACGGTCCTGGAGGGGCGTAATGAGGCTCTCCATCAGTGCACTGGAAACAGAGAAAAAGATCCCAGCTTTACCACTCTGCTCAGGGAGGGATTGAGGAACACTTCCCAATTTTCTAGAAAGTAAGAAGGCTTCAGGAAGAAGAAGACATGGACGGGACAATTAAATAGTAATGCAGGTGGCACAGGCCAGCACATGATAAACATAATCCCCCATTATTAAAACTAATTCAAGGCATGTGGCTATTCGATTTTCTCAACCTGGCAATCTCATCTGAAGACAAATGGAAAGAGAGTTGAATAGTTCAATGATGGAGGGATTAATGAGCAGAATAAGATTAGATACCTACATACATAACTAGAGATTACATCATGAGCACTGGGGCTCAATTACATCACAAGCTTTGCAAGGTGAATGTGTGAATAAGCAGCACTGAATCACAGCTGCATGCGCATAAGAGCAGTTTAAATCCTTCCTGTTTTGACAATGCCTGGAAGCCCTGCATACACTCCCCATGTCCTGGAGTCTTATGAAAACACAGGCTACACAGAAGCACTTCCTGCATTGGTGGCAAATCCCTTCTCAGAGGTAAAAATGCTTTGGTTCAGCTACTTTCAGAGAGGATAACCTGTTTGGGATGCAAATGGTGTTGTTTTACTAAATATGGAGACTGCTGCACCTTATCTTAGGTGAGAGGTGAAATATCAGCACCTGGAAGGGGTTAGTACTCAAGCTCACTCCCTTGACAAGTACAGTAGTTCAAAATGAAAAAATGAGTCTGGGACACACCATGGCAGGCTGGTTTGGGCTAAGGACAGTCTAAAATACGAAAAAGTCCTGAGGTCAATTGGTGCTGTCAGGCCCTTGTCTCATCATCTGTTTTGTGAAAAAGATCTCCAAAGTCCTGTTTCATTCCCAGCATCACAGCCTTCTCCTTAATCCACAGAAGCATCAAAACACAGTGGTAAAGAACTAAAGTATTTCAGTGATTATATTAGGATATTAGTGTTTGTTTATATCATACCAACCACTCTTGCAAATGTGCACTCACATGCCTCTGAACTACCAAGAAGCATTATTTAATCACCTCAGCAATTTAAGGTAAGATAAAAATACTTTCTGACTTTGGTCAAAAATCTAAGTTTAAGATTAATTATGAACTTCTTCATTATACACATTCTTTGTCTCAGTCTCCAGTAGGGTTATTTATTTCTGACCAAAACAGGGGCGTAGAACTTTACTAACTGCTCATTCAGTACCAAGGAAATTCATAGAGGAATTAAAAGCAATGTGATCTGGTTTTAAAAAGTATAACGGAAAAACCTATGCATTAGAATAATTTTGGTTGCCTGCGAAAACGAATACAGATTTGTTTTCTCCATAATTGCAGTCCCAGTGTAACGCTCTAAAATATAATATTGTTGATGATAAGTTTATTCCAAAACTCCCTAAGATTTATTTTATTTTTGGCACATACAGTATGTAATCCCACACTCACTTCCCTCTCATTACATCTATGATCTTAGCTCGGTTATTCTTTAACAGTGTATTTTCCTTTGCCAATGAAATGTAAATGCAGTTTATCCTCATTAAAATGCTCCCTAATGTAAACAGGGAGAGTGAAAAGTAATGTCAGAATGAGTGCTTAATTTAGAAAAAGGACAAAAAGGCTCACATTGCCCATGTCATTAAGAGTCACGTCAGCGTGTAACTAAAAAGGGAGAAATATATTTAAATGTTAAAAAAAGTCTCTGAATGAAATTGCTCTTGGTTATTATTAAAAGATTTAAAACCTTAATCTCTTCTCTTACAAATATGAAGCAAATAATAATATTTGGAGGAAACAGCTTCAAGAAGTTGTTATATTGTCTTGGGAGAAGTATTTCCCAGCGGGGTATCTTCACTCATCGTCCTTTCCTCTGTCTTAAAAGGTTAGATTTGCAAGGGCAGAAAAAAACTTAAAGTGACCAACTGCGGAGCCCTACGAAAACCAGGATGGTACAGAGTTCTTTTCTAAATAACATCAATTAGCAACGGAGCAGACGGATGACAATCCACAGAACGGGAGCTTCTTTTTTCAGAACGACTGGAAATATCCGGAGACGTATCGTCTCTGCGATGGGAAGACTCTTACTTGGTGAAGTGGCGCAGTTTGGCCTCAATGCTGCGGTGGCGCATGCACATCCGGGTCAGCGCTGAGCCAATATCCCTGGTGGCACCTGGGCAAAGCAAACAAGAACATTGTCAGGCTCAAGAGAGGTTAAGTACAGTTCAAAGTAGGCAGTCTTGCATTCAGGAGGGGGTAGTGGTTAGGGGCTCCAAACTCTGGACTAGAGGTTTACAGGTTCAAATCCCATGTGGGACACTGCGGTTGTACCCATGAGCAACGTACATCACTCTCATTGCTGTAGCAAATGCCCAGCTGTTCTCTAAGTTATCATTATGAAATGTGGATTTGAGCTCATTGGAATTCTCTGGTTAGATAAAGTTTTATATGAAGGCCATAAACATGGATCTCATTGGACTGCACCCTATTTTAATTTCACCAGCCACCCCTTTCAATCTCACACACCAGTGACAAAATGAGTAAGAATCTGAGCGCACTAAACCAGGACATGCCAGGAGGTGATACCGACTGCAGATATAGAGGCTAACAGACAGGGAAGCCACATTTTGACTGAAGGCTAATTTGTATAGGTTATTATATTCAGATTGTGCCCATTTTGGTGATTGAAACTAGTAATAGATCTCAAGTAGCCTGCATGACATTGCATCTCATCTCAAAGCTTACCAAAGGCCTTTAAACTGGATTCTAGGATCAAATGGGATTTATGAAACAAGACAAGGTATCCAGGGTTAATCTGTTATGTTAAAGATGCACAGTGTTGTCACCTTGTCTGTCTCTGTGCCACTCCCTTTGAGAGGCCTTTAAGAGGTCTGACAGCTGCGAGGCTCAAACAGGAGTAGCCTGCTTCCTTAGCCAGGGCCAGTGACCCCATGAAGTGAGAGATTATACACAGCCTTTGCCAGGATTACTGGCCAGACATAACCCCATTCTTGGAAGTACAGAGAGCAGACCTGAGCTACTGTAGACAAGTGGGAATGACATTACACCACCCTACCACACCTTGACTGGAAATAAAAGTAACACCATGAACAACTTTTACCTATTAGTGAAGGATTGTGTGGGTCGAATGACAGCAAGCCACCCTCAATAAACTGAAAGAGGATAATATAAGTACAGAGAGCAGAACAAAATCCTTCTGTGTACAGCATTATCCCAGTTGCTGGTGTGCTTCTGATGAGTGTCATGTACAATCTGCATATCACAAAGTGCCTCTGTACATAGGCTGAGGTATGTTTGTTTCCATCAAGCGTTTACCTGTTTTCACCAGTAGCTGGAATGAGAAACATAAACTCCCTGAAAACGCCTTCACAGTGTGTTATGTTTAGATCCAGGCAGAATTTAAAAGAAAAGGCATCAAAATCATACACAGGAGACGAAGGTGCGAGGTACATCGGGGTAGTATGATGCAACAGTTCAATAGTTCATCTACACCAGCACAACAAGCACTTTCTGATCTCTAGAGCCCCTTGTTTGTGTCAAGAGGCAGCTTCCTAAATCCCATCAGCCTTATGCAGCAATTGTTAATGGGCAGGATCCCCCCCCACCTGAAACTCGCATGAGGACAAAACTAAACTGAACAGGATCCAAGTGAGAAAAGACAATGTTTTCCAAGATAATAACCCCCCAACCAGCCCGACCCTCATCTCCCACCAGGTTCTCACACAACACACACAGCAGAGGCAAAGTGCTTCCCACAGAGAGAAGTATTAACTCACCTCAGCTCTGCTTCCCCCAGCTTCTCCTGGCTTCGCAGGCAGCCTTAACCACACAGCTCTAGTAACACTTGCTCTGTACCAGAGTAAACTCCATTATTAACACCTGCCTCGTCTGCCGAAAGCAGCAATTCATTAAATTTCCCGGGAGAAACAACATCAAGCAGACAGCCTCTCAGAGACAGCGCACAACTTAGAACAGCAATAAACTAAGAAACAGCATTGCTCTGTAGAGAGGTGAGACCACCTGCAGCTTTTATGCCTTAAATACATCTGTAAGTATAAATCTGCAGCACAATATTTTCCTATCGTTGCTGACTGCACCCAAATGTATTTTTTATTAGGCCCTGTGTTTTGCAATCGATAAAGCATTGCTCATCTATGCAATTCGTTTCAAGGACTCACTTTTTTGTATGAAGCTCACATCTCTCATCATAAAATTAAATTAACATTATATCATTTTCACATTATTTTAGTATATGTAGCACACCATAAATCTGTTCAAACAATGAGGTGCTCCTGAACAATTTTAACTTTAGAAGAAGGACTATAAACTGAACTACATCATGAGAATAACATTTGACTGCCTTTTGTACAGGCACCTAAGTTGATTTGTATATACATGTGTGCATATTACTGTTTGTGTTCTTCCTCAATTTACATTTTAGATTGTGATATATGTATAAAATATAATGAAACTTGACATTGGGATCTTCAACACACATCCAACATAGTGATCACCTTTTCAATCGAGTGTAATGATAATAAACTTGAAACTTGAACTTGAACTTTTAAGATGAGGAGCTACTGTATGTTGTACGATCATGCCTATTTCTGTGCAGTTCTCTTGTTAAATAGCCAGCAAAAAACAGACTCAAAAGAATTAATAATAAGAAACACTATTTGCTGGTCATCTATCAGTCCTAGGGTTTGTTTACCTTAGTCTCCTTGCTAAGCTCCCAGCATGCCTCAGACAGACAAGGGGATATTGATTTTTCTCATGACATTTACTCAGCAGAACCATCCCAGGGTTTTCACTTGCTTATAGGGAATAGGGACTTAAAAGCAGCAAGAGGGAAATGTAGAGAGGGAGGAAGATACCGACTGCAGACAGGAATGATTCCTCATCTTCCTTTGCATTAACGTTTCCCATGTCATGTGCATTTCGGCTGTCACCAAATTGCAATCCGTGAAGCCGACACAAACAGCAAGAAAGAGCCCTAAAACATGAACTTACTTTCTTCACCTCCGCAGTGAATGAAGCACTGAATTTCCCCCTTTCTGTACAGTAATAACAGTCACGTGAGAGACTCAGGGAGGCGAGACATGAAAACACCAGGCAGAGTTTTAATCTTCCTGGGGTGCTTCTGCGGGTAGGAAGCTGATCTCTGCTGGGGTTACTCACTCGCCAGCTCAGCTCTTCTCTTTTTTACACCACCCTGCTTACAAGCCAGGAAGCAGAAACTCATCAGCATTCCTAGCCTGCTATAAGCGCTCACACACACACACGAACAGTAGCACTAAGGGTGCAGTTTCTGAGATTTAACACCGTGCTTCACACAGCTGCTAAGAACTACACAGAAAAAAAGCTAAACTAAGATATTTAATCTTTTCAAGAAACCAGCCCCAAACAGCCACCATTTAATCTTGCCCAACACATTCTGCTTGATTTTTTTTTGGGCAACCAGTAATGCAATATTGCCTTAGGCTGACTTTTTCATCTTCAAGCCATGTAGGCCTATTTCCTGCTGATAAGGGTTAGGTGAGTGACTGAATAGGAGTAGCTATTGGCCATGCTTGGAGCAGCAAAATCTAAACCAAGACAGAAATTGAGTCCTTTATTAAAACACACCACCGAAAAATGTTCTAAACATTTATTCCCACATTTACCAGCTATTTTTTTATTTTGGGAGGAGTAATTGTTTATTTAAAAAAGCAGCAGAATAACTTTTACAAAGCCTTAAATTGACTCTGCATGTATTGAAGATCTAGGAAAATGAATTACACCCATCTGGCTGGAAATGTTGCATGTGATGGTACGTGATAATTCACACAAACAGGAATTAGAGGGCTACTCAGTAGCCATTATAATAGGGCTGTTTATGAGCTCTAATAGAATGCATAGCCTTTTAATAGATGGATCTCTTGCTATGGCTCAGTGCCTCTTTCTCCATTAATACTTATCACAAACAACAATTACTGCACATTAGCTTGCTGTCCTTGCTCTACACTTTAAAAAACTACATGACATAATCAAACTGGGGTATATCCTTTTATTACAGCCATCCAGGTAGCTTTGCACTGCCTACTTTTTTCTTGTTCCGTGTACGTACCAGAAAATAAAAAGCCTAGGACAACCCACTCAGCAGTGTCCTAAATTCTGTCCAGACAATCTGTCTCTTGAATCCCACCTAGATGCTAGATTGGTTGTTATACCACACTTCTGAAACCTTCTGAAGGAGGAACAGGACAGCTTTGTACCAGATATGTGTCAGAATTCACAGGGAAGAGTCAATAACAAGGGCATTGCTGCTTTGCTGTGCTGGGACCCCACATTCAATTCTAGACCAGACCTGGGGAGCTGTTTGTGTGGAGTTTGTATGTTTCCCCCTTTTGGCCCAAGTTTCCTCCAGATGCTCTGGTTTTCTCCCACAGTTCTAAGCCATATTGGTATGGCCCTGGTGTGAGTGTGTTTGTGACTACCCTGTGATGGACTAGCGTCCCTTCCAGGGTGTACCTTGCCTTGGGCCTTTTGCTTGCTGGGACTCCCCCCAACCCTGATTTGGAAGAAGCGATTAGTTAATGGATGGAGTCAGTAACAGGGTTGCACTGCAACTGCAAGGAAGGGCACATGTATGAACTCTGCAACATCTGCACATTTGCCTGTATAATCCTACACATTTATTCTCATTCATTCTTCTAAATCCCCTCCCTCCCCCCAGACTCCGTGCCTTTTGTCAGCAGGGTGGAGAGCAGAGGCCGTGGGGTTTAGGTGGAATCAGACATGCAAAAGGCATAAACCAGGGAAAACCATAAAGATTAAATGCATCCAGGATCAGGGTGGTGGTTTAGAGGGTAGACAGTAATTGAGGGCTGTAGTTGGAGTCTCCCTAGCTGCTACATAACTGTGCTGTTAATTAGAAGCTGCTTGGTTTAAATTAGAGACAGAAGCAAGCCAGAAGGTTGAGATTAAAGCATGAAGGGTTAAAGTCCTACAGAATGCAAAGGAACAAGTAATAGGTTTATTCCATGCTGAAAAAAAGAAGTGTCACCTGAAGAAGGCTCCATGGCCGAAACGTTGTGTTCTCTTTCTTCTTTTTTTCAGCATGGAATAAACCTATTACTTGTTCCTTTGCAGCCTACGCATGCTGACGCAGCTACCCACCTGAACTACAACGTCCTACAGAATTACTAGCGGCTGCCAACTTAAGTTTAAAATACCTCATTTGGGTGCTTTTCAGGTTTGTTTTAATGCAAAAAAAAAACCCTGCAAAGATAAAAATCTGAAATATTTGGATCCCTTCAGGATTATTACCAACCGTTTGAGGCAGCTGTCAAACCTGAGCTCTCAAGCCCTGCCTCTTCATTCCAACTCAATTACTTTGCTGATAATAATCTATTGTAATGCCATTTTATAGATTTTCATGATTGAGGGTACAGAAAGAATTGATTAATTAGACTAATTCAGTGTGTATTTCAAGTCTGGAAATGTGCACAGAATTAGTCTAATTAATCAATTTGACAGATTTGATAACAACTCACTTTATACAAAAGCCATCAGACAACCCATGCAATTATACTCTCATCTGAACATACATCCTGTGATATGGTTGATGTAGGTTTTATCATTTTTATGAATAAACGAAAACATCAGACTTCCCAGACATGATGACATTTTGGAATCCATTCTTATTGTTTAGCCACAACACGTGTATTTGTGCTTAATGCGTACAATCCACTGATCTTCAGAAGGGTTGCCTCTGCTCCAAAGATGAAAGACCTTGTGCCACAGTGTGAGATGGGCGGCTGACACACAATGTGATTTATAAAAGCCGAGCCCAAAACCCCCTCCCCCCTGCCCAAACTGCCTGCCGCCCCTGTGATGGAGGAAAGGAACTCCCCAATGGGATATCCCTCCATTCAGCCTCCCTTGCTCTGCCTTTCCTGAGTACACAGTGTTTACAGCACCGTTTCCTACCTGCCATTCTTCCAGGGACAATGCACTCTGGGCCAAACCTGTCAACCAGCTGGCTGAAACTCCTGGTGCCTTAGAGAGCCAGTTGGCATTCTGGCACTGTCCTGAACATGGCAACGTAACAGCTGGTTCGTGTTTCAAACTGCCTTCATTTTAAATCAAGGGGCATTATGCTACAATTGCACAGTGTATTAGTATGACCTCATTAGGAATGTTGTGTACAAGTCACTGCATTATAAAGACATTGCTCTTGAATCAGGAAAAGCAACTGGGCAGAGGAGCAGTGGACACACAGAACAAGCTATCCAACCGTGATGTTAAAACAGACATCCTAGTTGCCTGCAGGAAATGGCTGCGTGGGATCCATGTATCAATTAGCAAACGGGAACCAAATGATCTAGAAGGGTCAAAAGTCCTCCTTTCAGTTGGACACTTTCTTATGTTATATCTATAACGAACCAAGACTGCCCATCTTTAAGCTGCCCCAGCTCTCTGACTATAAGCTAGGCCAACACTTCTGCTTGCTCCCAGAACTCTTAACACTCAGTTTAACTTTTGTTGAATCTACAGCAGGAATCTGTTTCAGCAAATCTTATTTGGGCAGCTGGGCCGGTGGTCTTTAGCACCTCACACGTTAGTGATATAGGAACTGATCTCCTGTGTCTGCGCTGAACACTCCTAAAACTCCTTTATTTTGCATCAAACCTGGTAGACAACTGCCAGAAAACGATGCCAAACCTCTGTTTCAAAGACAGTTCTTAACTGTTAAGTGTGAGCCATAACACAAACATTAGAGTCCATTTAATCAAAACAAGACAAAACCACAACGCAAATATCAGTGACCCATGATAGAGAATTTTTTTTTTTTGGTGTGTTATACGTTTTGTACTCCCTAACGTATTAATGGGGCACTAGTGACAAATATTGAACATAGCAACCATAGAGTGCTAGTGAACAACTTGCTTGCTGTAAAGGGAGAAGGCTCTCTTGGGGGCTGTTTAGAAGATTTAACAGAACTCCCTTGGGTGGTTTTCATGCCTGTTTACTGCAGCCCTCAAATCCCAAGGCTATACTAGGGATCAGCAATAGCAATCACCAGTAATAATGATCAGCAATCAGCAAAAAACAATGGATGTCCTTGTGTTTGTGTCCAGACTGCACCTTCTGTACTGTGAGGTTTGTAAAAACTAAAATCTGAACACTAGCACCTGAGCACTAGATTATTTCATTTAAAAAAAAATCATATAATTTTTTTAATACGATTTTGTTTTATTTTGAATTTTAACCTAGTGCTTCAGGCAGATATTAATTGGGTCTTATTTTTATCACGTGTTATAAAGCACCTGAGTCACAGCTCTCTTATTTACTTCTACTACAAAGTCATGGCACTTCATACATCTGAGTTTTTCACCAATCTGAACCTGCACCCAAGACAGAACTTAAAGAGAAAAAGAACAAATTAAAATGTTTTTGAAACACATAAGAATGACCGGTATTTGTATCTGATTCAGTGCCTTATTTACCAAAGTGTCCTGATTCAAGTATTCAGCATCCTCATAGAAGCCTACAAAGTCAACTCAACAAAGTTGACTTCTTCACAACCAACTGTAAAGCGTGACGCAGAGGAACACAGTGGAAACTACAGGGAAGTGTATTTAAAACTAAGAAGAGGAGACACTTTTTTAGGCTAAGTGTTGTGGGAGTCTGGGAAAGGGACAGTCATGCTTTTTTAATCTGATATCAAGCTTGTTTAAAGAAATGGTTGGATGACATCAATAAGCTACTATTAATAAAACAAGCTAGACTGAATGGACTGAACTAGTGAGGCTCCTTTCAGTAGGGCAGTCTTTTGACATACTGAGATAGTGTTCTATAGAACTGTATTCTTGATTGGGGTTGGGTGTAGCTCACTAGATACAAATTGGCTTAGAGAGTTTCTGGGGTTGAATTAGCTGCAAAGCATAAACTACTGGTGTCTCTTAACCCTTTGGCAGTCTGGTCAATCTTCATTGTGACCAAAGATGCAGCTGCTGGCTCTGGATGAAATTTAAGGATGATCATCTCCATTTTTCCAAACTCCAGCAAAGACACCAAACCTACAACACCCCTCCTGAAGCAAGAGAGACTGACAAATTGGTGGCCCTGTCTGTCTCAACATTCAGGTGGGTCTGTGAGTACTCTTGGGTGTTCATTGTTATAAGGTGTGTCAGTGTTTTGTACCTTAGTTATTTTAAAAAGAAAATACCAAGGAAACGGGTGACTCCATTGTTTTTTCTTGTTCCAAATGTTTAATAAAAGAAAGGGCAGCAGCTACTGTTTTGGGCTGCAGTCACAGCGAGCTGCGTAAATGCTAGGTGGGGCTGTGTGCCTGCAGTGGCAGGGAGCCTGGATTGGAAGAATGCAGCATGCTTTGAACAGGATCGCTCTTCCACTGCACCCCGGCCTGTTCTCCTCCATCAGTGACACAGTACTGCTGTAGCCCTCCCTTCCCACAAGCCGCAAGACTGGTTGGAGAAATCAATCGCACTCTGCAAAATTCCCAGGCAAGCGGGTTGCCGTGACAACGCTGACCTCGGGCTCTCCTGAATCTGCGTTGCCAGGCTCCATTTCGGAAAAGGACTCGGAGGGTCGCGTCAACAAAAGGAGCGGACCTCTGTTGCCGGCAATATTCTTGACGTATTTTCCATGTTATTACTGCACATTCTTTCTAAAGGCAACAGCTTGCTGGAGATTGGCATTTGTCTGATTTTGTCTGATTTTTTTTGCGTAGATAGTGAAGGGGGTTTCGTTTGGGGGCTCAGGAGATGAGAGCAGGTCTCCAGTTGGGCTCAGAGTGAATAGTGGAGTGGCAGCCCCTATTGTGAAGCCCTGCTTGTTATTCCCACAGTAATTCAGCACCCATGAACAGACTGATACACACAGTCTACTTCCTCTCAGAGCCATGGAGACACACACACATGTCCTGTGCCTCAGAAAGAAGTGGACAATTAGGAGAGAGTTGGAGGTACTTTTGGTATTCATTCACACAGACACTTTTAATCCCAAATACTGCAAGCCTACAAAAGCACAACAATAGAATGTTTAAGCTAGCAGAGGATTCCGATGCAATAAAGGTGCCCACACAGAGTTTTGACTGAGGGCTCAGGTGCTGCAGGTTCGAGCCTGGGTCACATCACTAGCTAACTGTAACAAAGATTCCTGGAATAATGTTGCACAACTGGCAGAGCTCCACCAAAGCCGGGAGAATATTATTCAACCGGTGGTGCTCGACTTTCAGCATAACTCTCTTGTCAGGTAGCATTTCAAAAAACAAATAGCACCAACAAGCAGGTGCATTGGAGGGGCATGTGTGTTAAGCAAGTTCCATATTCCAAGCTGGGAAGGTACACAATAAAAATGTAATTCCCATTCCAGACATTAAAGAAATAGTACTGGTTATAGTAAGAAAGTGCCTCAAGAGAGAAATAGAGAACTGCTGGCCAGAACTTCACAAGCAAGGTCAAATAATTGATGAGGCAGAATCTGTTAGAGCTGTAGTCTGACAGTCTCCCAGAGGAAACAATGAGGGTTACCACAGTAAAGCTGAGCTAGGAACAAGAGTGGTCCCAAATTAAAATAAAAAAGTCATTAGTATCAGTCAATACTATTGTTTATGGAAGCTTACTGGTGCCTTCACATTGACAAAATTATAAAAGTTAACATTTAGACTGATGGTTAGTAAAACTGGATTTGATTTTATATCCCTAAGCAGCAAAAGACTAACCGATCCTCAGCTTAATGCCCAGACCATTATTTATTTATTTTTAAATTTAAAAGTTTAAAGATTTTTAATAGTTTAAAAATCTCAAAACATTTTGTCACAAGACTGTAACAGTTTTCTGCTTCTTATTCCTATGAAGGTTACTGTTCATTTCCTCTTAGAAAGAGACATTATGAGGTTCCTGCTCTAGGGCCTTACATTCCATATGTTTAACAACAAGATGTACAACTGAAACCACTAATATCTAAGCAATTCAAGCAATTTTCAGAACACTAATAGCCTGTCATCAGTATACTAAAATAAACATATCGAAATGTAAATCCCTTGCAAAAAGGATTAAAAATCCTGAAGCCCTTGTGATCAAAGAATGCAAAGAAAACAAATATGTGTGCTGCCATATCCAACAACATTAACTTTCTGTATGATATCCACAGCATTTGCTTTCAGGCTTAGCAAAAAATGTCGGTGCTATACCTCAGCTTGAAAAGATTCAACAGTGTCAGTAAGTGTATAGACCTTTATACAGAAAAAAAGGGGGTGAACAAAAAAATAAAATAAATGAGACCTCACAACAAGGTGCACAGAGTTTAATGAGCAGGGAAAATTCAAGCTTTCTGCTTTACAGATGGTTGCCTGAATTAATGGTATACAGAATGACTTTGACCACCGTTTCAAGGGAACAGCTCTCAAAGAGGTTAAAGGGGAACTGCAGTCTCATCTTCTCAGACAGGTTATTAAATCTAGATAACAAAATAATTGATGGTATCGCAAAATTTTACAAACCCCTGGTCTTGCCACCAGTGAGAGGGAGAGTTCTTATGAATTGTTATGCGAAGTGTCTTATTCCTGCTCACTAGTCGCTGTAACGACTAATGTTAAGTGATGTACGAGCGAATAGGTACAGGTTGTATAGCAGATATTTCACCACAGACATTTTCCAACATGATCTATCTATATAATAATATATAATCTATATAATAGTAATAAGAATTTGTCACCACAACCGTCTTGGAAGTCAAGAGCAATATTTCTATTGGATTTAAAGAGATGTGTTCACAAGCCTGCATGTTTACAATGTAATAAGGCCGCATCATGGCACCAGAGGATTTGTTGTCTCATTCTGAATCACAGAATATGGCGCTGCTTATACCTGGAAATTTTGTGAAGTAAATTGAAGGTTTTACAAGTTACTGTGTACATCTTACATTCATTGTAGTTTGAAATGTGCTCATCGATGCTGATTCTTTCTAACCCCGACATGTAGTGCTGCAGCTCCCCTTTAACTTTCAGCCAGCTGTAGGTAAGCTGGAGGCTCAGCCTCCTGTAGCTTTGCAGAGTGAAGGACACAATACAAAAGGGCCAAGTTCAGGGGTCACAGTCCAAGGGGAAGCGCTTGTGAGAATCCTGCCCTGAATTCCAAATTCCCTCTGGGAGCAGTGAGGCGGACGTCAACGTGCACATACCGGAGCTCCCAAATAAACCCAATCACTCCGACTCACTGAATATTTTATACTGGGAACGCACTTTGCTTCCACTGCTTTGGCTGTTTTGTTCTCTCTTAAGTCACAAAAACCCAATTCTTTTTTTTACTCAGTATGCTCTAGGGAGGAAAGCCCATTTTAAAGGGAGCCTTGTTCCAAGTTTAAGCACATTAATATCCCCTTCACACTTGCCATTTCCCAGTATCCTTCTCCCTCACCCTGTCTCTCATTTTCTTTTACTGAATCATTCAAACAAGCAACCCTCACATCCCTGTGTTTCAAGCTTTATGGCCTTCCCTACCAGAGCGTCTCCATAGCAACCCGAGAGATGGAATCTGCAGAGGGATTCAGAGGCAACAAACAGGGCATCAGATGTGAGCACCGTGCACCACCTCAACCAACCTCCTTTCATTCCCCAATCTGCAATGAGTGGGTGCTGGTAAATGTTCAGTCAAAATGTTGCACAAAGAAGAATATTCCCTTTTGTAAAGTGTCTTGTTGGGTAACAGCCACTTAATTAGCCACTTCATTAAGCAGATGCCAATAGCAAATTATTTTAATGATCTCCAATGGTGTTCATATATCCTGTGTGTGGGTGGCCAGGCTGAAATAAAAACCAAGAAATAGGGACTGCAACGGAAAAAAGAAATATGAAATTAAACCTCAAAAGTTAAAAAAAAAGAAGAGAAAAGTGAAAGCTATGTCTCAGCCATTTGACAGAAATTGCTCAGAAAGGCATTCAGGGAGTCTGGTCAAGACCAGATCTTACAGCAAACAAACACACTGCTGCAAGTTCAGATGTTCCTCCTCCAAAAAAATGCAATGACCTCCCACCCCCCAAGAGTCCAGCTCCTCTGCTCCCTGAGGAATCTGCTCAGAGCCACTTCCCGTATCTGTGCTGGGCCTTCCCACAGCCTGGAAGTCCTTGTCCGCTGGCCTCTTGCCCTCGCTGTGCGTTCTCACTCTCTGCTTCCCCTGCTTGCTGAGGTGCTTAAAAAATCCATCCTCCAGAATGAAAGGCTCCGATACACGAAACTCACAAAGAACACAAACCCCTCATTACTCCCTGGCTAGATTGTCCACTTCAAACAACTGCACAGTGACAAAGGTTGTGGTAAACAAGCATTACCTTTAGTGATGGCAAATTTTGATGTGTGAAAAAAGCTGAGAAACGACATACCAAAATTGAAAAGATGTGGGTTTATTTCTATGAGTAGCATGTGTTCCCCTTAAGAAAATGCTAGTAATTGCCATTTGGATACCATTAAAAAGCTATTATGTTACAAAAAGTTAAAGAATGCTGGCCCCAATTATCCACATTGCACCTTTTGGAGTTGGGAAAACGCTAATACTGACAGCGTTTTACTAGTTTTGTTTCTAGATGGCAGAACCCCATGGCAATGGATTATTCAGATATAGAGGCAGATGATTTGCAAGGGTTAGTGTCGGCTTGGAATTGCAATTCTTGTGCATATGTATAGGTCAGTGTGCCTTATCACTGGCCCACAGTTGTAAATGTGGAATGCGTTCCTTCAGCCTCCACAATCTCCCTTACTGTGTCATTCCTCCCTGAATATATGAATCCCCTCAGACCAGATTCGGGAATCCCTGAAATTATGGACTTAATCCAGTTTTATGCCTGTATATGAATCTCCAACCTATTTCCAAAGGACAAACCCTTTCTGGAAATAACACAAGATTCATGCTTGATTCTCTGCTTCTAATACTTGTTTCTTTCTATTGTGACAAAAAAATACATTACATGTGTATTTAAAGCTATTAAAACAAAGTAAGTAAATGAATCAATAAACTGCTAAAGGGATTGGGGGATTGGGCTAGACGATAAAATGAAATGTTTAAAAATAGACTAAAGCAAACTGAAATTGTCCTATCTCACCTCTGACCTGTAATTCCCCCTCATTTAGTTGTTTCAGTGCTGGTGATACATTTTGCTCTGTTATAACTCTCTCTGGTTTACACTTGTCTTCTTTGTAAAAAAAGCCTCCTGATTCAGGGTAAGGAAATCTACAGACTGGGAGAATTCACAGTGATATTACGGGGATATGAAACTTGACACACTTGACATCGCACTTCATGTCACACATGATCATTCACGCTCTTTGGAAAACGATACCGAAATATGCAGACAAAGACCAAAAGGTATCGAGACCGGATATGATACCAAAGTATACAGACCAAGACCAAAAGGTATCGAGACCGGATACGATACCAAAGTATACAGACCAAGACCAACAGGTATCAAGACCAGAAAACGATACCAAAGTATACAGACCAAGACCAACAGGTATCGAGACCAGAAAACGATACCGAAGTATACAGACCAAGACCAACAGGAATCGAGACTGGAAAAGGATAACAAAGTATACAGACCAAGACCAACAGGAATCGAGACTGGAAAATGATACCGAAGTATACAGACCAAGACTAACAGGTATCAAGACCAGAAAACGATAACAAAGTATACAGACCAAGACCAACAGGTATTGAGACCAGAAAACGATAACAAAGTATACAGACCAAGACCAACAGGAATCGAGACTGGAAAATGATACCGAAGTATACAGATCAAGACTAACAAGATTCAAAACAGCTTCTTCCCGCAGGAAATAAGACTGCTAAACAGCCAACCACATAAGACACGTGCAATGATACAAAAGGGCGCTGGCGAACAGCAACCAACTTGAACTGATAGGGTGCCGGCACCCTCCTGGCACTTTGTACCCTCAGGACATATACGAACAGTGCTAAATGCCTCTTATCCTACCATATCTCCTCGTGTTACTTTCACACAATCTGTAAACTGTATTTTAAATTGCAATGGTATAATTTATTGTATCCTAATCTTAACCTAATCCCTATAAACTTCTGTCCTTCTACTCTTCTATCCCTCTTAACGACCTCCAGGATAAAGCATTTCATTGCCGACAACATCGCTGTATTCTGCACTGTTCATGCATTGATAAATAAACCTTGACTAATGGATGTGAGTTTCTTTATAATTATGAAGCACAGGCAGATATGCAATGCCTTCAAAGAAACAAATATCACAGCATGCCTTAGCAGCTCAGATTCCATCATATTTCTGTCTTTGGCTTTGACCACAAACACATTGCTTTACATTTCTCATTGTTTGAACTGCTGCATGTTTTTCCTGAAAACAAGCCCAAATATGTCTTGTGCTGCTTGTGAGCAACAGAAAAACAAGTACAGAGTGCTGTAGGTATCTGCATTTACGATCAACATGTGTTGGTCTAGTTCCCATTCGAAGCCTGTATAAACGCAGTATGTCTTGGTTCACCCTGTGTCCCAGACAGCTTTGTGCCCACTGTTTTTGTAAACTTTCAGGTCAGGCTTTATGTGAGCCACTGACCATTCGGGGATGGCTGTGCCAGGCTTTTCAATAACAGTCCAGTCTGCTTTGCGCCAACTTATCGATTGCCAAGCCAGACAAGCCATTGTCCTACTTTCAATCCTAACACAGGCCCTGAGGGCAACGCAGAGCCCAGAGCCGAGCTTTCTGGGTGAACAATTAGAGCTAAAATAACTGGGCCAAGGCTAAAATGCGCACTCAAACAAGCGTGACTCAGACACACGCTATCATGGTCTCTGCTCCTTCCAAAAAAAAGTCAAATTGAATGGGATTTCCAGGCAAACATCCCTCCAAGAAGGGGGAATTAACTGTCCCCAAGGATCTGCCCAGCAGCACAGAAATGTTGTTTCTTGATAAACCGAAATCAGCAAAACCATCTTTACGCTCAGAATGTTTGTGCATTGCCTGCACAAGGCAATGCACAATATTAAATATATATATATATTTAATATTTCAGCCCCTGTCTGTAACATTTATTTACCAAGACACAGCCATTGGTAACTGAGAGCCAGCAGGATGCTAGTACGAGACTTGCCTGCTTCCCCTTTATTGAAAATAAAAAAGGTGATGGCGAAGGGTTTCAGTAATTAGCCTTTTTTTCGCAGTCATCCACATCTCCATCCCCTCACTGAGAGCACTTCACAGAGGAAGCGGTGGGGGACAGAAGTGTGGGTTGATTTCAGCAGGTGGGGATCTTAATTGCCAGAGCACTTTCTCCTGTATCAAACTGCAGCAGATAGGGCACTCCACACTGCTGGACTAAAAAAAAACCCATACAGGAGGGACTTTTATATCTTTTTAATAGTAAAGTATTAAAGATATTACTGGAAAAGAATAGATCAACGGGACCATGTTCTGTTAAAGAGGTTTTATCCATGATGCATGGAGTGATGAGGTGCAGGACCTTCCAAATAACGAAGGAAGAGAATTCAATAAAAATACCTTAAATATGTATATATATTTAAGATATTCGAGTGATATTCTGCTATGTACAGTTTTGATTTTGATATTTGATGAGTGAACAAACACGGGTTCATGCCAAACCAGTCTAAGAATGTTTCTGATGCTCTCATGAGTAAGAACTATGTTATATAATCATGAAATCTGCATCAATATTTATGCTTCAAATACTGTTGCATTGCTCTAAATGTGATCTGCCCTTAGCCTTCAAAAATATTTCTAACTGAGGTCTGAAAGAGTGTAAGACACTGAATTGACTAAAAAATAACAGATCTATCTGTATATATCAATATAAATGGCTGGATTGGAACATTTTCATTTTTTACATTATTATTGGTGCATTGTAGTAAACAGCAGATCTACACTAGCTGACCTCTAGTTAACCACCCATAGAGTGCCATAGAGTCCAAAAACAGGCAGCCATACTTTGCATGAACGGAATGGTGATCCCTATTTACACAAGAGCCTTGATTCTGTGGCCTGCGTGGAATGTGTCGTATTCTGGGAATGGGAGGATGGCTCAGAATGTGCTCCTATGCCCTGTGGGAAGGTGTGTAGTTCCATATATGAATTCCTTCCATGTCAAGTCTATGGTTAGCCAGTGCTGTCCAAACACAATTTAATGCTACTTACAGTTATAAATAGGCTTACCTTTCTAAGCTAACTAATCTCCTGGTTTTATAGATACCGCAAATGCTTTGCAGTGTTGCCTCAAAGTACAAATCTCAAAAAGGAACAGTTATTGTAGTTTAGAGCTGTTTTTTGCAATGTCAAGAAAAAGGAAGTATTCCATTACTACACTTGTGAATGCCTTTTCTAATAATTCAGATTGTGCACGTAACTCACTATGCTCATTAACAATTCTGTTCCTCTACAAAACAAATCATGGCTTTCTAGCTCTGAGCTCTTGTAGCAATAGTGAGACCAAGTAGTAAGATGCAAATTAAGCCTAATTTTCCTGTTTTTTTCTCATTTTGCTGGAAATAATGAAATGTGTATCCCTGTGTATATTTATATGTATATGTATTTAATGAACAGTGTTGTATTGCTTTAAAAGTGATCTACTGCATTTTTTACTGAGGTCAGGAAAAGAAAAAGGCAAGGAATTGCTTGAACAACGAAAGATCTATATATAAATGTACAGTAAATGGATGGATCAGTACATTTAATTTATTTTTCATGATTATTTGTGGCTGTGGCTTCTTACAGGTCCTGCTGAATTACAGAAGTGTCAGGTGTCAACCATTAGCTGTATTAGGCCTCAGGTCAGAACGTCCATTTCACATTGCTGTCAGACTCAACCCTGCTAGTCTCAACAAGCTTCTGTGATACAGACACAGACACAGACAGGAGGCCAGCTGACGAGGAGCAGTTCTGTCACTGAGAAGCCAAGAAAAGACCCAGGGGGGAATTTTCATTTAGCTTGACAGGAGGCTGTACCTGCTAATATATTTTTAATAGACCCCAAAAATAATTTGCCTTCTTATATCATCAACAAAAAAGGCAAACTTCAACAGATTAACATTGCTGATTTGAGTAGCGTCCTGTCATAAAGTAACGAGTGACTGCAAATCCACAAATTATCATTATTCCTTTCTTGTGTCACATCTGTATTTTGCTACGTTTTCTGCCCTTCAATCTCTTCGTGCTTCCTCATTTGTTCTTCCCACCGTACTTGATGTTGTCCACACCTCTGCAACCCAGGGCAGTGAGGGATCAGAGAGATGGGGGCGGCTTGCCTCACAGCATCGCTTGAAAAAAACATGTCTTTGGTGGGTGATAGGAACTGGCAGGGCGAGAACTAGCCATCCGTGGGTCTAGGTCAGCCTGACAAGTCAGGCAGGAAAAGAGGAGGGGGTGGGCAGCTTTAACATCACCAGCCTTCACCTCAGGGCCTGAGCTGGCTGGTCTCCACCATTCCTCACTGACAGGGTCACTGCCAGCAGGGTTACTCCTTCACTGCTAAACGCAAGGCCCTGAGCTATCCGGTCCTCACAGAGAGAGTCCTGATCTTTTCCAGTGCAGAGACCGACAGACAGTGATTATCTTGCTCTATTACTGTAGAGAGCTGACAACAACTGTGTATCACAAGGAACTGTCTAATCTAACATTGCTTTCAAATGATCATGGATTTCAGCTATTCCATGTGCAATCACAGGGTAATTTAATTAATTCATTTAAAATTTACTTGAAAAATTAATAATAACTAGAGTCAACACTAGCCTAACGCTCCTCGGAACACTAGCCATTCAACTACAAAAATACTGTTCTAATTGGATGGGAGCCTGCGGTATTCTTCTTACAAAATTACTCCTTGGTAATATACTATTACTGGCATCACACAGTAAATCCAGGTCATGGTCATTATTATTACATGTCAATGGATATTTAAAAATATCTACATATCCAATATAAAAGAAATACCAGAAAAATGCTTGTGTTTGAATTGGGAATCGGTTAATAAAGGGTAATCATAAGGGGTGAAGGCTGAAAGTCGGGTGATGCAATAAGTGGAGTACCGCAAGGATCTGTACTAGGACCACTGCATTTCTGAATTTATATTATGGGTCTCGACTCTGGCATTGTTAGTAAACTAGTCAAGTTTGCAAATAATATCAAATTCAGATGATTATAAGCTTGTTAATCAGACTTAAGTTTTTTAGGTTTTATCGGGAATGGAGAATGATCTTAGTGTGGTAGGGGATGGAAAACTTCAGGTCAATCTGTAAATTTGAGTTTGGTCCACTTGGGACTACATGGTATGTTGTTGGAAAGTCAGGTGGAGACCCATTTGGGGCTGCTGATTTTGGTCTTTTTATTCAGTACCTGTCCTCAGCTGTCTCTGGTTAACAATCGGGGACATGTGCTTCATTCTACAACCACACATCTGGATTTTGTTTCCTCATCAGACTGGAGGGACTGCTGTGCCCTGCCAAGCATCTGGAAGGACTCAACCAGGAAGAAAACATCTTCCGATAACACACAGTCCCCAAGCGAAGCCTGTAAGAAACACACCCCACCCCCAGCCTTCGCCAGCCCCGATCACCAGCCTTCAACACCAAGCTGTACTGCTTCTAGTCCTGCACTTTTAAACACTTACTGTCTAACAGTACATCTCAATGAGATGCGATTTCTGTTACAGGCCTGTATGATACATACTCCTTTGTGTATTGTCAACCTGAGAGATCATGAGCATATTGGAACGCAGTGAAACAGATCTCACACTTAGGCTGCCAAACACCTTTCTTTTCCAACAAAACTCTCTGATTTCTTGTTAGAAAGATGGCAACTCAGTCTCTTCACTCACTCCTGATTCTAAAAGCGACAAAAAAGACATCTGTTTTTTCCACAGTTCCACAGCCTCTGAGCTCTAAACACAGGGCTGACTTCCGCTGACTCTCTCCGGTCTCTTTCATTTTCAGTGACTGCTTAATCCTCAGAGGGCTGCTTACTTAGCAGGCACAGGGTGCGAGGTAGGACTACACCCTGAATAAGACAACCCATCACAGTGCACATGTACTCTTAAACACGTTTAACACACACCGATTAATCTAGACAGCTTGGCTTGTGACTGCATGCAGGAACCAGAAGCAACAGCATTACTCACTTGGTGACACTCTCTCTTACCAGTCTTATTGCTCTAAAATCACTACAACCCAAGTCACCCCCTACCCTTCAATTCATTGACTCACAAACATTGCTTTCTGCATTACTTGACCTGCTCAATACTACAAGACGCAGAAACCTTTCAAGAGCACGTTATGGAAAGAAAAACAACAGAGGAATAACTCAGGAGGGGACTGGGAAAGAATTACTGCTAAGTTTTGTACTAATGTAAGAGGTACAGTAGAACCCACATGGCGGTCAGTCCAGAAAGAAAAGCTGACCGAGCACAAAGTAGCGGTTGACCTAGTTCTCTGTCCAAAACTGAGCAACAACAATCAGTTGTCATGGGCTCAGGCGTGAGCCAAGGCTTTCTGCAGCAACATTAGGGATCTGTAAGGGGGTTTTGAAAAGGACCAGGTGCAGTAGAGTACCAGGACAACGGAAACCGGATGTCCAATTAGTGCTATCGTCACAACCCAGTGATTTGGGCTGCTAATTGACAGTAGAGAGAAAAACTAGAGCCAGTGGTCTCCACCCATCCCTTTCACTGTCCCAGCCCTCACACATAGCCTGCAGATCCCACAGTATAATTGGAGAAGGGAAAAGAAAACATTTTCCAATCGGAACTTCAACCAGGCAGGCAGCCAGAGCAGCACTCTGTGCCTATCAATTATTGAGAAAGAAGGAAGAGAAAAAGTGAAAGGGAGCTAAGTTCTGAAGGAGGGGGTATAAGTGGGTTACGTTTCAATTATAACTCAGCAATCGCACAGTATCCTAAAACCAATCTCAAATAACTCAAATGCTGGTAAAGCCCTGGCACTCACCACTCCAAACCACATGAAAAAGATGTGGACTGAAAGTGGTCAGGCCGCCACAAGTTCACCCCGCCTGCTTGACTTCACTGGATCTGCAGAGTCCCAAGGGGTGCTGGGAGCAGCCTGCTCTGATCACACTCCCACACAGAGGAGACTGCAGCATGGAGATGATGTAACAAAGAGACGTCTCACCTTTAGCTAGGGTGTTACCCACTGGCCTTTGCCAATCATGGCCTCCTAATAATCCCCATCTATGAAATGGCTTCATCACTATGTTCTCCTCCCCACTGACAGCTGGTGTGTGGTGAGCTTACTATGGCTGCCATTGCATCATCCAAGTGGATGCTGCACAATGGTGGTGGTGGTGGAAGGGTGTCCCCACTAAAGCGCTTTGAGTGCAGTGTGCAGAAAAGTGCTATATAAGTATTAGGAATTATTAATAATTATTATTATTAAACTCCAGTGATGTGATTTTTGCTCCACATGGTACCATAGGCAAAATTACCTAATGAGCCTGGAGAACACTCAGAATGGTGACAATGCTCACCTGACATGTATGAGTGTTTAAAGCAGAACTACAGTCCCAATTGCTTAGACTAGCCATTAAATATCGGTAACAAAATAAATTAATTGACAGTATAGAAAAATCACCAATTTCGAATTAAGCACAAAACCGTGAACTTTGTGCCACAGGCGAGAGCAAGAGTTCCCACGAATTGTGATGTGAAAAGGCCCTTCCTGCTCACTAGTCACTGTAATGACTGATGTAAAGTGATGTACCAGCGAACAAGTACCGGTTGTGCAGCAGACATTTCACTGCAGAAATGTTCCAACGTGTAAGTAGTATTTTTTATTAAAAAATTTAAAAAATTCTCAAAATCGAGAGTAATATTTCTCTTGGGTTAAAAGAGATGAATTCACAAGCCTGTGTGTTTACAATGTAATAGAGCTCATTCATCACTGGATCGGATGTTTTGTTGCTGTGTTCTGAGTCCCAGAATACAGGTTGCACACACCTGGAAATGAAGTCTAGTTTGTGATGTTAATTGGAGGTTTTACAAGTTACTGTGTACATTTTAATCTCATAGTGGTTTGAAATGCACACATCAATGCTGATTCTTTCTAACCCCAAAATATAAAACTAATATTGCAGTTCACCTTTAATGCTAAATATCATTTGAGACCACTCCTCCTCCAGACTGCAAATATGACCTGCTAACTTTGTAGGGAGTATTGTTCTTTATTATTTCCTACTTTTCAACATTATGAAGTACCTGATGTTGGTGCTTCTTATAAAATAAAATAAAACTGGGCTGGATTAATTGATAATCAGTTAATGCTCCCTCACAAAATATGCCCTAGCTCTGCTGCACATGAGCGAGGACGACCGAGCTCCCTGATTGGTTAACGATCTAGCCAAATGGAATCCACAGTGGACACAAACCAAAACCTGCTCTGGATTGAATTAGTCTGCCTTTATTGCACTCTCCCTGGGAGGAGGAGAAACCGGCGATTTGTTCCAACAGGAACTTCCTGGCAGGGACAGTCTTACTAAAAATATAGAGCGCCACTTCCCCACAAGCTGTGGTTTTCATTAAAAAAATGAAGAACATCATTCCTCAAACAGCCATTATTGAATGAGCAACAGATGACTATCCTAGCACACTCAATCCAGACTCACTGCCATAATATTAATAGAACATGCTGCCTTCATGATGACACATAAATTAAAGATACAGGAGGCTAGAAAAACAGTGTTAAAAGCCTTATTCATCAATGCAACACTAAAGAAAAAGTAAAAATGTGTCAGTTTATCAGAAAATTATCAGCATCTCAAAACCCTTTGCATATGATAGAGGACCACTTCGTTATCC